>NC_090653.1:86887263-87487263 GCF_040937935.1 Hyperolius riggenbachi | reverse complement strand
ATGAGAAGCCTTGTTCATGTTCAGAGTGCGGGAAAGATTTCTATAGGAACGTTTCATAGACACTAAAAAGCTCACACAGGTGACAGACCGTATTCATGTTCAGACTTTTTTGTAACGCACATGATAGGACACAAATGTAAGAGGCCTCTGTCATGTTCAGAATGTGGGATATCTCAGATCATGCTCCTGTTTTTCCCCAATTGGCCTTCCCGGCTACTTAGAGCAAACAGTACCATGGAGATTGAACCCTCAGTTGCTCACAGATGACTCAGATTGGAGGGAGATCTCTGAGGCTTTGCACAATTATTTTAGAGAAAACACTACTGATGAGGTTTCTGGTCTAACTGTGCATCTATTTTTTTTTTTAAATTAATTAAAGAGATGGAGTTTTATTGACGTGTGCTCCTGGAGTTTCTACGTTCTTCTGCAATGTTCTAACGGTGTGGGAAGCCCACAAGCACAAACGTTTTCTTAACTGTGAATCTAAGATGGTGGTATATCTCCCTGAGTGCCCGTGTGGACTACAACATGTGGGGTTAAGATTATACAAGACAATAGTGCAATACAATAAGAATGGATAATAGTGCAATGCAGTGCAATATAATTTAAGGCCACTAGATGGCGGACATGAAACTGAATTATAAACTGATAAACCTAGACTGCTAACATGCCAAAAATGTCCGAAGGAAAATGGATAATAGTGCAATATGTGGCATCTCTGGAGGTGGAATAAATTCATGGAAGTATCTTGGTGTGGCCTACATAGCACTGTTGCTTTTTCGTAGCATATTGCATCTGGTAAAGAAGGATATACCTGTGGAACAGCTGCAGTGTGGTGACTGAAGGAAGAAACCAAAGGCTACCGTTTGGGGTGCCTCTTCTGAATAATTGCTAGGAATGCTGACATATCCAAGTTCTTGGCTTCTCTCCGATCACCCCAGACCTTGCTGAGGAATTGGATGAAGACATTTCTATTCCAGAGTTCCTCGCTGCAGTTAAAGGCCAAAAAAACTGATAAATGTCGAGGCCCAGATGACCAAACCTCGCAGTACTATAGGCTCTATGCTTCTGCTCTGGCTCCAGCCTTCCTTGAGTTATTTAATGGGATCCCTTCTGGCATCACTCCCTCTCAACAGTTGCTTGAGGCTCACATCACAGTGCTATCTAAAAGTGGCAAGGACCCAGGTCTTGGTCAGAGCTACTGGCCAATACCCTTGCTGAACCTAGATGTGAAAATATTAGAAAGAATATTGGTCACGCACCTGCAGGGGATGGTTGCTGACAAAGCGAATAAAGATCAAGTGGGATTTGTGATGGGGCGGGAGGCACGGGATAACACCACCAAGGTAATTGGTGTGCACTCAGATGCCGAGAAGGCCCTTGACAGGGTCACCTGGGATTACATGTCTGCCGTTTTTTATCCAATCTGGGACTGGGCATGACAATGAAGTCTTGAATAGGGCTGATATAGTCAAATCCATCTGGGAGAACACAAGTCAACAACACCTTGTCAGAGCCCATCTTACTGAAAAATGGTACACATCTTGCCCACGTCTCCACTCGTCTACATCCTGATGCTGGAGCCCTTCCTTAATTTTGTAAGGTCAGATGTGAATGTACAGGGGGGAAATAATTTGGCAACAATCTCCTGTTTTTTTTATCATTCAGTCCCTCCTATCCTTACCTAATATCATGCTCTGCTTCTGTTGGTGACATCCCTGTGAATGTAGTGCTTGGACTTCCTCTCTTCATTAGAGATGTGGCGAATGGTTCGCCGGGCGAACATCTCTTAGGGGTTTACTACTTCCGGGTCGCTCTGACCCGGAGTAGTACGCCTGCGATGCCCGGCGGAGCGCGTCCTGTTGCCGGGCACTCTCTGCGCATGAGCGTGACATCGTTCATGACAAAGTGCCCGGCAACAGGAGCGCGAACTAGGACGCGCTCCGCCGGGCAGTGCAAGCGTACTACTCCGGGTCAGAGCGACTCGGAAGTAGTAAACCCCCCAGGGATTCAGAGATGTTCGCCAGCTACTCTTCATTAACAGATATCCTAATGAACTTTGCTTTGAATCTTGTTTTTTTCTCTGCCTGCCAGCAGAGGGCTCACTCCTTCAGAACTTGTATTATGCTACAGACTGTTGGGAGGAGATCTGAAAGGTCACCTGATCTCTCAGCAAGGACAACAAGGATATAAACCAAGCCTGAGCACTAATCCAGTGCTAGTTCATCATACCAGTGTTCTGGCCTTCCTAATCTGGGTTATCGGCCCTTGTACTCTGTTCCTTTCTGCCTTGTATTTTGTTGCCTTCCTGTGTATGATCTACTGCTTTCTCCTAGACGAGTCTTTGCCAAGGTGACTACATTGTATGGTTTATGCCCTAGTTTATAACTAACCGTTTGCCGTATCTTGTATCCTGCAAATTACCTTGTGTATATATTTGTAAATATCTCTTGTATATAATAAGCAGGTTCAGTGGTCTGTGTGCACAGAATTGTGTGTGTGTGTGTGTGTATATATATGTGTGTGTGTGTGTGTGTGTGTGTGTGTGTGTGTGTGTGTGTGTGTGTGTGTGTGTGTGTGTGTGTGTGTGTGTGTGTGTGTGTGTGTGTGTGTGTGTGTGTGTGTGTGTGTGTGTGTGTTACGGCCAGAACCCGAAATCTGGTCACTTCGGGTTATGGCTGGTCAAAACTAGAAGTGGCTGTCTCACTGCGCCCAATGTCCAAAATGAATGGATTCCTGGTGGCTCCGTTCCTCTCCCTGGCTCTGGCTCCTCCCTCTCCTATTGGGTTCTGGCAGCTTGGAACACATGTGATGCACCCAGAGTCGTTCGTTGTGGTAGGGAAGCAGAGCGGGAACGCTGCAGACATTGCTTCTGCCAGCACCCGCTCTGCAGGAATAAATGGCACAAATCCCTGCTTTCTTTCCATGCCATTGTGTGTCCCTGCCAGATGATATATATTGGGATTACTACTAGAATGATGCAGGAATGTTATCAGGACCATTGTAGATCCTTGGGCAATCCTCAAGCTAAGGTGTGTCCCCAGGTGATGGAACCTATGAATCGGGTCCATATGGGTGACTCCACTAAACTTAGATTTTTTGGCCTGGAACAGGTGACTAGGGACAGGAGGAGTGGTGATTGGTTTAGAAAATTACAGTGCAGAGAAAGCTTCTGGATCTCTTTTTTCGATGCAGTGGGCCCTTTGGGCCTAAATGAAATAAATTATCTATCTGTATTTTTTTAGTCCATGATGTTGTTTATTGCTATTCTGTATGTGTCTTTATATATAGTTTTTTCTAATTGTATTCTCTCTTGCTATCTCCTGTAGTTGATATTCACTTGGTTCATTCAGAGGCGGGCAGACTCCAGAGTGCACTCACTCCCTGATGTCAGTTGTATCGGCGGGTGAGTTGGTTTCATGGTAGGGATAGTTTCTATAATTTTATTTGTTAAGCCCCTTTGTTTTCTTGGGTTTTTGAACAGTGCTTTAATGATTTGTGGCTGGCGTCCCGTTGCCGCAGCAACGGCCATCTCAGCCCTGATTGGACTGACTATTTTTGGTCCTCTCAGGCTATGATAGAGTGCAGTGGAATGGTCTAAAACTGTGGGCGGGGAAGCCCTAAAACCTGCTGCGCAATGTGCTTCACGTCATCCTATTCGGATGACGCTGCTGGCAACCTGGTTGGTCACCGTGTTTAGCAACTATTTCCTGTTTCCTGCTGGTGGAACGCAGATCCAGGAAGTGTGAGAATGGAGGGGATGGCGGTGTGCTTCAGGCGTCCCGTCTGCCCAAGTATTTACATCCATTATCAGTGAGTACACTATTTAAGGGATTGCTATTGGGGGGCTCAGTGTCCTGATGAAGCACTCCACTGAGTGAGTGCGAAACAGCTGCTGACCTACTGCATGCTGTACCCTCTCCATATGTTAGCTATCGTTCATTGCTTGGCAATTTTTTAAGTGTATGATTAAACTTCTGTCCATAACATATACACTGGGTTTCTCTGCATTACGCCTTATGCAGGGAGATCTAATTTTATATAGTTCGGATGCAAGTGTAGGATTATTATTTTGTATTCATTCCTGGATATTGTTGCATTTATTTATATTGCTGTGCAAGAGGTTAATGTACATTGCTGGTTTCATTTCTTTATTTATATTCCTTGCCTTTGTAAATAAACTCCCATTATTCATCTATTCCTGGCCTTGGTATTTCAGTTATTTCCTGAACAGTGACATTTCCATTTGGTTGCAGGTCTTGTGCTTTGCTCATGAAGTGCTCGTGAAGTGCAATGCACGATTCCTGTGCAACCCTTACACCTAATTTAATCTCAGCCTTTACTTTCTTTGGTTGTATCTCCAACTTAAAGATTATTTAAAATCATTTGCTTTGAATATTACCCTGAGTCAACATACATTGGATCTCTGCAAGAAAGCTTTTTCGTTCCAATGGGGTCTCGAGTCAATTGTATATCTGAGAATTAACCTCTCTGCCAATCTAGATAATGAATTCAAACTCAATTTTGCACCTCTGGCTAAGAATGTGGGAAAATTGTTGGAAGACTGTGGATGATTGAAGTCACTTTCTTGTTTTGGGAGGGTTGCAGCCTCCAAAATGTACATCTTACCAAAATTTCTGTATATCAGTCAGGCTATCCAAATTTAACTCCCATTCTCCTATTTTAAGGACCTCCACAAGCAGGTTCACGTGTTCATTTGGGGAAAAAGACACCACTTATCATTATCAAGATGCTAAGGTGTATGAAAATAGATGGTGGACTGGGTCTACCCAATTTCAAAACATTTAGCTGCTCATTTAGCTGCTCAACTGACTAGAATCATTGATTGGCCGGCCCACGTGGACACAAAGGACTGGGATATACTGGTGAAATCATTTGTGGAATGTGATTTGGCTGATTTACCATGGCTAGGTTAAACCACTTCCCCCCCACTATTAGATGGTCTCACCCCCTGATAGCTGCTTCCCTTGGGGCCTTTAATAGATCTACTAAAGCCTTATCCCTCTTCTCACCTATGGGGCTCATAACCCTAGATGTGAGAAATCCTCACTTTGCTCCAGGATTGGAAAAAAAGTTCTTGGAAGAATCCGTTCCCTAGCATACCCCTAGATTGGTTGACTTTGTTGTAAATGGTCGGGTGGCCCCATAGGAAACTTGCAAATCACTGACTTCTCCTAATCCAATCTCTCTTTGGAAATACTGTCAAATGGCCAATTGTGCCTCTTCTGGAAAGATGGACCAGTACCTTAGGTGCACATACACGCCATTTGATCAGAAATGTAGATCCCAAAACCATGATAAGCACACAACCTCATGGCTTTATAATCTGCTCAATCCAATTGATAGCCAGATGCTTCTACCCTTTCAAGCTGAGTGGCATGGGGCCCTGGGGAGGCAGCTCCAATGCGCAGTGGGACCAAATGTTTCTTAGGGCACATAAGACATGCCTCAATGTTTATGCACAGGAACAGAATTACAAATGTCTTACTTCCTGGTACTGTATTCAGGCTAACTTACATTAAATCTTCTCTTCAACTTCAAACTTGTGCTGGAGATGTCAACTTGCGAGTGGAGACTTAAAGCATAAAGCATGGGATTGCCCTAAGATACAACCCTTCGGATTGCAAGTGCATGATTTAATCTTTAAGATAACTAGCTGATCCCTCTAGTTTACACCTGAAACTTTCTTGCTACATGGGGCATCAAAGTCTTTTAAAAGCCATAAAAAGTCCCCACTTACACATCTGATTAACACTGCTTGTGCACTGATCCCAGCTCTTTGGAAGTCTGCGTCTGTCCCTACCTTACACCAGTGGTTCCATGGAATTCAAAAGATGAAGGAAATTGTTGAGAAGGCAATATTAATCGCACATGATAAAGTGGACATGACACTCACACTCATTTGGGCCGCTTGGTGTGAGTTCCAAGATTCTGATGACTATAAACAAATTATAAATCCTGTTGTTTAAAACTGACCTGCTTTGAACTCTGATTAGAGAATATGGGAACGATGTTGTCTTTAGGGGAGTCTGTGTGTGTGTGGGGGGGGGGGGATCAGGGGTCTTAAGAGATTCAGCTGCTTGTTCACTTACACTGCTTTTACTTATTGAGCAAATTGTAGATCAATACTATTTGGATTAACCACTTGCCGACCGCCTTAAGCCGATGGGCGGAGGCAAGGGCTGGGCCCAAACGACCGCAATACGCCCATCGGCGGTGGGCGTGGTTATGCGGCGATCACGTCATTCGTGACACGATCAGTCGCCGGCGACAGGCTCCGCCCCCCTCGTGCTGTAACCCGCCGGCCGTTCGGAAGCGCCGGCGGGTTACTTGCTACCGGATCGCCGCATCTAAACCGTATAATACGCTTTGTAATGTATACAAAGTGTATTATACAGGCTGCCTCCTGCCCTGGTGGTCCCAGTGATCGAGGGACCACCAGGGCAGGCTGCAGCTACGCAGGTGAGCACCCAAGCACACTGATCTCCCCCCCTTCCCTCTGATCGCCCACAGCACCCCTCAGACCCGTTTGCACCCAATCACCCCCCTAATCACCCATCAATCACTCCCTGTCACTGTCCAACTGTCCCCTGGGGGCTCCTGATCACCCCCCACACTCTTAGATCCTCCCCAGACCCCCCCAGCCCGCCCCCCCCTGTGTAGTGTATACATCTATCCTCCCCTGTAATCAGCTGTCAATCACCTGTCATTCACCCGTCAATCACCACCTGTCACTGCCACTTATCAGATCAGACCCTAACCTGCCTCTTACGGGCATCTGCTCACCCTCCCACACCATCAGAACGCCCGCAGACCTACCCTCAGATCACCTCCAAAGTGCATTGTTTACATCTGTTCTGCCATCTAATCACCCACTGATCACCCATCAATCACCCCCTGTCACCACCTGTCACTGCTACCCATCAGATCAGACCCCTATCTGCCCCTAGGGCACCCAATCACCCGCCCACACCCTCAGAACGACCTCAGACACCCCCCCCCCCCGCCGTGTACTGTATACATCTATTCTCCCCTGTAATCACCTGTCAATCACCCCGTCACCACCTGTCACTGCCTCCCATCAATTCAGAACCTAACCTGCCTCTTACGGGCATCTGATCACCCTCCCACACCATCAGATCACCCACAGGCCTACCCTCAGATCACCTCCAAAGTGCATTGTTTACATCTGTTCTGCCATCTAATCGCCCACTGATCACCCATCAATCACCCCCTGTCACTGCTACCCATCAGATCAGACCCTAATCTGCCCCTTGGGCACCCAATCACCTGCCCGCACCTTGCCAGTGCATTGCTTGCATGTATTTCCCCCTCTAATCACACCTTGAGACACCCATTAATCACCTCCTGTCACCCCCTAGCACACCTATCACTCGGCTAAACCCTCAGATCCCCCTCAGACCCCCTTCCGATCACCTCCCCAGTGCATTGATTGCATCTATTTTCCCCTCTAACCACCCCCTGAGACACCCATCAATCACCTCCTGTCACCCCCCTAGCACTCCTATCCATCAGATCAGGCCCAATACAACCTGTCATCTAAGAGGCCACCCTGCTTATGACCGGTTCCACAAAATTTGCCCCCTCATAGACCACCTGTCATCAAAATTTGCAGATGCTTATAACCCTGAACAGTCATTTTGAGACATTTGGTTTCCAGACTACTCACGGTTTTGGGCCCGTAAAATGCCAGGGCGGTATAGGAACCCCACAAGTGACCCCATTTTAGAAAAGACACCCCAAGGTATTGCATTAGGTGTATGATGAGTTCATAGATTTTATTTTTTGTCAAAAGTTAGCAGAAATGGATTTTTATTGTTTTTTTCACAACGTGTAATTTTCCACTAACTTGTGACAAAAAATAAAATTTTCTATGAACTCACCATACACCTAACGGTATACCTTGTGGTGTCTTCCTTCTAAAATGGGGTCACTTGTGGGGTTCCTATACTGCCCTGACATTTTAGGGGCCCTAAACCGTAATAGTCTAGAAACCAAATGCCTCAAAATGACCTGTGAGTAGAACGTTGGGCCCCTTAGCGCAATTAGGCTGCAAAAAAGTGTTACACCTGTGGTATTGCTGTACTCAGGAGAAGTAGTATAATGTGTTTTGGGGTGTATTTTTACACATACCCATGCTGGGTGGGAGAAATCTCTCTGTAAATGGACAATTGTGTGTAAAAAAAAATCAAAAAATTGTCATTTACAGAGATTTCTCCCACCCAGCATGGGTATATGTAAAAATACACCACAAAACACATTATACTACTTCTTCGGCAGTACCACATGTGTGGCACTTTTTTTGCAGCCTAACTGCACTAAGGGGCCCAAAGTCCAATGAGTACCTTTAGGATTTCACAGGTCATTTTGAGACATTTGGGTTCAAGACTACTCCTCACGGTTTTGGGCCCCTAAAATGCCAGGGCAGTATAGGAACCCCACAAGTGACCCCATTTTAGAAAGAAGACACCCCAAGGTATTCCGTTAGGAGTATGGTGAGTTCATAGAAGATTTTATTTATTGTCACAAGTTAGCAGAAATTGATTTTTATTGTTTTTTTTTCACGTCAAGTGTCATTTTCCGCTAACTAGTGACAAAAAATAAAATCTTCTATAAACTCACCATACTCCTAACGGAATACCTTGGGGTGTCTTCTTTCTAAAATAGGGTCATTTGTGGGGTTCCTATACTGTCCTGGCATTTTAGGGGCCCTAAACCGTGAGGAGTAGTCTTGAACCCAAATGTCTCAAAATGACCTGTGAAATCCTAAAGGTACTCATTGGACTTTGGGCCCCTTAGCGCAGTTAGGGTGCAAAAAAGTGCCATACATGTGGTATTGCTGTACTCAGGAGAAGTAGTATAATGTGTTTTGGGGTGTATTTTTACACATACCCCTGCTGGGTGGGAGAAATATCTCTGTAAATGACAATGTTTTGATTTTTTTTTTTACACACAAGTGTCCATTTACAGAGAGATTTCTCCCACCCAGCATGGGTATGTGTAAAAATACACCCCAAAACACATTATACTACTTCTCCTGAGTACGGCAATACCACATGTGTGGCACTTTTTGCAGCCTAACTGCGCTAAGGGGCCCAAAGTCCAATGAGCCTCTTTAGGCTTTAAAGGGGTGCTTACAATTTAGCACCCCCCAAAATGCCAGGACAGTAAACAAACCCCACAAATGACCCTATTTTGGAAAGTAGACACTTCAAGGTATTCAGAGAGGGGCATGGTGAGTCCGTGGCGGATTTCATTTTTTTTTGTCACAAGTTAGTAGAAATGGAAACTATTTTTGTTTTGTCTCAAAGTGTCATTTTCCGCTACCTTGTGACAAGAAATAAAATCTTCTATGAACTCACCATCCCTCTCAGTGAATACTTTGGGATGTCTTCTTTCCAAAATGGGGTCATTGGGGGGGGGGGGGGGTGTTTATACTATTCTGGAATTTTAGCACCTCATGAAACCTGACAGGTGCTCAAAAAAGTCAGAGATGCTTCAAAATGGGAAAATTCACTTTTGTAAACGCTATAACTTGTACCCAAACCAATAAATATACACTGAATGTTTTTTTTTTAATCAAAGACATGTAGCACAATAAATTTGGACAAAAATGTATACAGAAATATTACTTTATTTGAAAAATGTCAGCACAGAAAGTAAAAAAAAATCATTTTTTTGACAAAATTCATGTCTTTTTTGATGAATATAATAAAAACTAAAACTCGCAGCAGCAATCAAATAGCACCAAAAGAAAGCTGTATTAGTGACAAGAAAAGGAGGTAGAATTCATTTAGATAGTAGGTTGTATGACCAAGCAATACACCGTGAAAGCTGCAGTGGTCTGAATGGAGAAAAAGGCTCTGGTCCTTAAAGGACTTACGAGGCGAATTGCTTAAAAAAAGTTATGTACCTCATTGCTAAAGCAGACCTCAGGGCAGACGAACAGCACCTTCCTTTTCACTATCAGGTGCTTTATCCTTCTAATCCAGGTTACATTGCAGCTCCCGACCCTCCTCAGGGTCGCCCGAGCAGAATCGCCGCTTTAAAAATCTAACTCCTACGCAGCTTGCATAGCCGTGGCTGCTCAGGACTACAGCCCCGCTCGTGTCCGCCCTCACTCCGTGCGCTCTATTATACGTCATGTGGGCGGCTCCACATGACCACCCACATGACGAACTACACTGCCAGCCAGCCACGCCCCCTCCGCAGAGAATACAAGCGCTGAGCGAGTGAGTACCTGCTCGCTCAGCGCTTGTATTCTCTGCGGAGGGGGCGCGGCTGGCTGGCAGTGTAGTTCGTCATGTGGGTGGTCATGTGGAGCCGCCCACATGACGTATCATAGAGCGCACGGAGTGAGGGCGGACACGAGCGGGGCTGTAATCCTGAGCAGCCACGGCTATGCAAGCTGCGCAGGAGTTAGATTTTTAAAGCGGCGATTCTGCTCGGGCGACCCTGAGGAGGGTCGGGAGCTGCAATGTAACCTGGATTAGAAGGATAAAGCACCTGATAGTGAAAAGGAAGGTGCTGTTCGTCTGCCCTGAGGTCTGCTTTAGCAATGAGGTACATAACTTTTTTTAAGCAATTCGCCTCGTAAGTCCTTTAAGGGGCGAAAAAGACTGTGGTCCTCAAGTGGTTAAGATGAGTGCCTAACTTATGTGAATATTTGATCAGGTCATCATCTTCCACCTGCTGCTTCTCCCTGTTCCGAGCTCAGGTCAGATGAAGGGAATATTGGTGAAAGTGTTTTAAATGTCATTATAAACACATATAATGTATAAACACATATAATGACACAGTTAAGAAAAGGTGGGGGGGGGAAAGGCTACGCATCCCTAAACACATGTTTAGGGAGGCGCAGCCTTTCCCCCTACTTTTTCTTAACTATGTAACTATCAGGTTAGTTGCTCCCAGCCCCTCCTCCTGAGTTTCCTGTTTGCATAATAAGTAGTAGCAGATTTGGATATGATTTGCATCTGAATTGAATGTGAAGTGTGCAGAAAATCTATTTAGGTGCTGCACACTGAGCTGGTGGTCATTTCAGATGCAGCCTTAGCGGCATGTGCTGGCGTTCTCCTCACATACAATGACACCTATAAAATATTACACATTGCGTGCGTACAATGTTATCTGTAAAAAAAATGATGGTTCATATTTGCATATATATATTACACAGGAAAAGAGAGTAAAAGAGGGACAAAATGTGCAAGCTAGTTGAATGGAGAAGGAACAAATACATGTTTTAACTGTTCACATGCCCAACTCTTCTTCAACATGAAAAATACTTGTCGAACCCATTCTGTAAGAAAACAGAAGAGAGACAACATATGTTGTCATAACAGAAGAGAGCCAACACGTGTCATATCATGACACATATAAAATGTTACATATACTGTGCATACAATGTTATCTGTGAATAAAGATGGCTCATATAGCATATACGGTATATCATACTGGAAAATAAAATAAAGGGGAGACAAAGGGTGGAAGAAAGTTGAAAGGAGAAGAAACAAATACATGTTATAACAGTTCACATGCCCAACTCTTCTTCAACATGAAATATTGTCGAACCCCGCCTGTAAGAAAACAGAAGAGAGACAACACAAAAAAGAGATACCAATTTACATGCATTACCACATACAATGCCAAATAAAAAATACTACACTTGAAATGTACACAAAGTGACCTGAAAAAAAAGATTGCTTTTATATACATACATATTATACTGGAAAAGAGAAAAAAAAAGTCAGACAAATAGAGTAAGAAAGTTGCAAAGAGAAAAAACAAATCCGATGCCAAACTCGACTTCAACATGAAAAATATTTTTCAACCGCCATCAGTAAGAAAACAGAAGAGAGACAACACAAAAAAGAGATACCAACTTACATGCATTAACACATACAATGACAGATATAAAATACTACTCATGAAATGCACACAAAGTGACCTGTAAAAAAAGATTGAATTTTTTTTCTTTTCCAGTATAATATGAATGCATATATAAACAAACAAAAAGAGAAAGTTGCAAGGAGAAAGATCAAATACCGTATATACTCGCAAGCAAGCCGACCCGCATATAAGCCGACCCCCCAACTTTTAACTGAAAAAACAGGAAAAAAATGATTGACCCTCATGTAAGCCGGGGGTAGGAAATGCTGGCCGTGTGATCCCCCCCAGTGTGTCCCAGTATAGCTAGTATAGTGCCCAGTATGGGTATGTAGTGCCTCAGTATAGCTAGTATAGTGCCCAGTATAGCTAATAAAGTGCTCAGTATAGCTAGAATAGTGCGCCAGTATAGCTAGTATAGTGTCCCAGTATAGCTAGTATAGTGCCCCAGTATAGCTAGTATAGTGCTCAGTATAAGTAGATAGTGCCCAGTATAGCTAGTATAGTGCCCATTATAGCTAGTATAGTGCCCCAGTATAGCTAGTATAGTGCTCAGTATAAGTAGATAGTGCCCAGTATAGCTAGTATAGTGCTCAGTATAGGTAGATAGTGTTTCCCCCCCCCCCCCCCCCGTGGCCGCCGCTGCTACTAGCTTACCCGGCGGCTTCCAATAATCCTCCCTCCGTCTCCTGCACGGGGCATGTAAATAATTCACAGCAGCTCGCCCCACGGCGGCTGCTGCGTGATGACAGGAAGCTGTAGGCAGAGCGGCTTCCTGTACGGGCGATGTGTATCGCCGTTGCTATGGGAACCGCTCTGCCTACAGCTTCCTCCGTCATCATGCAGCAGCCGCCGTCGGACGAGCTGCTGTGAACTATTTACATGCCCCGTGAAGGAGACGGAGGGAGAAATATTGGAAGCCGCCGGGTAAGCTAATAGCAGCGGCGGCCGAGGGGGGAGGAGGGAGCCAACGGACCATGACTCGCAAGCAAGCCAACCCCCCAACTTTTGGCCCACTTTTGGGGGGTCAAAATTTCAGCTTGCTTGCGAGTATATACGGTACATGTTGTAACAAATCCCATGCAAAACTTTTCTTCAACTTGAAAAATACTTGTCGACCGCCATCTAAGAAAACAGAAGAGAGACAACACAAAAAAAGAGATACCAACGTACATGCATTAACACATACAATAACAGGTATAAAATACTACACATGAAATGCGCACAGTGACGGGTAAAAAAAAAAAAAAAAAAAAAGGTTCATATATATGCATACTTACTATACTTGAAAAGAGAATAAAAAACAGACAAAAAGTGCAAGAAAGTTGCAAGGAGGCAGAACAAATACATGTTATAACAAATCCAACGCCCAACTCTTCATCAACATAAAAATACTTCTCGAGCTCCATCTGAAAGAGAAAAAAAGAGAGAGAACACAAAAAAAGAGAAAACAACGTACATCCATTTACACAAAAAATGGAAGATATTAAATATTACACATTGCAAAACTAAAGGATACTACAGGGTGGGCCAATAATATGGATACACCTTATATATGGATACACCCCATATACCACACCATACCATCAATTGTTTTGTTCTAAAAGTCTTGGAGGGATCTATCCAATGTGGGTTACTGTCAGACCAATAGCGAAGGTTTTGTTTGTTAACTTCACCATTCACATAAATTTGTGTATCCATATAAATGGCCATATTAAGGTGTATCCACATAAATGGCCCACCCTGTAGTGTGGCCTCCTCCTCCCCAATAGCCACCCTGTACCTCTCCAGATTTCTTTTCTTTTACAGTTACTGTGCAAAATCTGCACAGTGAATGTGAAGACACAAATACACCCAACTGCCACCACCATAACAATTCACATGCACAACTCTTCTTCACCATGAAAAACACTTGTCGACCGCCATCTGTAAGAAAACAGAAGAGAGACAACACAAAAAAGAGGTACTAATTTACATGCATTAACACATACAATAACAGTTATAATATACTACCCATGAAATGCACACAAAGTGACCTGTGAAAAAAGATTGTTTATATATGCATACATATCATACTGAAAAAGAGAAAAAATGTCAGACAAAAAGAGTAAGAAAGTTGCAAGGAGAAAGAACAAATAGATGTTATAACAAATCCGATGCCAAACTCCTCTTCAACATGAAAAATACTTGTCGATGAATGTGAATGTGAAAAACAAATACGCCCAAATACCACCGCCATAACAATTCACATGCACAACTCTTCTTCATCATGAAAAACACTTGTTGACCGCCATCTGTAAGAAAACAGAAGAGAGACAACACAAAAAGACATACTAACTTACATGCATAACACATAGATTAGCAGATATAAAATACTACACATGAAATGCACACAAAGTGACCTGTAAAAAAAGATTGCTTTTACATGCATACATATTATACTGGAAAAGAAAAAAAAAGTAAGACAAAAAGAGTAAGAAAGTTGCAAGGAGAAAGAACAGATATATGTTATAACAAATCCCATGCAAAACTCTTCTGCAACATGAAAAATACTTCTCCACCGCCATCTGTTAGAAAACAGAAGTGAGACAACACAAAAAAAGATACCAACTTACATGCATTAACACATACAATAACAGATATAAAATACTACGCATGAAATGTAAAAAAAAAAAGTACATATATGCATACTTATTATACTGGAAAACAGAATAAAAAAATAGACAAAAAAATGCAAGAAAGACAAAGCAACATGTGATAACAAATCCCATGCCAAACTCTTCTTCACCATGAAAAATACTCGTTGAACCCCATCTGTAAAAAAAAAGAGGACAGACAACACAGAAAAAAAGATACCAACTTACATGCATTAACACATACAATAACAGATATAAAATACTACCCATGAAATGCACACAGTGACCTGTAAAAATAAAAAAAGTTCATATATGCATACTTATTATACTGGAAAGGAGAATAAAAAACAAACAGAGTGCAAGAAAGTTGCAAGGAGACAGAGCAAACACATGGTATGTGATAACAAATCCCATGCCCAACTCTTCATCAACATAAAAAATATTTCTCGAGCTCCATCTGGAAGACAAAATAGAGACAACACAGAAAAAGAGAAAACAACATACATGCATTTACACATACAATGGAAGATATAAAATATTACACATTGCAAAACTAAAGGATACTACAGGGTGGGCCATTTATATGGATACACCTGATCTATGTATACACCCCATATACAACATCATACCACCAATTTTTTTTTGTTCCAACAGTCTTGGAGGGATCTTTCCAATGTGGGTTAGTGTCAGACCAACAGTGGTGGTTTTGTTTGTTAATTTCACCATTCACATACAATTATGTACCCATATAAATAGCCAAATTAAGGTGTATCCATATAAATGGCCCACCCTGTACTGTGGCCTCCTCCTCCCCAATAGCCACCCTATTCCTCTCCAGATTTATTTTCTTTAACAGTTAGTGTGCAAAATCTGCACAGTGAATGTGAAGACACAAATACGCCCAACTGCCACCGTCATAAAAATTCACATGCACAACTCTTCTTCACCATGAAAAACACTAGTCGACCGCCATCTGTAAGAAAACAGAAGAGTGACAACACAAAAAAAGAGGTACCAATTTACATGCATTACCACATACCATAACAGATATAAAATACTACCCATGAAATGCACACAAAGTGACCTGTAAAAAAAGATTGTTTATATATGCATACATATCATACTGAAAAAGAGAAAAAATGTCAGACAAAAAGGTTCAGAAAGTTGCAAGCAGAAAGAACAAATAGATGTGATAACAAATCCGATGCCAAACTCCTCTTCAACATGAAAAATACTTGTTGACCGCCATCTGAAAGAAAACAGAAGAGAGACAACACAAAAAAGAGGTACCAATTTACATGCATTACCACATACCATAACAGATATAAAATACTACCCATGAAATGCACACAAAGTGACCTGTGAAAAAAGATTGTTTATATATGCATACATATCATACTGAAAAAGAGAAAAAATGTCAGACAAAAAGAGTAAGAAAGTTGCAAGTAGAA
Organism: Hyperolius riggenbachi; assembly: GCF_040937935.1. Lineage (NCBI taxonomy): Eukaryota > Metazoa > Chordata > Amphibia > Anura > Hyperoliidae > Hyperolius > Hyperolius riggenbachi. The sequence continues at coordinate 87,471,248 of NC_090653.1, read as the reverse complement.
AGAACAAATAGATGTTATAACAAATCCGATGCCAAACTCCTTTTCACCATGAAAAACACTTGTTTACCGCCATCTGAAAGAAAACAGAAGAGAGACAACACAAAAAAGAGGTACCAATTTACATGCATTACCACCTACCATAACAGATATAAAATACTACCCATGAAATGCACACAAAGTGACCTGTGAAAAAAGATTGTTTATATATGCATACATAGAAAAAGAGAAAACAGCATACATGCATTTACACATACAATGTAAGATATACAATATTACACATTGCAAAACTAAAGGATACTACAGGGTGGGCCATTTATATGGATACACCTGATCTATATATACACCCTATATACCACATCATACCACCAATTTTTTTGTTCCAACAGTCTTGGAGGGATCTATCCAATGTGGGTTAGTGTCAGACCAATAGTGGTGGTTTTGTTTGTTAATTTCACCATTCACATACAATTATGTACCCATATAAATAGCCAAATTAAGGTGTATCCATATAAATGGCCCGCCCTGTACTGTGGCCTCCTCCTCCCCAATAGCCACCCTATTCCTCTCCAGATTTATTTTCTTTAACAGTTAGTGTGCAAAATCTGCACAGTGAATGTGAAGACACAAATACGCCCAACTACCACTGCCATAACAATTCACAAGCATACATATCATAGTGAAAAAGAGAGAAAAAAAAATCTGACAAAAAGAGTAAGAAAGTTGCAAGTAGAAAGAACAAATAGATGTTATAACAAATCCGATGCCAAACTCCTCTTCACCATGAAAAACACTTGTTTACCGCCATCTAAAAGAAAACAGAAGAGAGACAACACAAAAAAGAGGTACCAATTTACATGCATTACCACATACCATAACAGATATAAAATACTACCCATGAAATGCACACAAAGTGACCTGTGAAAAAAGATTGTTTATATATGCATACATATCATACTGAAAAAGAGAAAAAATGTCAGACAAAAAGAGTGAGAAAGTTGCAAGGAGAAAGAACAAATAGATGTTATAACAAATCCGATGCCAAACTCCTCTTCAACATGAAAAATACTTGTCGACCGCCACCTGAAAGAAAACAGAAGAGAGACAATACAAAAAAAGAGATACCAACTTACATGCATTAACACATACAATAACAGATATAAAATACTACTTATGAAATGCACACAGTGACCTGTAAAAAAAAAAGATCATATATGCATACTTATTATACTCGAAAAGAGAATAAAAAACAAACAAAAAGTGCAAGAAAGTTGCAAGGAGACAGTGCAAACACATGGTATGTGATAACAAATCCCATGCCCAACTCTTCATCAACATAAAACATATTTCTCGAGCTCCATCTGGAAGACAAAATAGAGAAAACATAGAAAAAGAGAAAACAACATGCATGCATTTACACATACAATGGTAGATATAAAATATTACACATTGCAAAACTAAAGGATACTACAGGGTGGGCCATTTATATGGATACACCTGATCTATGTATACACCCCATATACAACATCATACCACCAATTTTTTTGTTCCAACAGTCTTGGAGGGATCTTTCCAATGTGGGTTAGTGTCAGACCAATAGTGGTGGTTTTGTTTGTTAATTTCACCATTCACATACAATTATGTACCCATAAAAATAGCCAAATTAAGGTGTATCCATATAAATGGCCCACCCTGTACTGTGGCCTCCTCCTCCCCAATAGCCACCCTATTCCTCTCCAGATTTATTTTCTTTAACAGTTAGTGTGCAAAATCTGCACAGTGAATGTGAAGACACAAATACGCCCAACTGCCACTGCCATAACAATTCACAAGCACAACTCCTCTTCACCATGAAAAACACTTGTTTACCGCCATCTGAAAGAAAACAAAAGAGAGACAACACAAAAAAAGAAGTACCAATTTACATGCATTACCACACACAATAACAGATATAAAATACTACCCATGAAATGCACACAAAGTGACCTGTGAAAAAAGATTGTTTATATATGCATACATATCATACTGAAAAAGAGAAAAAAAGTCAGACAAATAGAGTAAGAAAGTTGCAAGGAGAAAGAACAAATAGATGTTATAACAAATCCGATGCCAAACTCCTCTTCACCATGAAAAACAATTGTCGACTGCCATCTGTAAGAAAACAGAAGAGAGACAACACAAAAAAGAGGTACCAATTTACATGCATTACCACATACCATAACAGTTATAAAATACTACCCATGAAATGCACACAAAGTGACCTGTGAAAAAAGATTGTTCATATATGCATACATATCATAGTGAAAAAGAGAGTAAAAAAAATCAGACAAAAAGAGTAAGAAAGTTGCAAGGAGAAAGAACAAATAGATGTTATAACAAATCCGATGCCAAACTCCTCTTCACCATGAAAAATACTTGTCAAACGCCATCTGAAAGAAAACAGAAGAAAGACAATACAAAAAAAGACATACCAACTTACATGCATTAACACACACAATAACAGATATAAAATACTACTTATGAAATGCACACAGTGACCTGTAAAAAAAAAGGATCATATTTGCATACTTATTATACTCGAAAAGAGAAGAAAAAACAAACAAAAAGTGCAAGAAAGTTGCAAGGAGACAGTGCAAACACATGGTATGTGATAACAAATCCCATGCCCAACTCTTCATCAACATAAAAAATATTTCTCGAGCTCCATCTGGAAGACAAAAGAGAGACAACACAGAAAAATAGAAAACAGCATACATGCATTTACACATAGAATGCAAGATATAAAATATTACACATTGCAAAACTAAAGGATACTACAGGGTGGGCCATTTATATGGATACACCTGATCTATATATACACCCTATATACCACATCATACCACTCATTTTTTTTTTCCAACAGTCTTGGAGGGATCTATCCAATGTGGGTTAGTGTCAGACCAATAGTGGTGGTTTTGTTTGTTAATTTCACCATTCACATACAATTATGTACCCATATAAATAGCCAAATTAAGGTGTATCCATATAAATAGCCCACCCTGTACTGTGGCCTCCTCCTCCCCAATAGCCACCCTATTCCTCTCCAGATTTATTTTATTTAACCTTTAGTGTGCAAAATCTGCACAGTGAATGTGAAGACACAAATACGCCCAACTGCCACTGCCATAACAATTCACAAGCACAACTCGTCTTCACCATGAAAAACACTTGTCGACCGCCATCTGTAAGAAAACAGAAGAGAGACAACACAAAAAAGAGGTACCAATTTACATGCATTACCACATACCATAACAGTTATAAAATACTACTCATGAAATGCACACAAAGTGACCTGTGAAAAAAGATTGTTCATATATGCATACATATCATACTGAAAAAGAGAAAAAATGTCAGACAAAAAGAGTGAGAAAGTTGCAAGGAGAAAGAACAAATAGATGTTATAACAAATCCGATGCCAAACTCCTCTTCAACATGAAAAATACTTTTCGACCGCCATCTGAAAGAAAACAGAAGAGAGACAATACAAAAAAGAGATACCAACTTACATGCATTAACACATACTATAACAGATATAAAATACTACCCATGAAATGCATACAGTGACCTGTAAAAAAAAAGTTCATCTATGCATACTTATTATACTGGAAAATAAAATAAAAAACAAAGTGCAAGAAAGTTGCAAGGAGACAGAGCAAACACACAGTATGTGATAACAAATCCCATGCCCAACTCTTCATCAACATAAAAAATATTTCTCGAGCTCCATCTGGAAGACAAAAGAGAGACAACACAGAGAAATAGAAAACAACATACATGCATTTACACATAGAATGCAAGATATAAAATATTACACATTGCAAAACTAAAGGATACTACAGGGTGGGCCATTTATATGGATACACCTGATCTATGTATACACCCCATATACAACATCATACCACCAATTTTTTTGTTCCAACAGTCTTGGAGGGATCTATCCAATGTGGGTTAGTGTCAGACCAATAGTGGTGGTTTTGTTTGTTAATTTCAACATTCACATACAATTATGTACCCATATAAATAGCCAAATTAAGGTGTATCCATATAAATGGCCCGCCCTGTACTGTGGCCTCCTCCTCCCCAATAGCCACCCTATTCCTCTCCAGATTTATTTTCTTTAACAGTTAGTGTGCAAAATCTGCACAGTGAATGTGAAGACACAAATACGCCCAACTGCCACTGCCATAACAATTCACAAGCATACATATCATAGTGAAAAAGAGAGAAAAAAAATCAGACAAAAAGAGTAAGAAAGTTGCAAGTAGAAAGAACAAATAGATGTTATAACAAATCCGATGCCAAACTCCTCTTCACCATGAAAAACACTTGTTTACCGCCATCTGAAAGAAAACAGAAGAGAGACAACACAAAAAAGAGGTACCAATTTACATGCATTACCACATACCATAACAGATATAAAATACTACCCATGAAATGCACACAAAGTGACCTGTGAAAAAAGATTGTTTATATAGGCATACATATCATACTGAAAAAGAGAAAAAATGTCAGACAAAAAGAGTGAGAAAGTTGCAAGGAGAAAGAACAAATAGATGTTATAACAAATCCGGTGCCAAACTCCTCTTCAACATGAAAAACACTTGTCGACCGCCATCTGAAAGAAAACAGAAGAGAGACAACACAAAAAAGAGGTACCAATTTACATGCATTACCACTTACCATAACAGATATAAAATACTACCCATGAAATGCACACAAAGTGACCTGTGAAAAAAGATTGTTTATATATGCATACATATCATACTGAAAAAGAGAAAAAATGTCAGACAAAAAGAGTGAGAAAGTTGCAAGGAGAAAGAACAAATAGATGTTATAACAAATCCGATGCCAAACTCCTCTTCAACATGAAAAACACTTGTCGACCGCCATCTGAAAGAAAACAGAAGAGAGACAATACAAAAAAAGAGATACCAACTTACATGCATTAACACATACAATAACAGATATAAAATACTACTCATGAAATGCACACAGTGACCTGTAAAAAAAAAAGATCATATATGCATACTTATTATACTCGAAAAGAGAATAAAAAACAAAAAAAAAGTGCAAGAAAGTTGCAAGGAGACAGTGCAAACACATGGTATGTGATAACAAATCCCATGCCCAACTCTTCATCAACATAAAACATATTTCTCGAGCTCCATCTGGAAGACAAAATAGAGACAACACAGAAAAAGAGAAAACAGCATATATGCATTTACACATACAATGTAAGATATACAATATTACACATTGCAAAACTAAAGGATACTACAGGGTGGGCCATTTATATGGATACACCTGATCTATATATACACCCTATATACCACATCATACCACTCATTTTTTTTTCCAACAGTCTTGGAGGGATCTATCCAATGTGGGTTAGTGTCAGACCAATAGTGGTGGTTTTGTTTGTTAATTTCACCATTCACATACAATTATGTACCCATATAAATAGCCAAATTAAGGTGTATCCATATAAATAGCCCACCCTGTACTGTGGCCTCCTCCTCCCCAATAGCCACCCTATTCCTCTCCAGATTTATTTTATTTAACCTTTAGTGTGCAAAATCTGCACAGTGAATGTGAAGACACAAATACGCCCAACTGCCACTGCCATAACAATTCACAAGCACAACTCGTCTTCACCATGAAAAACACTTGTCGACCGCCATCTGTAAGAAAACAGAAGAGAGACAACACAAAAAAGAGGTACCAATTTACATGCATTACCACATACCATAACAGTTATAAAATACTACTCATGAAATGCACACAAAGTGACCTGTGAAAAAAGATTGTTCATATATGCATACATATCATACTGAAAAAGAGAAAAAATGTCAGACAAAAAGAGTGAGAAAGTTGCAAGGAGAAAGAACAAATAGATGTTATAACAAATCCGATGCCAAACTCCTCTTCAACATGAAAAATACTTTTCGACCGCCATCTGAAAGAAAACAGAAGAGAGACAATACAAAAAAGAGATACCAACTTACATGCATTAACACATACTATAACAGATATAAAATACTACCCATGAAATGCATACAGTGACCTGTAAAAAAAAAAGTTCATCTATGCATACTTATTATACTGGAAAATAAAATAAAAAACAAAGTGCAAGAAAGTTGCAAGGAGACAGAGCAAACACACAGTATGTGATAACAAATCCCATGCCCAACTCTTCATCAACATAAAAAATATTTCTCGAGCTCCATCTGGAAGACAAAAGAGAGACAACACAGAGAAATAGAAAACAACATACATGCATTTACACATAGAATGCAAGATATAAAATATTACACATTGCAAAACTAAAGGATACTACAGGGTGGGCCATTTATATGGATACACCTGATCTATGTATACACCCCATATACAACATCATACCACCAATTTTTTTGTTCCAACAGTCTTGGAGGGATCTATCCAATGTGGGTTAGTGTCAGACCAATAGTGGTGGTTTTGTTTGTTAATTTCACCATTCACATACAATTATGTACCCATATAAATAGCCAAATTAAGGTGTATCCATATAAATGGCCCGCCCTGTACTGTGGCCTCCTCCTCCCCAATAGCCACCCTATTCCTCTCCAGATTTATTTTCTTTAACAGTTAGTGTGCAAAATCTGCACAGTGAATGTGAAGACACAAATACGCCCAACTGCCACTGCCATAACAATTCACAAGCATACATATCATAGTGAAAAAGAGAGAAAAAAAATCAGACAAAAAGAGTAAGAAAGTTGCAAGTAGAAAGAACAAATAGATGTTATAACAAATCCGATGCCAAACTCCTCTTCACCATGAAAAACACTTGTTTACCGCCATCTGAAAGAAAACAGAAGAGAGACAACACAAAAAAGAGGTACCAATTTACATGCATTACCACATACCATAACAGATATAAAATACTACCCATGAAATGCACACAAAGTGACCTGTGAAAAAAGATTGTTTATATAGGCATACATATCATACTGAAAAAGAGAAAAAATGTCAGACAAAAAGAGTGAGAAAGTTGCAAGGAGAAAGAACAAATAGATGTTATAACAAATCCGGTGCCAAACTCCTCTTCAACATGAAAAACACTTGTCGACCGCCATCTGAAAGAAAACAGAAGAGAGACAACACAAAAAAGAGGTACCAATTTACATGCATTACCACTTACCATAACAGATATAAAATACTACCCATGAAATGCACACAAAGTGACCTGTGAAAAAAGATTGTTTATATATGCATACATATCATACTGAAAAAGAGAAAAAATGTCAGACAAAAAGAGTGAGAAAGTTGCAAGGAGAAAGAACAAATAGATGTTATAACAAATCCGATGCCAAACTCCTCTTCAACATGAAAAACACTTGTCGACCGCCATCTGAAAGAAAACAGAAGAGAGACAATACAAAAAAAGAGATACCAACTTACATGCATTAACACATACAATAACAGATATAAAATACTACTCATGAAATGCACACAGTGACCTGTAAAAAAAAAAGATCATATATGCATACTTATTATACTCGAAAAGAGAATAAAAAACAAAAAAAAAGTGCAAGAAAGTTGCAAGGAGACAGTGCAAACACATGGTATGTGATAACAAATCCCATGCCCAACTCTTCATCAACATAAAACATATTTCTCGAGCTCCATCTGGAAGACAAAATAGAGACAACACAGAAAAAGAGAAAACAGCATATATGCATTTACACATACAATGTAAGATATACAATATTACACATTGCAAAACTAAAGGATACTACAGGGTGGGCCATTTATATGGATACACCTGATCTATATATACACCCTATATACCACATCATACCACTCATTTTTTTTTCCAACAGTCTTGGAGGGATCTATCCAATGTGGGTTAGTGTCAGACCAATAGTGGTGGTTTTGTTTGTTAATTTCACCATTCACATACAATTATGTACCCATATAAATAGCCAAATTAAGGTGTATCCATATAAATAGCCCACCCTGTACTGTGGCCTCCTCCTCCCCAATAGCCACCCTATTCCTCTCCAGATTTATTTTATTTAACCTTTAGTGTGCAAAATCTGCACAGTGAATGTGAAGACACAAATACGCCCAACTGCCACTGCCATAACAATTCACAAGCACAACTCGTCTTCACCATGAAAAACACTTGTCGACCGCCATCTGTAAGAAAACAGAAGAGAGACAACACAAAAAAGAGGTACCAATTTACATGCATTACCACATACCATAACAGTTATAAAATACTACTCATGAAATGCACACAAAGTGACCTGTGAAAAAAGATTGTTCATATATGCATACATATCATACTGAAAAAGAGAAAAAATGTCAGACAAAAAGAGTGAGAAAGTTGCAAGGAGAAAGAACAAATAGATGTTATAACAAATCCGATGCCAAACTCCTCTTCAACATGAAAAATACTTTTCGACCGCCATCTGAAAGAAAACAGAAGAGAGACAATACAAAAAAGAGATACCAACTTACATGCATTAACACATACTATAACAGATATAAAATACTACCCATGAAATGCATACAGTGACCTGTAAAAAAAAAAGTTCATCTATGCATACTTATTATACTGGAAAATAAAATAAAAAACAAAGTGCAAGAAAGTTGCAAGGAGACAGAGCAAACACACAGTATGTGATAACAAATCCCATGCCCAACTCTTCATCAACATAAAAAATATTTCTCGAGCTCCATCTGGAAGACAAAAGAGAGACAACACAGAGAAATAGAAAACAACATACATGCATTTACACATAGAATGCAAGATATAAAATATTACACATTGCAAAACTAAAGGATACTACAGGGTGGGCCATTTATATGGATACACCTGATCTATGTATACACCCCATATACAACATCATACCACCAATTTTTTTGTTCCAACAGTCTTGGAGGGATCTATCCAATGTGGGTTAGTGTCAGACCAATAGTGGTGGTTTTGTTTGTTAATTTCACCATTCACATACAATTATGTACCCATATAAATAGCCAAATTAAGGTGTATCCATATAAATGGCCCGCCCTGTACTGTGGCCTCCTCCTCCCCAATAGCCACCCTATTCCTCTCCAGATTTATTTTCTTTAACAGTTAGTGTGCAAAATCTGCACAGTGAATGTGAAGACACAAATACGCCCAACTGCCACTGCCATAACAATTCACAAGCATACATATCATAGTGAAAAAGAGAGAAAAAAAATCAGACAAAAAGAGTAAGAAAGTTGCAAGTAGAAAGAACAAATAGATGTTATAACAAATCCGATGCCAAACTCCTCTTCACCATGAAAAACACTTGTTTACCGCCATCTGAAAGAAAACAGAAGAGAGACAACACAAAAAAGAGGTACCAATTTACATGCATTACCACATACCATAACAGATATAAAATACTACCCATGAAATGCACACAAAGTGACCTGTGAAAAAAGATTGTTTATATAGGCATACATATCATACTGAAAAAGAGAAAAAATGTCAGACAAAAAGAGTGAGAAAGTTGCAAGGAGAAAGAACAAATAGATGTTATAACAAATCCGGTGCCAAACTCCTCTTCAACATGAAAAACACTTGTCGACCGCCATCTGAAAGAAAACAGAAGAGAGACAACACAAAAAAGAGGTACCAATTTACATGCATTACCACTTACCATAACAGATATAAAATACTACCCATGAAATGCACACAAAGTGACCTGTGAAAAAAGATTGTTTATATATGCATACATATCATACTGAAAAAGAGAAAAAATGTCAGACAAAAAGAGTGAGAAAGTTGCAAGGAGAAAGAACAAATAGATGTTATAACAAATCCGATGCCAAACTCCTCTTCAACATGAAAAACACTTGTCGACCGCCATCTGAAAGAAAACAGAAGAGAGACAATACAAAAAAAGAGATACCAACTTACATGCATTAACACATACAATAACAGATATAAAATACTACTCATGAAATGCACACAGTGACCTGTAAAAAAAAAAGATCATATATGCATACTTATTATACTCGAAAAGAGAATAAAAAACAAAAAAAAAGTGCAAGAAAGTTGCAAGGAGACAGTGCAAACACATGGTATGTGATAACAAATCCCATGCCCAACTCTTCATCAACATAAAACATATTTCTCGAGCTCCATCTGGAAGACAAAATAGAGACAACACAGAAAAAGAGAAAACAGCATATATGCATTTACACATACAATGTAAGATATACAATATTACACATTGCAAAACTAAAGGATACTACAGGGTGGGCCATTTATATGGATACACCTGATCTATATATACACCCTATATACCACATCATACCACTCATTTTTTTTTCCAACAGTCTTGGAGGGATCTATCCAATGTGGGTTAGTGTCAGACCAATAGTGGTGGTTTTGTTTGTTAATTTCACCATTCACATACAATTATGTACCCATATAAATAGCCAAATTAAGGTGTATCCATATAAATAGCCCACCCTGTACTGTGGCCTCCTCCTCCCCAATAGCCACCCTATTCCTCTCCAGATTTATTTTATTTAACCTTTAGTGTGCAAAATCTGCACAGTGAATGTGAAGACACAAATACGCCCAACTGCCACTGCCATAACAATTCACAAGCACAACTCGTCTTCACCATGAAAAACACTTGTCGACCGCCATCTGTAAGAAAACAGAAGAGAGACAACACAAAAAAGAGGTACCAATTTACATGCATTACCACATACCATAACAGTTATAAAATACTACTCATGAAATGCACACAAAGTGACCTGTGAAAAAAGATTGTTCATATATGCATACATATCATACTGAAAAAGAGAAAAAATGTCAGACAAAAAGAGTGAGAAAGTTGCAAGGAGAAAGAACAAATAGATGTTATAACAAATCCGATGCCAAACTCCTCTTCAACATGAAAAATACTTTTCGACCGCCATCTGAAAGAAAACAGAAGAGAGACAATACAAAAAAGAGATACCAACTTACATGCATTAACACATACTATAACAGATATAAAATACTACCCATGAAATGCATACAGTGACCTGTAAAAAAAAAAGTTCATCTATGCATACTTATTATACTGGAAAATAAAATAAAAAACAAAGTGCAAGAAAGTTGCAAGGAGACAGAGCAAACACACAGTATGTGATAACAAATCCCATGCCCAACTCTTCATCAACATAAAAAATATTTCTCGAGCTCCATCTGGAAGACAAAAGAGAGACAACACAGAGAAATAGAAAACAACATACATGCATTTACACATAGAATGCAAGATATAAAATATTACACATTGCAAAACTAAAGGATACTACAGGGTGGGCCATTTATATGGATACACCTGATCTATGTATACACCCCATATACAACATCATACCACCAATTTTTTTGTTCCAACAGTCTTGGAGGGATCTATCCAATGTGGGTTAGTGTCAGACCAATAGTGGTGGTTTTGTTTGTTAATTTCACCATTCACATACAATTATGTACCCATATAAATAGCCAAATTAAGGTGTATCCATATAAATGGCCCGCCCTGTACTGTGGCCTCCTCCTCCCCAATAGCCACCCTATTCCTCTCCAGAATTATTTTCTTTAACAGTTAGTGTGCAAAATCTGCACAGTGAATGTGAAGACACAAATACGCCCAACTGCCACTGCCATAACAATTCACAAGCATACATATCATAGTGAAAAAGAGAGAAAAAAAATCAGACAAAAAGAGTAAGAAAGTTGCAAGTAGAAAGAACAAATAGATGTTATAACAAATCCGATGCCAAACTCCTCTTCACCATGAAAAACACTTGTTTACCGCCATCTGAAAGAAAACAGAAGAGAGACAACACAAAAAAGAGGTACCAATTTACATGCATTACCACATACCATAACAGATATAAAATACTACCCATGAAATGCACACAAAGTGACCTGTGAAAAAAGATTGTTTATATATGCATACATATCATACTGAAAAAGAGAAAAAATGTAAGACAAAAAGAGTGAGAAAGTTGCAAGGAGAAAGAACAAATAGATGTTATAACAAATCCGGTGCCAAACTCCTCTTCAACATGAAAAACACTTGTCGACCGCCATCTGAAAGAAAACAGAAGAGAGACAACACAAAAAAGAGGTACCAATTTACATGCATTACCACTTACCATAACAGATATAAAATACTACCCATGAAATGCACACAAAGTGACCTGTGAAAAAAGATTGTTTATATATGCATACATATCATACTGAAAAAGAGAAAAAATGTCAGACTAAAAGAGTGAGAAAGTTGCAAGGAGAAAGAACAAATAGATGTTATAACAAATCCGATGCCAAACTCCTCTTCAACATGAAAAACACTTGTCGACCGCCATCTGAAAGAAAACAGAAGAGAGACAATACAAAAAAAGAGATACCAACTTACATGCATTAACACATACAATAACAGATATAAAATACTACTCATGAAATGCACACAGTGACCTGTAAAAAAAAAAGATCATATATGCATACTTATTATACTCGAAAAGAGAATAAAAAACAAAAAAAAAGTGCAAGAAAGTTGCAAGGAGACAGTGCAAACACATGGTATGTGATAACAAATCCCATGCCCAACTCTTCATCAACATAAAACATATTTCTCGAGCTCCATCTGGAAGACAAAATAGAGACAACACAGAAAAAGAGAAAACAGCATATATGCATTTACACATACAATGTAAGATATACAATATTACACATTGCAAAACTAAAGGATACTGCAGGGTGGGCCATTTATATGGATACACCTGATCTATATATACACCCTATATACCACATCATACCACTCATTTTTTTTTTCCAACAGTCTTGGAGGGATCTATCCAATGTGGGTTAGTGTCAGACCAATAGTGGTGGTTTTGTTTGTTAATTTCACCATTCACATACAATTATGTACCCATATAAATAGCCAAATTAAGGTGTATCCATATAAATAGCCCATCCTGTACTGTGGCCTCCTCCTCCCCAATAGCCACCCTATTCCTCTCCAGATTTATTTTATTTAACCTTTAGTGTGCAAAATCTGCACAGTGAATGTGAAGACACAAATACGCCCAACTGCCACTGCCATAACAATTCACAAGCATACATATCATAGTGAAAAAGAGAGAAAAAAAAATCAGACAAAAAGAGTAAGAAAGTTGCAAGTAGAAAGAATAAATAGATGTTATAACAAATACGATGCCAAACTCCTCTTCACCATGAAAAACACTTGTTTACCGCCATCTGAAAGAAAACAGAAGAGAGACAACACAAAAAAGAGGTACCAATTTACATGCATTACCACATACCATAACAGATATAAAATACTACCCATGAAATGCACACAAAGTGACCTGTGAAAAAAGATTGTTTATATATGCATACATATCATACTGAAAAAGAGAAAAAATGTCAGACAAAAAGAGTGAGAAAGTTGCAAGAAGAAAGAACAAATAGATGTTATAACAAATCCGGTGCCAAACTCCTCTTCACCATGAAAAACACTTGTCGACCGCCATCTGTAAGAAAACAGAAGAGAGACAACACAAAAAAGAGGTGCCAATTTACATGCATTACCACATACCATAACAGTTATAAAATACTACCCATGAAATGCACACAAAGTGACCTGTGAAAAAAGATTGTTTATATATGCATACATATCATACTGAAAAAGAGAAAAAAAGTCAGACAAAAGAGTAAGAAAGTTGCAAGGAGAAAGAATAAATAAATGTTATAACAAATCCGATGCCAAACTCCTCTTCACCATGAAAAACACTTGTCGACCGCCATCTGTAAGAAAACAGAAGAGAGACAACACAAAAAAGAGGTACCAATTTACATGCATTACCACATACCATAACAGTTATAAAATACTACCCATGAAATGCACACAAAGTGACCTGTGAAAAAAGATTGTTCATATATGCATACATATCATACTGAAAAAGAGAAAAAATGTCAGACAAAAAGAGTGAGAAAGTTGCAAGGAGAAAGAACAAATAGATGTTATAACAAATCCGATGCCAAACTCCTCTTCACCATGAAAAATACTTGTCGACCGCCATCTGAAAGAAAACAGAAGAGAGACAATAAAAAAAAAGAGATACCAACTTACATGCATTAACACATACAATAACAGATATAAAATACTACTTATGAAATGCACACAGTGACCTGTAAAAAAAAAAAACATCATATATGCATACTTATTATACTCGAAAAGAGAATAAAAAACAAACAAAAAGTGCAAGAAAGTTGCAAGGAGACAGTGCAAACACATGGTATGTGATAACAAATCCCATGCCCAACTCTTCATCAACATAAAACATATTTCTCGAGCTCCATCTGGAAGACAAAATAGAGAAAACATAGAAAAAGAGAAAACAACATACATGCATTTACACATACAATGGTAGATATAAAATATTACACATTGCAAAACTAAAGGATACTACAGGGTGGGCCATTTATATGGATACACCTCATCTATGTATACACCCCATATACAACATCATACCACCAATTTTTTTGTTCCAACAGTCTTGGAGGGATCTTTCCAATGTGGGTTAGTGTCAGACCAATAGTGGTGGTTTTGTTTGTTAATTTCACCATTCACATACAATTATGTACCCATATAAATAGCCAAATTAAGGTGTATCCATATAAATGGCCCGCCCTGTACTGTGGCCTCCTCCTCCCCAATAGCCACCCTATTCCTCTCCAGATTTATTTTCTTTAACAGTTAGTGTGCAAAATCTGCACAGTGAATGTGAAGACACAAATACGCCCAACTGCCACTGCCATAACAATTCACAAGCATACATATCATAGTGAAAGAGAGAGAAAAAAAATCAGACAAAAAGAGTAAGAAAGTTGCAAGTAGAAAGAACAAATAGATGTTATAACAAATCCGATGCCAAACTCCTCTTCACCATGAAAAACACTTGTTTACCGCCATCTGAAAGAAAACAGAAGAGAGACAACACAAAAAAGAGGTACCAATTTACATGCATTACCACATACCATAACAGATATAAAATACTACCCATGAAATGCACACAAAGTGACCTGTGAAAAAAGATTGTTTATATATGCATACATATCATACTGAAAAAGAGAAAAAATGTCAGACAAAATGAGTGAGAAAGTTGCAAGGAGAAAGAACAAATAGATGTTATAACAAATCCGGTGCCAAACTCCTCTTCAACATGAAAAACACTTGTCGACCGCCATCTGAAAGAAAACAGAAGAGAGACAACACAAAAAAGAGGTACCAATTTACATGCATTACCACATACCATAACAGATATAAAATACTACCCATGAAATGCACACAAAGTGACCTGTGAAAAAAGATTGTTTATATATGCATACATATCATACTGAAAAAGAGAAAAAATGTCAGACAAAAAGAGTGAGAAAGTTGCAAGGAGAAAGAACAAATAGATGTTATAACAAATCCGATGCCAAACTCCTCTTCAACATGAAAAATACTTGTCGACCGCCACCTGAAAGAAAACAGAAGAGAGACAATACAAAAAAAGAGATACCAACTTACATGCATTAACACATACAATAACAGATATAAAATACTACTTATGAAATGCACACAGTGACCTGTAAAAAAAAAAGATCATATATGCATACTTATTATACTCGAAAAGAGAATAAAAAACAAACAAAAAGTGCAAGAAAGTTGCAAGGAGACAGTGCAAACACATGGTATGTGATAACAAATCCCATGCCCAACTCTTCATCAACATAAAAAATATTTCTCGAGCTCCATCTGGAAGACAAAAGAGAGACAACACAGAAAAATAGAAAACAGCATACATGCATTTACACATAGAATGCAAGATATAAAATATTGCACATTGCAAAACTAAAGGATACTACAGGGTGGGCCATTTATATGGATACACCTGATCTATGTATACACCCCATATACAACATCATACCACCAATTTTTTTTGTTCCAACAGTCTTGGAGGGATCTATCCAATGTGGGTTAGTGTCAGACCAATAGTGGTGGTTTTGTTTGTTAATTTCACCATTCACATACAATTATGTACCCATATAAATAGCCAAATTAAGGTGTATCCATATAAATGGCCCGCACTGTACTGTGGCCTCCTCCTCCCCAATAGCCACCCTATTCCTCTCCAGATTTATTTTCTTTAACAGTTAGTGTGCAAAATCTGCACAGTGAATGTGAAGACACAAATATGCCCAACTGCCACTGCCATAACAATTCACAAGCATACATATCATAGTGAAAAAGAGAGAAAAAAAATCAGACAAAAAGAGTAAGAAAGTTGCAAGTAGAAAGAACAAATAGATGTTATAACAAATCCGATGCCAAACTCCTCTTCACCATGAAAAACACTTGTTTACCGCCATCTGAAAGAAAACAGAAGAGAGACAACACAAAAAAGAGGTACCAATTTACATGCATTACCACTTACCATAACAGATATAAAATACTACCCGTGAAATGCACACAAAGTGACCTGTGAAAAAAGATTGTTTATATATGCATACATATCATACTGAAAAAGAGAAAAAATGTCAGACAAAAAGAGTGAGAAAGTTGCAAGGAGAAAGAACAAATAGATGTTATAACAAATCCGGTGCCAAACTCCTCTTCAACATGAAAAACACTTGTCGACCGCCATCTGAAAGAAAACAGAAGAGAGACAACACAAAAAAGAGGTACCAATTTACATGCATTACCACATACCATAACAGTTATAAAATACTACCCATGAAATGCACACAAAGTGACCTGTGAAAAAAGATTGTTCATATATGCATACATATCATACTGAAAAAGAGAAAAAATGTCAGACAAAAAGAGTGAGAAAGTTGCAAGGAGAAAGAACAAATAGATGTTATAACAAATCCGATGCCAAACTCCTCTTCACCATGAAAAATACTTGTCGACCGCCATCTGAAAGAAAACAGAAGAGAGACAATACAAAAAAAGAGATACCAACTTACATGCATTAACACATACAATAACAGATATAAAATACTACTTATGAAATGCACACAGTGACCTGTAAAAAAAAAAAAGATCATATATGCATACTTATTATACTCGAAAAGAGAATAAAAAACAAACAAAAAGTGCAAGAAAGTTGCAAGGAGACAGTGCAAACACATGGTATGTGATAACAAATCCCATGCCCAACTCTTCATCAACATAAAACATATTTCTCGAGCTCCATCTGGAAGACAAAATAGAGAAAACATAGAAAAAGAGAAAACAACATACATGCATTTACACATACAATGGTAGATATAAAATATTACACATTGCAAAACTAAAGGATACTACAGGGTGGGCCATTTATATGGATACACCTCATCTATGTATACACCCCATATACAACATCATACCACCAATTTTTTTGTTCCAACAGTCTTGGAGGGATCTTTCCAATGTGGGTTAGTGTCAGACCAATAGTGGTGGTTTTGTTTGTTAATTTCACCATTCACATACAATTATGTACCCATATAAATAGCCAAATTAAGGTGTATCCATATAAATGGCCCGCCCTGTACTGTGGCCTCCTCCTCCCCAATAGCCACCCTATTCCTCTCCAGATTTATTTTCTTTAACAGTTAGTGTGCAAAATCTGCACAGTGAATGTGAAGACACAAATACGCCCAACTGCCACTGCCATAACAATTCACAAGCATACATATCATAGTGAAAAAGAGAGAAAAAAAATCAGACAAAAAGAGTAAGAAAGTTGCAAGTAGAAAGAACAAATAGATGTTATAACAAATCCGATGCCAAACTCCTCTTCACCATGAAAAACACTTGTTTACCGCCATCTGAAAGAAAACAGAAGAGAGACAACACAAAAAAGAGGTACCAATTTACATGCATTACCACTTACCATAACAGATATAAAATACTACCCATGAAATGCACACAAAGTGACCTGTGAAAAAAGATTGTTTATATATGCATATATATCATACTGAAAAAGAGAAAAAATGTCAGACAAAAAGAGTGAGAAAGTTGCAAGGAGAAAGAACAAATAGATGTTATAACAAATCCGATGCCAAACTCCTCTTCAACATGAAAAATACTTGTCGACCGCCACCTGAAAGAAAACAGAAGAGAGACAATACAAAAAAAGAGATACCAACTTACATGCATTAACACATACAATAACAGATATAAAATACTACTTATGAAATGCACACAATGACCTGTAAAAAAAAAAAGATCATATATGCATACTTATTATACTCGAAAAGAGAATAAAAAACAAACAAAAAGTGCAAGAAAGTTGCATGGAGATAGTGCAAACACATGGTATGTGATAACAAATCCCATGCCCAACTCTTCATCAACATAAAAAATATTTCTCGAGCTCCATCTGGAAGACAAAAGAGAGACAACACAGAAAAATAGAAAACAGCATACATGCATTTACACATAGAATGCAAGATATAAAATATTACACATTGCAAAACTAAAGGATACTACAGGGTGGGCCATTTATATGGATACACCTGATCTATGTATACACCCCATATACAACATCATACCACCAATTTTTTTGTTCCAACAGTCTTGGAGGGATCTATCCAATGTGGGTTAGTGTCAGACCAATAGTGGTGGTTTTGTTTGTTAATTTCACCATTCACATACAATTATGTACCCATATAAATAGCCAAATTAAGGTGTATCCATATAAATGGCCCGCCCTGTACTGTGGCCTCCTCCTCCCCAATAGCCACCCTATTCCTCTCCAGATTTATTTTCTTTAACAGTTAGTGTGCAAAATCTGCACAGTGAATGTGAAGACACAAATACGCCCAACTACCACTGCCATAACAATTCACAAGCATACATATCATAGTGAAAAAGAGAGAAAAAAAAATCAGACAAAAAGAGTAAGAAAGTTGCAAGTAGAAAGAACAAATAGATGTTATAACAAATACGATGCCAAACTCCTCTTCACCATGAAAAACACTTGTTTACCGCCATCTGAAAGAAAACAGAAGAGAGACAACACAAAAAAGAGGTACCAATTTACATGCATTACCACATACCATAACAGATATAAAATACTACCCATGAAATGCACACAAAGTGACCTGTGAAAAAAGATTGTTTATATATGCATACATATCATACTGAAAAAGAGAAAAAATGTCAGACAAAAAGAGTGAGAAAGTTGCAAGGAGAAAGAACAAATAGATGTTATAACAAATCCGGTGCCAAACTCCTCTTCAACATGAAAAACACTTGTCGACCGCCATCTGAAAGAAAACAGAAGAGAGACAACACAAAAAAGAGGTACCAATTTACATGCATTACCACTTACCATAACAGATATAAAATACTACCCATGAAATGCACACAAAGTGACCTGTGAAAAAAGATTGTTTATATATGCATACATATCATACTGAAAAAGAGAAAAAATGTCAGACAAAAAGAGTGAGAAAGTTGCAAGGAGAAAGAACAAATAGATGTTATAACAAATCCGATGCCAAACTCCTCTTCAACATGAAAAATACTTGTCGACCGCCACCTGAAAGAAAACAGAAGAGAGACAATACAAAAAAAGAGATACCAACTTACATGCATTAACACATACAATAACAGATATAAAATACTACTTATGAAATGCACACAGTGACCTGTAAAAAAAAAAAGATCATATATGCATACTTATTATACTCGAAAAGAGAATAAAAAACAAACAAAAAGTGCAAGAAAGTTGCAAGGAGACAGTGCAAACACATGGTATGTGATAACAAATCCCATGCCCAACTCTTCATCAACATAAAACATATTTCTCGAGCTCCATCTGGAAGACAAACTAGAGAAAACATAGAAAAAGAGAAAACAACATACATGCATTTACACATAGAATGGTAGATATAAAATATTACACATTGCAAAACTAAAGGATAATACAGGGTGGGCCATTTATATGGATACACCTGATCTATGTATACACCCCATATACAACATCATACCACCAATTTTTTTGTTCCAACAGTCTTGGAGGGATCTATCCAATGTGGGTTAGTGTCAGACCAATAGTGGTGGT
The DNA here is from genome assembly GCF_040937935.1 of Hyperolius riggenbachi. NCBI lineage: Eukaryota > Metazoa > Chordata > Amphibia > Anura > Hyperoliidae > Hyperolius > Hyperolius riggenbachi. The sequence continues at coordinate 87,451,085 of NC_090653.1, read as the reverse complement.
TTTGTTTGTTAATTTCACCATTCACATACAATTATGTACCCATATAAATAGCCAAATTAAGGTGTATCCATATAAATGGCCCGCCCTGTACTGTGGCCTCCTCCTCCCCAATAGCCACCCTATTCCTCTCCAGATTTATTTTCTTTAACAGTTAGTGTGCAAAATCTGCACAGTGAATGTGAAGACACAAATACGCCCAACTGCCACTGCCATAACAATTCACAAGCACAACTCTTCTTCACCATGAAAAACACTTGTCGACTGCCATCTGTAAGAAAACAAAAGAGAGACAACACAAAAAAAGAAGTACCAATTTACATGCATTACCACACACAATAACAGATATAAAATACTACCCATGAAATGCACACAAAGTGACCTGTGAAAAAAGATTGTTTATATATGCATACATATCATACTGAAAAAGAGAAAAAAAAAGTCATACAAATAGAGTAAGAAAGTTGCAAGGAGAAAGAACAAATAGATGTTATAAAAAAATCCGATGCCAAACTCCTCTTCACCATGAAAAACAATTGTCGACTGCCATCTGTAAGAAAACAGAAGAGAGACAACACAAAAAAGAGGTACCAATTTACATGCATTACCACATACCATAACAGTTATAAAATACTACCCATGAAATGCACACAAAGTGACCTGTGAAAAAAGATTGTTCATATATGCATACATATCATAGTGAAAAAGAGAGTAAAAAAAGTCAGACAAAAAGAGTAAGAAAGTTGCAAGGAGAAAGAACAAATAGATGTTATAACAAATCCGATGCCAAACTCCTCTTCACCATGAAAAATACTTGTCGACCGCCATCTGAAAGAAAACAGAAGAAAGACAATACAAAAAAAGAGATACCAACTTACATGCATTAACACACACAATAACAGATATAAACTACTACTTATGAAATGCACACAGTGACCTGTAAAAAAAAAGATCATATATGCATACTTATTATACTCGAAAAGAGAATAAAAAACAAACAAAAAGTGCAAGAAAGTTGCAAGGAGACAGTGCAAACACATGGTATGTGATAACAAATCCCATGCCCAACTCTTCATCAACATAAAAAATATTTCTCGAGCTCCATCTGGAAGACAAAAGAGAGACAACACAGAAAAATAGAAAACAGCATACATGCATTTACACATAGAATGCAAGATATAAAATATTACACATTGCAAAACTAAAGGATACTACAGGGTGGGCCATTTATATGGATACACCTGATCTATGTATACACCCTATATACCACATCATACCACCAATTTTTTTGTTCCAACAGTCTTAGAGGGATCTATCCAATGTGGGTTAGTGTTAGACCAATAGTGGTGGTTTTGTTTGTTAATTTCACCATTCACATACAATTATGTACCCATATAAATAGCCAAATTAAGGTGTATCCATATAAATGGCCCGTCCTGTACTGTGGCCTCCTCCTCCCCAATAGCCACCCTATTCCTCTCCAGATTTATTTTCTTTAACAGTTAGTGTGCAAAATCTGCACAGTAAATGTGAAGACACAAATACGCCCAACTGCCACTGCCATAACAATTCACAAGCACAACTCTTCTTCACCATGAAAAACACTTGTCGACCGCCATCTGAAAGAAAACAGAAGAGAGACAACACAAAAAAGAGGTACCAATTTACATGCATTACCACTTACCATAACAGATATAAAATACTACCCATGAAATGCACACAAAGTGACCTGTGAAAAAAGATTGTTTATATATGCATACATATCATACTGAAAAAGAGAAAAAATGTCAGACAAAAAGAGTGAGAAAGTTGCAAGGAGAAAGAACAAATAGATGTTATAACAAATCCGGTGCCAAACTCCTCTTCAACATGAAAAACACTTGTCGACCGCCATCTGAAAGAAAACAGAAGAGAGACAACACAAAAAAGAGGTACCAATTTACATGCATTACCACTTACCATAACAGATATAAAATACTACCCATGAAATGCACACAAAGTGACCTGTGAAAAAAGATTGTTTATATATGCATACATATCATACTGAAAAAGAGAAAAAATGTCAGACAAAAAGAGTGAGAAAGTTGCAAGGAGAAAGAACAAATAGATGTTATAACAAATCCGATGCCAAACTCCTCTTCACCATGAAAAATACTTGTCGACCGCCATCTGAAAGAAAACAGAAGAGAGACAATACAAAAAAAGAGATACCAACTTACATGCATTAACACATACAATAACAGATATAAAATACTACTTATGAAATGCACACAGTGACCTGTAAAAAAAAAGAGATCATATATGCATACTTATTATACTCGAAAAGAGAATAAAAAACAAACAAAAAGTGCAAGAAAGTTGCAAGGAGACAGTGCAAACACATGGTATGTGATAACAAATCCCATGCCCAACTCTTCATCAACATAAAACATATTTCTCGAGCTCCATCTGGAAGACAAAATAGAGAAAACATAGAAAAAGAGATAACAACATACATGCATTTACACATACAATGGTAGATATAAAATATTACACATTGCAAAACTAAAGGATACTACAGGGTGGGCCATTTATATGGATACACCTCATCTATGTATACACCCCATATACAACATCATACCACCAATTTTTTTGTTCCAACAGTCTTGGAGGGATCTTTCCAATGTGGGTTAGTGTCAGACCAATAGTGGTGGTTTTGTTTGTTAATTTCACCATTCACATACAATTATGTACCCATATAAATAGCCAAATTAAGGTGTATCCATATAAATGGCCCGCCCTGTACTGTGGCCTCCTCCTCCCCAATAGCCACCCTATTCCTCTCCAGATTTATTTTCTTTAACAGTTAGTGTGCAAAATCTGCACAGTGAATGTGAAGACACAAATACGCCCAACTGCCACTGCCATAACAATTCACAAGCATACATATCATAGTGAAAAAGAGAGAAAAAAAATCAGACAAAAAGAGTAAGAAAGTTGCAAGTAGAAAGAACAAATAGATGTTATAACAAATCCGATGCCAAACTCCTCTTCACCATGAAAAACACTTGTTTACCGCCATCTGAAAGAAAACAGAAGAGAGACAACACAAAAAAAAGGTACCAATTTACATGCATTACCACTTACCATAACAGATATAAAATACTACCCATGAAATGCACACAAAGTGACCTGTGAAAAAAGATTGTTTATATATGCATATATATCATACTGAAAAAGAGAAAAAATGTCAGACAAAAAGAGTGAGAAAGTTGCAAGGAGAAAGAACAAATAGATGTTATAACAAATCCGATGCCAAACTCCTCTTCAACATGAAAAATACTTGTCGACCGCCACCTGAAAGAAAACAGAAGAGAGACAATACAAAAAAAGAGATACCAACTTACATGCATTAACACATACAATAACAGATATAAAATACTACTTATGAAATGCACACAATGACCTGTAAAAAAAAAAAGATCATATATGCATACTTATTATACTCGAAAAGAGAATAAAAAACAAACAAAAAGTGCAAGAAAGTTGCATGGAGATAGTGCAAACACATGGTATGTGATAACAAATCCCATGCCCAACTCTTCATCAACATAAAAAATATTTCTCGAGCTCCATCTGGAAGACAAAAGAGAGACAACACAGAAAAATAGAAAACAGCATACATGCATTTACACATAGAATGCAAGATATAAAATATTACACATTGCAAAACTAAAGGATACTACAGGGTGGGCCATTTATATGGATACACCTGATCTATGTATACACCCCATATACAACATCATACCACCAATTTTTTTGTTCCAACAGTCTTGGAGGGATCTATCCAATGTGGGTTAGTGTCAGACCAATAGTGGTGGTTTTGTTTGTTAATTTCACCATTCACATACAATTATGTACCCATATAAATAGCCAAATTAAGGTGTATCCATATAAATGGCCCGCCCTGTACTGTGGCCTCCTCCTCCCCAATAGCCACCCTATTCCTCTCCAGATTTATTTTCTTTAACAGTTAGTGTGCAAAATCTGCACAGTGAATGTGAAGACACAAATACGCCCAACTACCACTGCCATAACAATTCACAAGCATACATATCATAGTGAAAAAGAGAGAAAAAAAAAATCAGACAAAAAGAGTAAGAAAGTTGCAAGTAGAAAGAACAAATAGATGTTATAACAAATACGATGCCAAACTCCTCTTCACCATGAAAAACACTTGTTTACCGCCATCTGAAAGAAAACAGAAGAGAGACAACACAAAAAAGAGGTACCAATTTACATGCATTACCACATACCATAACAGATATAAAATACTACCCATGAAATGCACACAAAGTGACCTGTGAAAAAAGATTGTTTATATATGCATACATATCATACTGAAAAAGAGAAAAAATGTCAGACAAAAAGAGTGAGAAAGTTGCAAGGAGAAAGAACAAATAGATGTTATAACAAATCCGGTGCCAAACTCCTCTTCAACATGAAAAACACTTGTCGACCGCCATCTGAAAGAAAACAGAAGAGAGACAACACAAAAAAGAGGTACCAATTTACATGCATTACCACTTACCATAACAGATATAAAATACTACCCATGAAATGCACACAAAGTGACCTGTGAAAAAAGATTGTTTATATATGCATACATATCATACTGAAAAAGAGAAAAAATGTCAGACAAAAAGAGTGAGAAAGTTGCAAGGAGAAAGAACAAATAGATGTTATAACAAATCCGATGCCAAACTCCTCTTCACCATGAAAAATACTTGTCGACCGCCATCTGAAAGAAAACAGAAGAGAGACAATACAAAAAAAGAGATACCAACTTACATGCATTAACACATACAATAACAGATATAAAATACTACTTATGAAATGCACACAGTGACCTGTAAAAAAAAAAAAGATCATATATGCATACTTATTATACTCGAAAAGAGAATAAAAAACAAACAAAAAGTGCAAGAAAGTTGCAAGGAGACAGTGCAAACACATGGTATGTGATAACAAATCCCATGCCCAACTCTTCATCAACATAAAACATATTTCTCGAGCTCCATCTGGAAGACAAAATAGAGAAAACATAGAAAAAGAGAAAACAACATACATGCATTTACACATACAATGGTAGATATAAAATATTACACATTGCAAAACTAAAGGATACTACAGGGTGGGCCATTTATATGGATACACCTCATCTATGTATACACCCCATATACAACATCATACCACCAATTTTTTTTGTTCCAACAGTCTTGGAGGGATCTTTCCAATGTGGGTTAGTGTCAGACCAATAGTGGTGGTTTTGTTTGTTAATTTCACCATTCACATACAATTATGTACCCATATAAATAGCCAAATTAAGGTGTATCCATATAAATGGCCCGCCCTGTACTGTGGCCTCCTCCTCCCCAATAGCCACCCTATTCCTTTCCAGATTTATTTTCTTTAACAGTTAGTGTGCAAAATCTGCACAGTGAATGTGAAGACACAAATACGCCCAACTGCCACTGCCATAACAATTCACAAGCATACATATCATAGTGAAAAAGAGAGAAAAAAAATCAGACAAAAAGAGTAAGAAAGTTGCAAGTAGAAAGAACAAATAGATGTTATAACAAATCCGATGCCAAACTCCTCTTCACCATGAAAAACACTTGTTTACCGCCATCGGAAAGAAAACAGAAGAGAGACAACACAAAAAAGAGGTACCAATTTACATGCATTACCACTTACCATAACAGATATAAAATACTACCCATGAAATGCACACAAAGTGACCTGTGAAAAAAGATTGTTTATATATGCATATATATCATACTGAAAAAGAGAAAAAATGTCAGACATGTCAGACAAGAGTGAGAAAGTTGCAAGGAGAAAGAACAAATAGATGTTATAACAAATCCGATGCCAAACTCCTCTTCAACATGAAAAATACTTGTCGACCGCCACCTGAAAGAAAACAGAAGAGAGACAATACAAAAAAAGAGATACCAACTTACATGCATTAACACATACAATAACAGATATAAAATACTACTTATGAAATGCACACAATGACCTGTAAAAAAAAAAAGATCATATATGCATACTTATTATACTCGAAAAGAGAATAAAAAACAAACAAAAAGTGCAAGAAAGTTGCATGGAGATAGTGCAAACACATGGTATGTGATAACAAATCCCATGCCCAACTCTTCATCAACATAAAAAATATTTCTCGAGCTCCATCTGGAAGACAAAAGAGAGACAACGCAGAAAAATAGAAAACAGCATACATGCATTTACACATAGAATGCAAGATATAAAATATTACACATTGCAAAACTAAAGGATACTACAGGGTGGGCCATTTATATGGATACACCTGATCTATGTATACACCCCATATACAACATCATACCACCAATTTTTTTGTTCCAACAGTCTTGGAGGGATCTATCCAATGTGGGTTAGTGTCAGACCAATAGTGGTGGTTTTGTTTGTTAATTTCACCATTCACATACAATTATGTACCCATATAAATAGCCAAATTAAGGTGTATCCATATAAATGGCCCGCCCTGTACTGTGGCCTCCTCCTCCCCAATAGCCACCCTATTCCTCTCCAGATTTATTTTCTTTAACAGTTAGTGTGCAAAATCTGCACAGTGAATGTGAAGACACAAATACGCCCAACTACCACTGCCATAACAATTCACAAGCATACATATCATAGTGAAAAAGAGAGAGAAAAAAATCAGACAAAAAGAGTAAGAAAGTTGCAAGTAGAAAGAACAAATAGATGTTATAACAAATACGATGCCAAACTCCTCTTCACCATGAAAAACACTTGTTTACCGCCATCTGAAAGAAAACAGAAGAGAGACAACACAAAAAAGAGGTACCAATTTACATGCATTACCACATACCATAACAGATATAAAATACTACCCATGAAATGCACACAAAGTGACCTGTGAAAAAAGATTGTTTATATATGCATACATATCATACTGAAAAAGAGAAAAAATGTCAGACAAAAAGAGTGAGAAAGTTGCAAGGAGAAAGAACAAATAGATGTTATAACAAATCCGGTGCCAAACTCCTCTTCAACATGAAAAACACTTGTCGACCGCCATCTGAAAGAAAACAGAAGAGAGACAACACAAAAAAGAGGTACCAATTTACATGCATTACCACTTACCATAACAGATATAAAATACTACCCATGAAATGCACACAAAGTGACCTGTGAAAAAAGATTGTTTATATATGCATATATATCATACTGAAAAAGAGAAAAAATGTCAGACAAAAAGAGTGAGAAAGTTGCAAGGAGAAAGAACAAATAGATGTTATAACAAATCCGATGCCAAACTCCTCTTCAACATGAAAAATACTTGTCGACCGCCACCTGAAAGAAAACAGAAGAGAGACAATACAAAAAAAGAGATACCAACTTACATGCATTAACACATACAATAACAGATATAAAATACTACTTATGAAATGCACACAATGACCTGTAAAAAAAAAAAGATCATATATGCATACTTATTATACTCGAAAAGAGAATAAAAAACAAACAAAAAGTGCAAGAAAGTTGCATGGAGATAGTGCAAACACATGGTATGTGATAACAAATCCCATGCCCAACTCTTCATCAACATAAAAAATATTTCTCGAGCTCCATCTGGAAGACAAAAGAGAGACAACACAGAAAAATAGAAAACAGCATACATGCATTTACACATAGAATGCAAGATATAAAATATTACACATTGCAAAACTAAAGGATACTACAGGGTGGGCCATTTATATGGATACACCTGATCTATGTATACACCCCATATACAACATCATACCACCAATTTTTTTGTTCCAACAGTCTTGGAGGGATCTATCCAATGTGGGTTAGTGTCAGACCAATAGTGGTGGTTTTGTTTGTTAATTTCACCATTCACATACAATTATGTACCCATATAAATAGCCAAATTAAGGTGTATCCATATAAATGGCCCGCCCTGTACTGTGGCCTCCTCCTCCCCAATAGCCACCCTATTCCTCTCCAGATTTATTTTCTTTAACAGTTAGTGTGCAAAATCTGCACAGTGAATGTGAAGACACAAATACGCCCAACTACCACTGCCATAACAATTCACAAGCATACATATCATAGTGAAAAAGAGAGAAAAAAAAATCAGACAAAAAGAGTAAGAAAGTTGCAAGTAGAAAGAACAAATAGATGTTATAACAAATACGATGCCAAACTCCTCTTCACCATGAAAAACACTTGTTTACCGCCATCTGAAAGAAAACAGAAGAGAGACAACACAAAAAAGAGGTACCAATTTACATGCATTACCACATACCATAACAGATATAAAATACTACCCATGAAATGCACACAAAGTGACCTGTGAAAAAAGATTGTTTATATATGCATACATATCATACTGAAAAAGAGAAAAAATGTCAGACAAAAAGAGTGAGAAAGTTGCAAGGAGAAAGAACAAATAGATGTTATAACAAATCCGGTGCCAAACTCCTCTTCAACATGAAAAACACTTGTCGACCGCCATCTGAAAGAAAACAGAAGAGAGACAACACAAAAAAGAGGTACCAATTTACATGCATTACCACTTACCATAACAGATATAAAATACTACCCATGAAATGCACACAAAGTGACCTGTGAAAAAAGATTGTTTATATATGCATACATATCATACTGAAAAAGAGAAAAAATGTCAGACAAAAAGAGTGAGAAAGTTGCAAGGAGAAAGAACAAATAGATGTTATAACAAATCCGATGCCAAACTCCTCTTCAACATGAAAAATACTTGTCGACCGCCACCTGAAAGAAAACAGAAGAGAGACAATACAAAAAAAGAGATACCAACTTACATGCATTAACACATACAATAACAGATATAAAATACTACTTATGAAATGCACACAGTGACCTGTAAAAAAAAAAAGATCATATATGCATACTTATTATACTCGAAAAGAGAATAAAAAACAAACAAAAAGTGCAAGAAAGTTGCAAGGAGACAGTGCAAACACATGGTATGTGATAACAAATCCCATGCCCAACTCTTCATCAACATAAAACATATTTCTCGAGCTCCATCTGGAAGACAAACTAGAGAAAACATAGAAAAAGAGAAAACAACATACATGCATTTACACATAGAATGGTAGATATAAAATATTACACATTGCAAAACTAAAGGATAATACAGGGTGGGCCATTTATATGGATACACCTGATCTATGTATACACCCCATATACAACATCATACCACCAATTTTTTTGTTCCAACAGTCTTGGAGGGATCTATCCAATGTGGGTTAGTGTCAGACCAATAGTGGTGGTTTTGTTTGTTAATTTCACCATTCACATACAATTATGTACCCATATAAATAGCCAAATTAAGGTGTATCCATATAAATGGCCCGCCCTGTACTGTGGCCTCCTCCTCCCCAATAGCCACCCTATTCCTCTCCAGATTTATTTTCTTTAACAGTTAGTGTGCAAAATCTGCACAGTGAATGTGAAGACACAAATACGCCCAACTGCCACTGCCATAACAATTCACAAGCACAACTCTTCTTCACCATGAAAAACACTTGTCGACTGCCATCTGTAAGAAAACAAAAGAGAGACAACACAAAAAAAGAAGTACCAATTTACATGCATTACCACACACAATAACAGATATAAAATACTACCCATGAAATGCACACAAAGTGACCTGTGAAAAAAGATTGTTTATATATGCATACATATCATACTGAAAAAGAGAAAAAAAAAGTCATACAAATAGAGTAAGAAAGTTGCAAGGAGAAAGAACAAATAGATGTTATAAAAAAATCCGATGCCAAACTCCTCTTCACCATGAAAAACAATTGTCGACTGCCATCTGTAAGAAAACAGAAGAGAGACAACACAAAAAAGAGGTACCAATTTACATGCATTACCACATACCATAACAGTTATAAAATACTACCCATGAAATGCACACAAAGTGACCTGTGAAAAAAGATTGTTCATATATGCATACATATCATAGTGAAAAAGAGAGTAAAAAAAGTCAGACAAAAAGAGTAAGAAAGTTGCAAGGAGAAAGAACAAATAGATGTTATAACAAATCCGATGCCAAACTCCTCTTCACCATGAAAAATACTTGTCGACCGCCATCTGAAAGAAAACAGAAGAAAGACAATACAAAAAAAGAGATACCAACTTACATGCATTAACACACACAATAACAGATATAAACTACTACTTATGAAATGCACACAGTGACCTGTAAAAAAAAAGATCATATATGCATACTTATTATACTCGAAAAGAGAATAAAAAACAAACAAAAAGTGCAAGAAAGTTGCAAGGAGACAGTGCAAACACATGGTATGTGATAACAAATCCCATGCCCAACTCTTCATCAACATAAAAAATATTTCTCGAGCTCCATCTGGAAGACAAAAGAGAGACAACACAGAAAAATAGAAAACAGCATACATGCATTTACACATAGAATGCAAGATATAAAATATTACACATTGCAAAACTAAAGGATACTACAGGGTGGGCCATTTATATGGATACACCTGATCTATGTATACACCCTATATACCACATCATACCACCAATTTTTTTGTTCCAACAGTCTTAGAGGGATCTATCCAATGTGGGTTAGTGTTAGACCAATAGTGGTGGTTTTGTTTGTTAATTTCACCATTCACATACAATTATGTACCCATATAAATAGCCAAATTAAGGTGTATCCATATAAATGGCCCGTCCTGTACTGTGGCCTCCTCCTCCCCAATAGCCACCCTATTCCTCTCCAGATTTATTTTCTTTAACAGTTAGTGTGCAAAATCTGCACAGTAAATGTGAAGACACAAATACGCCCAACTGCCACTGCCATAACAATTCACAAGCACAACTCTTCTTCACCATGAAAAACACTTGTCGACCGCCATCTGAAAGAAAACAGAAGAGAGACAACACAAAAAAGAGGTACCAATTTACATGCATTACCACTTACCATAACAGATATAAAATACTACCCATGAAATGCACACAAAGTGACCTGTGAAAAAAGATTGTTTATATATGCATACATATCATACTGAAAAAGAGAAAAAATGTCAGACAAAAAGAGTGAGAAAGTTGCAAGGAGAAAGAACAAATAGATGTTATAACAAATCCGGTGCCAAACTCCTCTTCAACATGAAAAACACTTGTCGACCGCCATCTGAAAGAAAACAGAAGAGAGACAACACAAAAAAGAGGTACCAATTTACATGCATTACCACTTACCATAACAGATATAAAATACTACCCATGAAATGCACACAAAGTGACCTGTGAAAAAAGATTGTTTATATATGCATACATATCATACTGAAAAAGAGAAAAAATGTCAGACAAAAAGAGTGAGAAAGTTGCAAGGAGAAAGAACAAATAGATGTTATAACAAATCCGATGCCAAACTCCTCTTCACCATGAAAAATACTTGTCGACCGCCATCTGAAAGAAAACAGAAGAGAGACAATACAAAAAAAGAGATACCAACTTACATGCATTAACACATACAATAACAGATATAAAATACTACTTATGAAATGCACACAGTGACCTGTAAAAAAAAAGAGATCATATATGCATACTTATTATACTCGAAAAGAGAATAAAAAACAAACAAAAAGTGCAAGAAAGTTGCAAGGAGACAGTGCAAACACATGGTATGTGATAACAAATCCCATGCCCAACTCTTCATCAACATAAAACATATTTCTCGAGCTCCATCTGGAAGACAAAATAGAGAAAACATAGAAAAAGAGATAACAACATACATGCATTTACACATACAATGGTAGATATAAAATATTACACATTGCAAAACTAAAGGATACTACAGGGTGGGCCATTTATATGGATACACCTCATCTATGTATACACCCCATATACAACATCATACCACCAATTTTTTTGTTCCAACAGTCTTGGAGGGATCTTTCCAATGTGGGTTAGTGTCAGACCAATAGTGGTGGTTTTGTTTGTTAATTTCACCATTCACATACAATTATGTACCCATATAAATAGCCAAATTAAGGTGTATCCATATAAATGGCCCGCCCTGTACTGTGGCCTCCTCCTCCCCAATAGCCACCCTATTCCTCTCCAGATTTATTTTCTTTAACAGTTAGTGTGCAAAATCTGCACAGTGAATGTGAAGACACAAATACGCCCAACTGCCACTGCCATAACAATTCACAAGCATACATATCATAGTGAAAAAGAGAGAAAAAAAATCAGACAAAAAGAGTAAGAAAGTTGCAAGTAGAAAGAACAAATAGATGTTATAACAAATCCGATGCCAAACTCCTCTTCACCATGAAAAACACTTGTTTACCGCCATCTGAAAGAAAACAGAAGAGAGACAACACAAAAAAAAGGTACCAATTTACATGCATTACCACTTACCATAACAGATATAAAATACTACCCATGAAATGCACACAAAGTGACCTGTGAAAAAAGATTGTTTATATATGCATATATATCATACTGAAAAAGAGAAAAAATGTCAGACAAAAAGAGTGAGAAAGTTGCAAGGAGAAAGAACAAATAGATGTTATAACAAATCCGATGCCAAACTCCTCTTCAACATGAAAAATACTTGTCGACCGCCACCTGAAAGAAAACAGAAGAGAGACAATACAAAAAAAGAGATACCAACTTACATGCATTAACACATACAATAACAGATATAAAATACTACTTATGAAATGCACACAATGACCTGTAAAAAAAAAAAGATCATATATGCATACTTATTATACTCGAAAAGAGAATAAAAAACAAACAAAAAGTGCAAGAAAGTTGCATGGAGATAGTGCAAACACATGGTATGTGATAACAAATCCCATGCCCAACTCTTCATCAACATAACAAATATTTCTCGAGCTCCATCTGGAAGACAAAAGAGAGACAACACAGAAAAATAGAAAACAGCATACATGCATTTACACATAGAATGCAAGATATAAAATATTACACATTGCAAAACTAAAGGATACTACAGGGTGGGCCATTTATATGGATACACCTGATCTATGTATACACCCCATATACAACATCATACCACCAATTTTTTTGTTCCAACAGTCTTGGAGGGATCTATCCAATGTGGGTTAGTGTCAGACCAATAGTGGTGGTTTTGTTTGTTAATTTCACCATTCACATACAATTATGTACCCATATAAATAGCCAAATTAAGGTGTATCCATATAAATGGCCCGCCCTGTACTGTGGCCTCCTCCTCCCCAATAGCCACCCTATTCCTCTCCAGATTTATTTTCTTTAACAGTTAGTGTGCAAAATCTGCACAGTGAATGTGAAGACACAAATACGCCCAACTACCACTGCCATAACAATTCACAAGCATACATATCATAGTGAAAAAGAGAGAAAAAAAAAATCAGACAAAAAGAGTAAGAAAGTTGCAAGTAGAAAGAACAAATAGATGTTATAACAAATACGATGCCAAACTCCTCTTCACCATGAAAAACACTTGTTTACCGCCATCTGAAAGAAAACAGAAGAGAGACAACACAAAAAAGAGGTACCAATTTACATGCATTACCACATACCATAACAGATATAAAATACTACCCATGAAATGCACACAAAGTGACCTGTGAAAAAAGATTGTTTATATATGCATACATATCATACTGAAAAAGAGAAAAAATGTCAGACAAAAAGAGTGAGAAAGTTGCAAGGAGAAAGAACAAATAGATGTTATAACAAATCCGGTGCCAAACTCCTCTTCAACATGAAAAACACTTGTCGACCGCCATCTGAAAGAAAACAGAAGAGAGACAACACAAAAAAGAGGTACCAATTTACATGCATTACCACTTACCATAACAGATATAAAATACTACCCATGAAATGCACACAAAGTGACCTGTGAAAAAAGATTGTTTATATATGCATACATATCATACTGAAAAAGAGAAAAAATGTCAGACAAAAAGAGTGAGAAAGTTGCAAGGAGAAAGAACAAATAGATGTTATAACAAATCCGATGCCAAACTCCTCTTCACCATGAAAAATACTTGTCGACCGCCATCTGAAAGAAAACAGAAGAGAGACAATACAAAAAAAGAGATACCAACTTACATGCATTAACACATACAATAACAGATATAAAATACTACTTATGAAATGCACACAGTGACCTGTAAAAAAAAAAAAGATCATATATGCATACTTATTATACTCGAAAAGAGAATAAAAAACAAACAAAAAGTGCAAGAAAGTTGCAAGGAGACAGTGCAAACACATGGTATGTGATAACAAATCCCATGCCCAACTCTTCATCAACATAAAACATATTTCTCGAGCTCCATCTGGAAGACAAAATAGAGAAAACATAGAAAAAGAGAAAACAACATACATGCATTTACACATACAATGGTAGATATAAAATATTACACATTGCAAAACTAAAGGATACTACAGGGTGGGCCATTTATATGGATACACCTCATCTATGTATACACCCCATATACAACATCATACCACCAATTTTTTTTGTTCCAACAGTCTTGGAGGGATCTTTCCAATGTGGGTTAGTGTCAGACCAATAGTGGTGGTTTTGTTTGTTAATTTCACCATTCACATACAATTATGTACCCATATAAATAGCCAAATTAAGGTGTATCCATATAAATGGCCCGCCCTGTACTGTGGCCTCCTCCTCCCCAATAGCCACCCTATTCCTTTCCAGATTTATTTTCTTTAACAGTTAGTGTGCAAAATCTGCACAGTGAATGTGAAGACACAAATACGCCCAACTGCCACTGCCATAACAATTCACAAGCATACATATCATAGTGAAAAAGAGAGAAAAAAAATCAGACAAAAAGAGTAAGAAAGTTGCAAGTAGAAAGAACAAATAGATGTTATAACAAATCCGATGCCAAACTCCTCTTCACCATGAAAAACACTTGTTTACCGCCATCGGAAAGAAAACAGAAGAGAGACAACACAAAAAAGAGGTACCAATTTACATGCATTACCACTTACCATAACAGATATAAAATACTACCCATGAAATGCACACAAAGTGACCTGTGAAAAAAGATTGTTTATATATGCATATATATCATACTGAAAAAGAGAAAAAATGTCAGACATGTCAGACAAGAGTGAGAAAGTTGCAAGGAGAAAGAACAAATAGATGTTATAACAAATCCGATGCCAAACTCCTCTTCAACATGAAAAATACTTGTCGACCGCCACCTGAAAGAAAACAGAAGAGAGACAATACAAAAAAAGAGATACCAACTTACATGCATTAACACATACAATAACAGATATAAAATACTACTTATGAAATGCACACAATGACCTGTAAAAAAAAAAAGATCATATATGCATACTTATTATACTCGAAAAGAGAATAAAAAACAAACAAAAAGTGCAAGAAAGTTGCATGGAGATAGTGCAAACACATGGTATGTGATAACAAATCCCATGCCCAACTCTTCATCAACATAAAAAATATTTCTCGAGCTCCATCTGGAAGACAAAAGAGAGACAACGCAGAAAAATAGAAAACAGCATACATGCATTTACACATAGAATGCAAGATATAAAATATTACACATTGCAAAACTAAAGGATACTACAGGGTGGGCCATTTATATGGATACACCTGATCTATGTATACACCCCATATACAACATCATACCACCAATTTTTTTGTTCCAACAGTCTTGGAGGGATCTATCCAATGTGGGTTAGTGTCAGACCAATAGTGGTGGTTTTGTTTGTTAATTTCACCATTCACATACAATTATGTACCCATATAAATAGCCAAATTAAGGTGTATCCATATAAATGGCCCGCCCTGTACTGTGGCCTCCTCCTCCCCAATAGCCACCCTATTCCTCTCCAGATTTATTTTCTTTAACAGTTAGTGTGCAAAATCTGCACAGTGAATGTGAAGACACAAATACGCCCAACTACCACTGCCATAACAATTCACAAGCATACATATCATAGTGAAAAAGAGAGAGAAAAAAATCAGACAAAAAGAGTAAGAAAGTTGCAAGTAGAAAGAACAAATAGATGTTATAACAAATACGATGCCAAACTCCTCTTCACCATGAAAAACACTTGTTTACCGCCATCTGAAAGAAAACAGAAGAGAGACAACACAAAAAAGAGGTACCAATTTACATGCATTACCACATACCATAACAGATATAAAATACTACCCATGAAATGCACACAAAGTGACCTGTGAAAAAAGATTGTTTATATATGCATACATATCATACTGAAAAAGAGAAAAAATGTCAGACAAAAAGAGTGAGAAAGTTGCAAGGAGAAAGAACAAATAGATGTTATAACAAATCCGGTGCCAAACTCCTCTTCAACATGAAAAACACTTGTCGACCGCCATCTGAAAGAAAACAGAAGAGAGACAACACAAAAAAGAGGTACCAATTTACATGCATTACCACTTACCATAACAGATATAAAATACTACCCATGAAATGCACACAAAGTGACCTGTGAAAAAAGATTGTTTATATATGCATACATATCATACTGAAAAAGAGAAAAAATGTCAGACAAAAAGAGTGAGAAAGTTGCAAGGAGAAAGAACAAATAGATGTTATAACAAATCCGATGCCAAACTCCTCTTCAACATGAAAAATACTTGTCGACCGCCACCTGAAAGAAAACAGAAGAGAGACAATACAAAAAAAGAGATACCAACTTACATGCATTAACACATACAATAACAGATATAAAATACTACTTATGAAATGCACACAGTGACCTGTAAAAAAAAAAAGATCATATATGCATACTTATTATACTCGAAAAGAGAATAAAAAACAAACAAAAAGTGCAAGAAAGTTGCAAGGAGACAGTGCAAACACATGGTATGTGATAACAAATCCCATGCCCAACTCTTCATCAACATAAAACATATTTCTCGAGCTCCATCTGGAAGACAAACTAGAGAAAACATAGAAAAAGAGAAAACAACATACATGCATTTACACATAGAATGGTAGATATAAAATATTACACATTGCAAAACTAAAGGATAATACAGGGTGGGCCATTTATATGGATACACCTGATCTATGTATACACCCCATATACAACATCATACCACCAATTTTTTTGTTCCAACAGTCTTGGAGGGATCTATCCAATGTGGGTTAGTGTCAGACCAATAGTGGTGGTTTTGTTTGTTAATTTCACCATTCACATACAATTATGTACCCATATAAATAGCCAAATTAAGGTGTATCCATATAAATGGCCCGCCCTGTACTGTGGCCTCCTCCTCCCCAATAGCCACCCTATTCCTCTCCAGATTTATTTTCTTTAACAGTTAGTGTGCAAAATCTGCACAGTGAATGTGAAGACACAAATACGCCCAACTGCCACTGCCATAACAATTCACAAGCACAACTCTTCTTCACCATGAAAAACACTTGTCGACTGCCATCTGTAAGAAAACAAAAGAGAGACAACACAAAAAAAGAAGTACCAATTTACATGCATTACCACACACAATAACAGATATAAAATACTACCCATGAAATGCACACAAAGTGACCTGTGAAAAAAGATTGTTTATATATGCATACATATCATACTGAAAAAGAGAAAAAAAAAGTCAGACAAATAGAGTAAGAAAGTTGCAAGGAGAAAGAACAAATAGATGTTATAACAAATCCGATGCCAAACTCCTCTTCACCATGAAAAATACTTGTCGACCGCCATCTGAAAGAAAACAGAAGAAAGACAATACAAAAAAAGAGATACCAACTTACATGCATTAACACACACAATAACAGATATAAACTACTACTTATGAAATGCACACAGTGACCTGTAAAAAAAAAGATCATATATGCATACTTATTATACTCGAAAAGAGAATAAAAAACAAACAAAAAGTGCAAGAAAGTTGCAAGGAGACAGTGCAAACACATGGTATGTGATAACAAATCCCATGCCCAACTCTTCATCAACATAAAAAATATTTCTCGAGCTCCATCTGGAAGACAAAAGAGAGACAACACAGAAAAATAGAAAACAGCATACATGCATTTACACATAGAATGCAAGATATAAAATATTACACATTGCAAAACTAAAGGATACTACAGGGTGGGCCATTTATATGGATACACCTGATCTATGTATACACCCTATATACCACATCATACCACCAATTTTTTTGTTCCAACAGTCTTAGAGGGATCTATCCAATGTGGGTTAGTGTTAGACCAATAGTGGTGGTTTTGTTTGTTAATTTCACCATTCACATACAATTATGTACCCATATAAATAGCCAAATTAAGGTGTATCCATATAAATGGCCCGTCCTGTACTGTGGCCTCCTCCTCCCCAATAGCCACCCTATTCCTCTCCAGATTTATTTTCTTTAACAGTTAGTGTGCAAAATCTGCACAGTAAATGTGAAGACACAAATACGCCCAACTGCCACTGCCATAACAATTCACAAGCACAACTCTTCTTCACCATGAAAAACACTTGTCGACCGCCATCTGAAAGAAAACAGAAGAGAGACAACACAAAAAAGAGGTACCAATTTACATGCATTACCACTTACCATAACAGATATAAAATACTACCCATGAAATGCACACAAAGTGACCTGTGAAAAAAGATTGTTTATATATGCATACATATCATACTGAAAAAGAGAAAAAAAAAGTCAGACAAATAGAGTAAGAAAGTTGCAAGGAGAAAGAACAAATAGATGTTATAACAAATCCGATGCCAAACTCCTCTTCACCATGAAAAACAATTGTCGACTGCCATCTGTAAGAAAACAGAAGAGAGACAACACAAAAAAGAGGTACCAATTTACATGCATTACCACATACAATAACAGATATAAAATACTACCCATGAAATGCACACAAAGTGACCTGTGAAAAAAGATTGTTCATATATGCATACATATCATAGTGAAAAAGAGAGTAAAACAAATCAGACAAAAAGAGTAAGAAAGTTGCAAGGAGAAAGAACAAATAGATGTTATAACAAATCCGATGCCAAACTCCTCTTCACCATGAAAAATACTTGTCGACCGCCATCTGAAAGAAAACAGAAGAAAGACAATACAAAAAAAGAGATACCAACTTACATGCATTAACACACACAATAACAGATATAAAATACTACTTATGAAATGCACACAGTGACCTGTAAAAAAAAAGATCATATATGCATACTTATTATACTCGAAAAGAGAATAAAAAACAAACAAAAAGTGCAAGAAAGTTGCAAGGAGACAGTGCAAACACATGGTATGTGATAACAAATCCCATGCCCAACTCTTCATCAACATAAAAAATATTTCTCGAGCTCCATCTGGGAGACAAAAGAGAGACAACACAGAAAAATAGAAAACAGCATACATGCATTTACACATAGAATGCAAGATATAAAATATTACACATTGCAAAACTAAAGGATACTACAGGGTGGGCCATTTATATGGATACACCTGATCTATGTATACACCCCATATACAACATCATACCACCAATTTTTTTGTTCCAACAGTCTTGGAGGGATCTATCCAATGTGGGTTAGTGTCAGACCAATAGTGGTGGTTTTGTTTGTTAATTTCACCATTCACATACAATTATGTACCCATATAAATAGCCAAATTAAGGTGTATCCATAGAAATGGCCCGCCCTGTACTGTGGCCTCCTCCTCCCCAATAGCCACCCTATTCCTCTCCAGATTGATTTTCTTTAACAGTTAGTGTGCAAAATCTGCACAGTGAATGTGAAGACACAAATACGCCCAACTGCCACTGCCATAACAATTCACAAGCATACATATCATAGTGAAAAAGAGAGAAAAAAAATCAGACAAAAAGAGTAAGAAAGTTGCAAGTAGAAAGAACAAATAGATGTTATAACAAATACGATGCCAAACTCCTCTTCACCATGAAAAACACTTGTTTACCGCCATCTGAAAGAAAACAGAAGAGAGACAACACAAAAAAGAGGTACCAATTTACATGCATTACCACATACCATAACAGATATAAAATACTACCCATGAAATGCACACAAAGTGACCTGTGAAAAAAGATTGTTTATATATGCATACATATCATACTGAAAAAGAGAAAAAATGTCAGACAAAAAGAGTAAGAAAGTTGCAAGGAGAAAGAACAAATAGATGTTATAACAAATCCGGTGCCAAACTCCTCTTCAACATGAAAAACACTTGTCGACCGCCATCTGAAAGAAAACAGAAGAGAGACAACACAAAAAAGAGGTACCAATTTACATGCATTACCACTTACCATAACAGATATAAAATACTACCCATGAAATGCACACAAAGTGACCTGTGAAAAAAGATTGTTTATATATGCATACATATCATACTGAAAAAGAGAAAAAATGTCAGACAAAAGGAGTGAGAAAGTTGCAAGGAGAAAGAACAAATAGATGTTATAACAAATCCGATGCCAAACTCCTCTTCAACATGAAAAATACTTGTCGACCGCCACCTGAAAGAAAACAGAAGAGAGACAATACAAAAAAAGAGATACCAACTTACATGCATTAACACATACAATAACAGATATAAAATACTACTTATGAAATGCACACAGTGACCTGTAAAAAAAAAAGATCATATATGCATACTTATTATACTCGAAAAGAGAATAAAAAACAAACAAAAAGTGCAAGAAAGTTGCAAGGAGACAGTGCAAACACATGGTATGTGATAACAAATCCCATGCCCAACTCTTCATCAACATAAAAAATATTTCTCGAGCTCCATCTGGAAGACAAAAGAGAGACAACACAGAAAAATAGAAAACAGCATACATGCATTTACACATAGAATGCAAGATATAAAATATTACACATTGCAAAACTAAAGGATACTACAGGGTGGGCCATTTATATGGATACACCTGATCTATGTATACACCCCATATACAACATCATACCACCAATTTTTTTGTTCCAACAGTCTTGGAGGGATCTATCCAATGTGGGTTAGTGTCAGACCAATAGTGGTGGTTTTGTTTGTTAATTTCACCATTCACATACAATTATGTACCCATATAAATAGCCAAATTAAGGTGTATCCATATAAATGGCCCGCCCTGTACTGTGGCCTCCTCCTCCCCAATAGCCACCATATTCCTCTCCAGATTTAATTTCTTTAACAGTTAGTGTGCAAAATCTGCACAGTGAATGTGAAGACACAAATACGCCCAACTACCACTGCCATAACAATTCACAAGCATACATATCATAGTGAAAAAGAGAGAAAAAAAAATCAGACAAAAAGAGTAAGAAAGTTGCAAGTAGAAAGAATAAATAGATGTTATAACAAATACGATGCCAAACTCCTCTTCACCATGAAAAACACTTGTTTACCGCCATCTGAAAGAAAACAGAAGAGAGACAACACAAAAAAGAGGTACCAATTTACATGCATTACCACATACAATAACAGATATAAAATACTACCCATGAAATGCACACAAAGTGACCTGTGAAAAAAGATTGTTCATATATGCATACATATCATAGTGAAAAAGAGAGTAAAACAAATCAGACAAAAAGAGTAAGAAAGTTGCAAGGAGAAAGAACAAATAGATGTTATAACAAATCCGATGCCAAACTCCTCTTCACCATGAAAAATACTTGTCGACCGCCATCTGAAAGAAAACAGAAGAAAGACAATACAAAAAAAGAGATACCAACTTACATGCATTAACACACACAATAACAGATATAAAATACTACTTATGAAATGCACACAGTGACCTGTAAAAAAAAAGATCATATATGCATACTTATTATACTCGAAAAGAGAATAAAAAACAAACAAAAAGTGCAAGAAAGTTGCAAGGAGACAGTGCAAACACATGGTATGTGATAACAAATCCCATGCCCAACTCTTCATCAACATAAAAAATATTTCTCGAGCTCCATCTGGGAGACAAAAGAGAGACAACACAGAAAAATAGAAAACAGCATACATGCATTTACACATAGAATGCAAGATATAAAATATTACACATTGCAAAACTAAAGGATACTACAGGGTGGGCCATTTATATGGATACACCTGATCTATGTATACACCCCATATACAACATCATACCACCAATTTTTTTGTTCCAACAGTCTTGGAGGGATCTATCCAATGTGGGTTAGTGTCAGACCAATAGTGGTGGTTTTGTTTGTTAATTTCACCATTCACATACAATTATGTACCCATATAAATAGCCAAATTAAGGTGTATCCATAGAAATGGCCCGCCCTGTACTGTGGCCTCCTCCTCCCCAATAGCCACCCTATTCCTCTCCAGATTGATTTTCTTTAACAGTTAGTGTGCAAAATCTGCACAGTGAATGTGAAGACACAAATACGCCCAACTGCCACTGCCATAACAATTCACAAGCATACATATCATAGTGAAAAAGAGAGAAAAAAAATCAGACAAAAAGAGTAAGAAAGTTGCAAGTAGAAAGAACAAATAGATGTTATAACAAATACGATGCCAAACTCCTCTTCACCATGAAAAACACTTGTTTACCGCCATCTGAAAGAAAACAGAAGAGAGACAACACAAAAAAGAGGTACCAATTTACATGCATTACCACATACCATAACAGATATAAAATACTACCCATGAAATGCACACAAAGTGACCTGTGAAAAAAGATTGTTTATATATGCATACATATCATACTGAAAAAGAGAAAAAATGTCAGACAAAAAGAGTAAGAAAGTTGCAAGGAGAAAGAACAAATAGATGTTATAACAAATCCGGTGCCAAACTCCTCTTCAACATGAAAAACACTTGTCGACCGCCATCTGAAAGAAAACAGAAGAGAGACAACACAAAAAAGAGGTACCAATTTACATGCATTACCACTTACCATAACAGATATAAAATACTACCCATGAAATGCACACAAAGTGACCTGTGAAAAAAGATTGTTTATATATGCATACATATCATACTGAAAAAGAGAAAAAATGTCAGACAAAAGGAGTGAGAAAGTTGCAAGGAGAAAGAACAAATAGATGTTATAACAAATCCGATGCCAAACTCCTCTTCAACATGAAAAATACTTGTCGACCGCCACCTGAAAGAAAACAGAAGAGAGACAATACAAAAAAAGAGATACCAACTTACATGCATTAACACATACAATAACAGATATAAAATACTACTTATGAAATGCACACAGTGACCTGTAAAAAAAAAAGATCATATATGCATACTTATTATACTCGAAAAGAGAATAAAAAACAAACAAAAAGTGCAAGAAAGTTGCAAGGAGACAGTGCAAACACATGGTATGTGATAACAAATCCCATGCCCAACTCTTCATCAACATAAAAAATATTTCTCGAGCTCCATCTGGAAGACAAAAGAGAGACAACACAGAAAAATAGAAAACAGCATACATGCATTTACACATAGAATGCAAGATATAAAATATTACACATTGCAAAACTAAAGGATACTACAGGGTGGGCCATTTATATGGATACACCTGATCTATGTATACACCCCATATACAACATCATACCACCAATTTTTTTGTTCCAACAGTCTTGGAGGGATCTATCCAATGTGGGTTAGTGTCAGACCAATAGTGGTGGTTTTGTTTGTTAATTTCACCATTCACATACAATTATGTACCCATATAAATAGCCAAATTAAGGTGTATCCATATAAATGGCCCGCCCTGTACTGTGGCCTCCTCCTCCCCAATAGCCACCATATTCCTCTCCAGATTTAATTTCTTTAACAGTTAGTGTGCAAAATCTGCACAGTGAATGTGAAGACACAAATACGCCCAACTACCACTGCCATAACAATTCACAAGCATACATATCATAGTGAAAAAGAGAGAAAAAAAAATCAGACAAAAAGAGTAAGAAAGTTGCAAGTAGAAAGAATAAATAGATGTTATAACAAATACGATGCCAAACTCCTCTTCACCATGAAAAACACTTGTTTACCGCCATCTGAAAGAAAACAGAAGAGAGACAACACAAAAAAGAGGTACCAATTTACATGCATTACCACATACCATAACAGATATAAAATACTACCCATGAAATGCACACAAAGTGACCTGTGAAAAAAGATTGTTTATATATGCATACATATCATACTGAAAAAGAGAAAAAATGTCAGACAAAAAGAGTGAGAAAGTTGCAAGGAGAAAGAACAAATAGATGTTATAACAAATCCGGTGCCAAACTCCTCTTCACCGTGAAAAACACTTGTCGACCGCCATCTGTAAGAAAACAGAAGAGAGACAACACAAAAAAGAGGTGCCAATTTACATGCATTACCACATACCATAACAGTTATAAAATACTACCCATGAAATGCACACAAAGTGACCTGTGAAAAAAGATTGTTTATATATGCATACATATCATACTGAAAAAGAGAAAAAAAGTCAGACAAAAGAGTAAGAAAGTTGCAAGGAGAAAGAATAAATAAATGTTATAACAAATCCGATGCCAAACTCCTCTTCACCATGAAAAACACTTGTCGACCGCCATCTGTAAGAAAACAGAAGAGAGACAACACAAAAAAGAGGTACCAATTTACATGCATTACCACATACCATAACAGTTATAAAATACTACCCATGAAATGCACACAAAGTGACCTGTGAAAAAAAGATTGTTCATATATGCATACATATCATACTGAAAAAGAGAAAAAATGTCAGACAAAAAGAGTGAGAAAGTTGCAAGGAGAAAGAACAAATAGATGTTATAACAAATCCGATGCCAAACTCCTCTTCACCATGAAAAATACTTGTCGACCGCCATCTGAAAGAAAACAGAAGAGAGACAATAAAAAAAAAAGAGATACCAACTTACATGCATTAACACATACAATAACAGATATAAAATACTACTTATGAAATGCACACAGTGACCTGTAAAAAAAAAAAACATCATATATGCATACTTATTATACTCGAAAAGAGAATAAAAAACAAACAAAAAGTGCAAGAAAGTTGCAAGGAGACAGTGCAAACACATGGTATGTGATAACAAATCCCATGCCCAACTCTTCATCAACATAAAACATATTTCTCGAGCTCCATCTGGAAGACAAAATAGAGAAAACATAGAAAAAGAGAAAACAACATACATGCATTTACACATACAATGGTAGATATAAAATATTACACATTGCAAAACTAAAGGATACTACAGGGTGGGCCATTTATATGGATACACCTCATCTATGTATACACCCCATATACAACATCATACCACCAATTTTTTTGTTCCAACAGTCTTGGAGGGATCTTTCCAATGTGGGTTAGTGTCAGACCAATAGTGGTGGTTTTGTTTGTTAATTTCACCATTCACATACAATTATGTACCCATATAAATAGCCAAATTAAGGTGTATCCATATAAATGGCCCGCCCTGTACTGTGGCCTCCTCCTCCCCAATAGCCACCCTATTCCTCTCCAGATTTATTTTCTTTAACAGTTAGTGTGCAAAATCTGCACAGTGAATGTGAAGACACAAATACGCCCAACTGCCACTGCCATAACAATTCACAAGCATACATATCATAGTGAAAAAGAGAGAAAAAAAATCAGACAAAAAGAGTAAGAAAGTTGCAAGTAGAAAGAACAAATAGATGTTATAACAAATCCGATGCCAAACTCCTCTTCACCATGAAAAACACTTGTTTACCGCCATCTGAAAGAAAACAGAAGAGAGACAACACAAAAAAGAGGTACCAATTTACATGCATTACCACATACCATAACAGATATAAAATACTACCCATGAAATGCACACAAAGTGACCTGTGAAAAAAGATTGTTTATATATGCATACATATCATACTGAAAAAGAGAAAAAATGTCAGACAAAAAGAGTGAGAAAGTTGCAAGGAGAAAGAACAAATAGATGTTATAACAAATCCGGTGCCAAACTCCTCTTCAACATGAAAAACACTTGTCGACCGCCATCTGAAAGAAAACAGAAGAGAGACAACACAAAAAAGAGGTACCAATTTACATGCATTACCACATACCATAACAGATATAAAATACTACCCATGAAATGCACACAAAGTGACCTGTGAAAAAAGATTGTTTATATATGCATACATATCATACTGAAAAAGAGAAAAAATGTCAGACAAAAAGAGTGAGAAAGTTGCAAGGAGAAAGAACAAATAGATGTTATAACAAATCCGATGCCAAACTCCTCTTCAACATGAAAAATACTTGTCGACCGCCACCTGAAAGAAAACAGAAGAGAGACAATACAAAAAAAGAGATACCAACTTACATGCATTAACACATACAATAACAGATATAAAATACTACTTATGAAATGCACACAGTGACCTGTAAAAAAAAAAGATCATATATGCATACTTATTATACTCGAAAAGAGAATAAAAAACAAACAAAAAGTGCAAGAAAGTTGCAAGGAGACAGTGCAAACACATGGTATGTGATAACAAATCCCATGCCCAACTCTTCATCAACATAAAAAATATTTCTCGAGCTCCATCTGGAAGACAAAAGAGAGACAACACAGAAAAATAGAAAACAGCATACATGCATTTACACATAGAATGCAAGATATAAAATATTGCACATTGCAAAACTAAAGGATACTACAGGGTGGGCCATTTATATGGATACACCTGATCTATGTATACACCCCATATACAACATCATACCACCAATTTTTTTTGTTCCAACAGTCTTGGAGGGATCTATCCAATGTGGGTTAGTGTCAGACCAATAGTGGTGGTTTTGTTTGTTAATTTCACCATTCACATACAATTATGTACCCATATAAATAGCCAAATTAAGGTGTATCCATATAAATGGCCCGCACTGTACTGTGGCCTCCTCCTCCCCAATAGCCACCCTATTCCTCTCCAGATTTATTTTCTTTAACAGTTAGTGTGCAAAATCTGCACAGTGAATGTGAAGACACAAATATGCCCAACTGCCACTGCCATAACAATTCACAAGCATACATATCATAGTGAAAAAGAGAGAAAAAAAATCAGACAAAAAGAGTAAGAAAGTTGCAAGTAGAAAGAACAAATAGATGTTATAACAAATCCGATGCCAAACTCCTCTTCACCATGAAAAACACTTGTTTACCGCCATCTGAAAGAAAACAGAAGAGAGACAACACAAAAAAGAGGTACCAATTTACATGCATTACCACTTACCATAACAGATATAAAATACTACCCATGAAATGCACACAAAGTGACCTGTGAAAAAAGATTGTTTATATATGCATACATATCATACTGAAAAAGAGAAAAAATGTCAGACAAAAAGAGTGAGAAAGTTGCAAGGAGAAAGAACAAATAGATGTTATAACAAATCCGGTGCCAAACTCCTCTTCAACATGAAAAACACTTGTCGACCGCCATCTGAAAGAAAACAGAAGAGAGACAACACAAAAAAGAGGTACCAATTTACATGCATTACCACATACCATAACAGTTATAAAATACTACCCATGAAATGCACACAAAGTGACCTGTGAAAAAAGATTGTTCATATATGCATACATATCATACTGAAAAAGAGAAAAAATGTCAGACAAAAAGAGTGAGAAAGTTGCAAGGAGAAAGAACAAATAGATGTTATAACAAATCCGATGCCAAACTCCTCTTCACCATGAAAAATACTTGTCGACCGCCATCTGAAAGAAAACAGAAGAGAGACAATACAAAAAAAGAGATACCAACTTACATGCATTAACACATACAATAACAGATATAAAATACTACTTATGAAATGCACACAGTGACCTGTAAAAAAAAAAAAGATCATATATGCATACTTATTATACTCGAAAAGAGAATAAAAAACAAACAAAAAGTGCAAGAAAGTTGCAAGGAGACAGTGCAAACACATGGTATGTGATAACAAATCCCATGCCCAACTCTTCATCAACATAAAACATATTTCTCGAGCTCCATCTGGAAGACAAAATAGAGAAAACATAGAAAAAGAGAAAACAACATACATGCATTTACACATACAATGGTAGATATAAAATATTACACATTGCAAAACTAAAGGATACTACAGGGTGGGCCATTTATATGGATACACCTCATCTATGTATACACCCCATATACAACATCATACCACCAATTTTTTTGTTCCAACAGTCTTGGAGGGATCTTTCCAATGTGGGTTAGTGTCAGACCAATAGTGGTGGTTTTGTTTGTTAATTTCACCATTCACATACAATTATGTACCCATATAAATAGCCAAATTAAGGTGTATCCATATAAATGGCCCGCCCTGTACTGTGGCCTCCTCCTCCCCAATAGCCACCCTATTCCTCTCCAGATTTATTTTCTTTAACAGTTAGTGTGCAAAATCTGCACAGTGAATGTGAAGACACAAATACGCCCAACTGCCACTGCCATAACAATTCACAAGCATACATATCATAGTGAAAAAGAGAGAAAAAAAATCAGACAAAAAGAGTAAGAAAGTTGCAAGTAGAAAGAACAAATAGATGTTATAACAAATCCGATGCCAAACTCCTCTTCACCATGAAAAACACTTGTTTACCGCCATCTGAAAGAAAACAGAAGAGAGACAACACAAAAAAGAGGTACCAATTTACATGCATTACCACTTACCATAACAGATATAAAATACTACCCATGAAATGCACACAAAGTGACCTGTGAAAAAAGATTGTTTATATATGCATATATATCATACTGAAAAAGAGAAAAAATGTCAGACAAAAAGAGTGAGAAAGTTGCAAGGAGAAAGAACAAATAGATGTTATAACAAATCCGATGCCAAACTCCTCTTCAACATGAAAAATACTTGTCGACCGCCACCTGAAAGAAAACAGAAGAGAGACAATACAAAAAAAGAGATACCAACTTACATGCATTAACACATACAATAACAGATATAAAATACTACTTATGAAATGCACACAATGACCTGTAAAAAAAAAAAGATCATATATGCATACTTATTATACTCGAAAAGAGAATAAAAAACAAACAAAAAGTGCAAGAAAGTTGCATGGAGATAGTGCAAACACATGGTATGTGATAACAAATCCCATGCCCAACTCTTCATCAACATAAAAAATATTTCTCGAGCTCCATCTGGAAGACAAAAGAGAGACAACACAGAAAAATAGAAAACAGCATACATGCATTTACACATAGAATGCAAGATATAAAATATTACACATTGCAAAACTAAAGGATACTACAGGGTGGGCCATTTATATGGATACACCTGATCTATGTATACACCCCATATACAACATCATACCACCAATTTTTTTGTTCCAACAGTCTTGGAGGGATCTATCCAATGTGGGTTAGTGTCAGACCAATAGTGGTGGTTTTGTTTGTTAATTTCACCATTCACATACAATTATGTACCCATATAAATAGCCAAATTAAGGTGTATCCATATAAATGGCCCGCCCTGTACTGTGGCCTCCTCCTCCCCAATAGCCACCCTATTCCTCTCCAGATTTATTTTCTTTAACAGTTAGTGTGCAAAATCTGCACAGTGAATGTGAAGACACAAATACGCCCAACTACCACTGCCATAACAATTCACAAGCATACATATCATAGTGAAAAAGAGAGAAAAAAAATCAGACAAAAAGAGTAAGAAAGTTGCAAGTAGAAAGAACAAATAGATGTTATAACAAATACGATGCCAAACTCCTCTTCACCATGAAAAACACTTGTTTACCGCCATCTGAAAGAAAACAGAAGAGAGACAACACAAAAAAGAGGTACCAATTTACATGCATTACCACATACCATAACAGATATAAAATACTACCCATGAAATGCACACAAAGTGACCTGTGAAAAAAGATTGTTTATATATGCATACATATCATACTGAAAAAGAGAAAAAATGTCAGACAAAAAGAGTGAGAAAGTTGCAAGGAGAAAGAACAAATAGATGTTATAACAAATCCGGTGCCAAACTCCTCTTCAACATGAAAAACACTTGTCGACCGCCATCTGAAAGAAAACAGAAGAGAGACAACACAAAAAAGAGGTACCAATTTACATGCATTACCACTTACCATAACAGATATAAAATACTACCCA
Organism: Hyperolius riggenbachi; assembly: GCF_040937935.1. Lineage (NCBI taxonomy): Eukaryota > Metazoa > Chordata > Amphibia > Anura > Hyperoliidae > Hyperolius > Hyperolius riggenbachi. Next base: position 87,420,832 of record NC_090653.1, on the reverse strand, counting down.
TGAAATGCACACAAAGTGACCTGTGAAAAAAGATTGTTTATATATGCATACATATCATACTGAAAAAGAGAAACAATGTCAGACAAAAAGAGTGAGAAAGTTGCAAGGAGAAAGAACAAATAGATGTTATAACAAATCCGATGCCAAACTCCTCTTCAACATGAAAAATACTTGTCGACCGCCACCTGAAAGAAAACAGAAGAGAGACAATACAAAAAAAGAGATACCAACTTACATGCATTAACACATACAATAACAGATATAAAATACTACTTATGAAATGCACACAGTGACCTGTAAAAAAAAAAAGATCATATATGCATACTTATTATACTCGAAAAGAGAATAAAAAACAAACAAAAAGTGCAAGAAAGTTGCAAGGAGACAGTGCAAACACATGGTATGTGATAACAAATCCCATGCCCAACTCTTCATCAACATAAAACATATTTCTCGAGCTCCATCTGGAAGACAAACTAGAGAAAACATAGAAAAAGAGAAAACAACATACATGCATTTACACATAGAATGGTAGATATAAAATATTACACATTGCAAAACTAAAGGATAATACAGGGTGGGCCATTTATATGGATACACCTGATCTATGTATACACCCCATATACAACATCATACCACCAATTTTTTTGTTCCAACAGTCTTGGAGGGATCTATCCAATGTGGGTTAGTGTCAGACCAATAGTGGTGGTTTTGTTTGTTAATTTCACCATTCACATACAATTATGTACCCATATAAATAGCCAAATTAAGGTGTATCCATATAAATGGCCCGCCCTGTACTGTGGCCTCCTCCTCCCCAATAGCCACCCTATTCCTCTCCAGATTTATTTTCTTTAACAGTTAGTGTGCAAAATCTGCACAGTGAATGTGAAGACACAAATACGCCCAACTGCCACTGCCATAACAATTCACAAGCACAACTCTTGTTCACCATGAAAAACACTTGTCGACTGCCATCTGTAAGAAAACAAAAGAGAGACAACACAAAAAAAGAAGTACCAATTTACATGCATTACCACACACAATAACAGATATAAAATACTACCCATGAAATGCACACAAAGTGACCTGTGAAAAAAGATTGTTTATATATGCATACATATCATACTGAAAAAGAGAAAAAAAAAGTCAGACAAATAGAGTAAGAAAGTTGCAAGGAGAAAGAACAAATAGATGTTATAAAAAAATCCGATGCCAAACTCCTCTTCACCATGAAAAACAATTGTCGACTGCCATCTGTAAGAAAACAGAAGAGAGACAACACAAAAAAGAGGTACCAATTTACATGCATTACCACATACCATAACAGTTATAAAATACTACCCATGAAATGCACACAAAGTGACCTGTGAAAAAAGATTGTTCATATATGCATACATATTATAGTGAAAAAGAGAGTAAAAAAAGTCAGACAAAAAGAGTAAGAAAGTTGCAAGGAGAAAGAACAAATAGATGTTATAACAAATCCGATGCCAAACTCCTCTTCACCATGAAAAATACTTGTCGACCGCCATCTGAAAGAAAACAGAAGAAAGACAATACAAAAAAAGAGATACCAACTTACATGCATTAACACACACAATAACAGATATAAAATACTACTTATGAAATGCACACAGTGACCTGTAAAAAAAAAGATCATATATGCATACTTATTATACTCGAAAAGAGAATAAAAAACAAACAAAAAGTGCAAGAAAGTTGCAAGGAGACAGTGCAAACACATGGTATGTGATAACAAATCCCATGCCCAACTCTTCATCAACATAAAAAATATTTCTCGAGCTCCATCTGGAAGACAAAAGAGAGACAACACAGAAAAATAGAAAACAGCATACATGCATTTACACATAGAATGCAAGATATAAAATATTACACATTGCAAAACTAAAGGATACTACAGGGTGGGCCATTTATATGGATACACCTGATCTATGTATACACCCTATATACCACATCATACCACCAATTTTTTTGTTCCAACAGTCTTAGAGGGATCTATCCAATGTGGGTTAGTGTTAGACCAATAGTGGTGGTTTTGTTTGTTAATTTCACCATTCACATACAATTATGTACCCATATAAATAGCCAAATTAAGGTGTATCCATATAAATGGCCCGTCCTGTACTGTGGCCTCCTCCTCCCCAATAGCCACCCTATTCCTCTCCAGATTTATTTTCTTTAACAGTTAGTGTGCAAAATCTGCACAGTAAATGTGAAGACACAAATACGCCCAACTGCCACTGCCATAACAATTCACAAGCACAACTCTTCTTCACCATGAAAAACACTTGTCGACCGCCATCTGAAAGAAAACAGAAGAGAGACAACACAAAAAAGAGGTACCAATTTACATGCATTACCACTTACCATAACAGATATAAAATACTACCCATGAAATGCACACAAAGTGACCTGTGAAAAAAGATTGTTTATATATGCATACATATCATACTGAAAAAGAGAAAAAAAAAGTCAGACAAATAGAGTAAGAAAGTTGCAAGGAGAAAGAACAAATAGATGTTATAACAAATCCGATGCCAAACTCCTCTTCACCATGAAAAACAATTGTCGACTGCCATCTGTAAGAAAACAGAAGAGAGACAACACAAAAAAGAGGTACCAATTTACATGCATTACCACATACAATAACAGATATAAAATACTACCCATGAAATGCACACAAAGTGACCTGTGAAAAAAGATTGTTCATATATGCATACATATCATAGTGAAAAAGAGAGTAAAACAAATCAGACAAAAAGAGTAAGAAAGTTGCAAGGAGAAAGAACAAATAGATGTTATAACAAATCCGATGCCAAACTCCTCTTCACCATGAAAAATACTTGTCGACCGCCATCTGAAAGAAAACAGAAGAAAGACAATACAAAAAAAGAGATACCAACTTACATGCATTAACACACACAATAACAGATATAAAATACTACTTATGAAATGCACACAGTGACCTGTAAAAAAAAAGATCATATATGCATACTTATTATACTCGAAAAGAGAATAAAAAACAAACAAAAAGTGCAAGAAAGTTGCAAGGAGACAGTGCAAACACATGGTATGTGATAACAAATCCCATGCCCAACTCTTCATCAACATAAAAATATTTCTCGAGCTCCATCTGGGAGACAAAAGAGAGACAACACAGAAAAATAGAAAACAGCATACATGCATTTACACATAGAATGCAAGATATAAAATATTACACATTGCAAAACTAAAGGATACTACAGGGTGGGCCATTTATATGGATACACCTGATCTATGTATACACCCCATATACAACATCATACCACCAATTTTTTTGTTCCAACAGTCTTGGAGGGATCTATCCAATGTGGGTTAGTGTCAGACCAATAGTGGTGGTTTTGTTTGTTAATTTCACCATTCACATACAATTATGTACCCATATAAATAGCCAAATTAAGGTGTATCCATAGAAATGGCCCGCCCTGTACTGTGGCCTCCTCCTCCCCAATAGCCACCCTATTCCTCTCCAGATTGATTTTCTTTAACAGTTAGTGTGCAAAATCTGCACAGTGAATGTGAAGACACAAATACGCCCAACTGCCACTGCCATAACAATTCACAAGCATACATATCATAGTGAAAAAGAGAGAAAAAAAATCAGACAAAAAGAGTAAGAAAGTTGCAAGTAGAAAGAACAAATAGATGTTATAACAAATACGATGCCAAACTCCTCTTCACCATGAAAAACACTTGTTTACCGCCATCTGAAAGAAAACAGAAGAGAGACAACACAAAAAAGAGGTACCAATTTACATGCATTACCACATACCATAACAGATATAAAATACTACCCATGAAATGCACACAAAGTGACCTGTGAAAAAAGATTGTTTATATATGCATACATATCATACTGAAAAAGAGAAAAAATGTCAGACAAAAAGAGTAAGAAAGTTGCAAGGAGAAAGAACAAATAGATGTTATAACAAATCCGGTGCCAAACTCCTCTTCAACATGAAAAACACTTGTCGACCGCCATCTGAAAGAAAACAGAAGAGAGACAACACAAAAAAGAGGTACCAATTTACATGCATTACCACTTACCATAACAGATATAAAATACTACCCATGAAATGCACACAAAGTGACCTGTGAAAAAAGATTGTTTATATATGCATACATATCATACTGAAAAAGAGAAAAAATGTCAGACAAAAAGAGTGAGAAAGTTGCAAGGAGAAAGAACAAATAGATGTTATAACAAATCCGATGCCAAACTCCTCTTCAACATGAAAAATACTTGTCGACCGCCACCTGAAAGAAAACAGAAGAGAGACAATACAAAAAAAGAGATACCAACTTACATGCATTAACACATACAATAACAGATATAAAATACTACTTATGAAATGCACACAGTGACCTGTAAAAAAAAAAGATCATATATGCATACTTATTATACTCGAAAAGAGAATAAAAAACAAACAAAAAGTGCAAGAAAGTTGCAAGGAGACAGTGCAAACACATGGTATGTGATAACAAATACCATGCCCAACTCCTCATCAACATAAAACATATTTCTCGAGCTCCATCTGGAAGACAAAATAGAGAAAACATAGAAAAAGAGAAAACAACATACATGCATTTACACATACAATGGTAGATATAAAATATTACACATTGCAAAACTAAAGGATACTACAGGGTGGGCCATTTATATGGATACACCTGATCTATGTATACACCCCATATACAACATCATACCACCAATTTTTTTGTTCCAACAGTCTTGGAGGGATCTATCCAATGTGGGTTAGTGTCAGACCAATAGTGGTGGTTTTGTTTGTTAATTTCACCATTCACATACAATTATGTACCCATATAAATAGCCAAATTAAGGTGTATCCATATAAATGGCCCACCCTGTACTGTGGCGTCCTCCTCCACAATAGCCACCCTATTCCTCTCCAGATTTATTTTCTTTAACAGTTAGTGTGCAAAATCTGCACAGTGAATGTGAAGACACAAATACGCCCAACTGCCACTGCCATAACAATTCACAAGCATACATATCATAGTGAAAAAGAGAGAAAAAAAATCAGACAAAAAGAGTAAGAAAGTTGCAAGTAGAAAGAACAAATAGATGTTATAACAAATACGATGCCAAACTCCTCTTCACCATGAAAAACACTTGTTTACCGCCATCTGAAAGAAAACAGAAGAGAGACAACACAAAAAAGAGGTACCAATTTACATGCATTACCACATACCATAACAGATATAAAATACTACCCATGAAATGCACACAAAGTGACCTGTGAAAAAAGATTGTTTATATATGCATACATATCATACTGAAAAAGAGAAAAAATGTCAGACAAAAAGAGTGAGAAAGTTGCAAGGAGAAAGAACAAATAGATGTTATAACAAATCCGGTGCCAAACTCCTCTTCAACATGAAAAACACTTGTCGACCGCCATCTGAAAGAAAACAGAAGAGAGACAACACAAAAAAGAGGTACCAATTTACATGCATTACCACATACCATAACAGATATAAAATACTACCCATGAAATGCACACAAAGTGACCTGTGAAAAAAGATTTTTTATATATGCATACATATCATACTGAAAAAGACAAAAAATGTCAGACAAAAAGAGTGAGAAAGTTGCAAGGAGAAAGAACAAATAGATGTTATAACAAATCCGATGCCAAACTCCTCTTCAACATGAAAAATACTTTTCGACCGCCATCTGAAAGAAAACAGAAGAGAGACAATACAAAAAAGAGATACCAACTTACATGCATTAACACATACTATAACAGATATAAAATACTACCCATGAAATGCATACAGTGACCTGTAAAAAAAAAAGTTCATATATGCATACTTATTATACTGGAAAATACAAAAAAAGAGATACCAACTTACATGCATTAACACATACAATAACAGATATAAAATACTACTTATGAAATGCACACAGTGACCTGTAAAAAAAAAAGATCATATATGCATACTTATTATACTCGAAAAGAGAATAAAAAACAAACAAAAAGTGCAAGAAAGTTGCAAGGAGACAGTGCAAACACATGGTATGTGATAACAAATCCCATGCCCAACTCTTCATCAACATAAAAAATATTTCTCGAGCTCCATCTGGAAGACAAAAGAGAGACAACACAGAAAAATAGAAAACAGCATACATGCATTTACACATAGAATGCAAGATATAAAATATTACACATTGCAAAACTAAAGGATACTACAGGGTGGGCCATTTATATGGATACACCTGATCTATGTATACACCCCATATACAACATCATACCACCAATTTTTTTGTTCCAACAGTCTTGGAGGGATCTATCCAATGTGGGTTAGTGTCAGACCAATAGTGGTGGTTTTGTTTGTTAATTTCACCATTCACATACAATTATGTACCCATATAAATAGCCAAATTAAGGTGTATCCATATAAATGGCCCGCCCTGTACTGTGGCCTCCTCCTCCCCAATAGCCACCCTATTCCTCTCCAGATTTATTTTCTTTAACAGTTAGTGTGCAAAATCTGCACAGTGAATGTGAAGACACAAATACGCCCAACTGCCACTGCCATAACAATTCACAAGCACAGCTCTTCTTCACCATGAAAAACACTTGTCGACTGCCATCTGTAAGAAAACAAAAGAGAGACAACACAAAAAAAGAAGTACCAATTTACATGCATTACCACACACAATAACAGATATAAAATACTACCCATGAAATGCACACAAAGTGACCTGTGAAAAAAGATTGTTTATATATGCATACATATCATACTGAAAAAGAGAAAAAAAAAGTCAGACAAAAAGAGTAAGAAAGTTGCAAGGAGAAAGAACAAATAGATGTTATAACAAATCCGATGCCAAACTCCTCTTCACCATGAAAAACAATTGTCGACTGCCATCTGTAAGAAAACAGAAGAGAGACAACACAAAAAAGAGGTACCAATTTACATGCATTACCACATACCATAACAGTTATAAAATACTACCCATGAAATGCACACAAAGTGACCTGTGAAAAAAGATTGTTCATATATGCATACATATCATAGTGAAAAAGAGAGTAAAAAAAATCAGACAAAAAGAGTAAGAAAGTTGCAAGGAGAAAGAACAAATAGATGTTATAACAAATCCGATGCCAAACTCCTCTTCACCATGAAAAATACTTGTCGACCGCCATCTGAAAGAAAACAGAAGAAAGACAATACAAAAAAAGAGATACCAACTTACATGCATTAACACACACAATAACAGATATAAAATACTACTTATGAAATGCACACAGTGACCTGTAAAAAAAAAGATCATATATGCATACTTATTATACTCGAAAAGAGAATAAAAAACAAACAAAAAGTGCAAGAAAGTTGCAAGGAGACAGTGCAAACACATGGTATGTGATAACAAATCCCATGCCCAACTCTTCATCAACATAAAAAATATTTCTCGAGCTCCATCTGGAAGACAAAAGAGAGACAACACAGAAAAATAGAAAACAGCATACATGCATTTACACATAGAATGCAAGATATAAAATATTACACATTGCAAAACTAAAGGATACTACAGGGTGGGCCATTTATATGGATACATCTGATCTATGTATACACCCTATATACCACATCATACCACCAATTTTTTTGTTCCAACAGTCTTAGAGGGATCTATCCAATGTGGGTTAGTGTCAGACCAATAGTGGTGGTTTTGTTTGTTAATTTCACCATTCACATACAATTATGTACCCATATAAATAGCCAAATTAAGGTGTATCCATATAAATGGCCCGTCCTGTACTGTGGCCTCCTCCTCCCCAATAGCCACCCTATTCCTCTCCAGATTTATTTTCTTTAACAGTTAGTGTGCAAAATCTGCACAGTAAATGTGAAGACACAAATACGCCCAACTGCCACTGCCATAACAATTCACAAGCACAACTCTTCTTCACCATGAAAAACACTTGTCGACCGCCATCTGAAAGAAAACAGAAGAGAGACAACACAAAAAAGAGGTACCAATTTACATGCATTACCACATACCATAACAGATATAAAATACTACCCATGAAATGCACACAAAGTGACCTGTGAAAAAAGATTGTTTATATATGCATACATATCATACTGAAAAAGAGAAAAAATGTCAGACAAAAAGAGTGAGAAAGTTGCAAGGAGAAAGAACAAATAGATGTTATAACAAATCCGGTGCCAAACTCCTCTTCAACATGAAAAACACTTGTCGACCGCCATCTGAAAGAAAACAGAAGAGAGACAACACAAAAAAGAGGTACCAATTTACATGCATTACCACTTACCATAACAGATATAAAATACTACCCATGAAATGCACACAAAGTGACCTGTGAAAAAAGATTGTTTATATATGCATACATATCATACTGAAAAAGAGAAAAAATGTCAGACAAAAAGAGTGAGAAAGTTGCAAGGAGAAAGAACAAATAGATGTTATAACAAATCCGATGCCAAACTCCTCTTCAACATGAAAAATACTTGTCGACCGCCACCTGAAAGAAAACAGAAGAGAGACAATACAAAAAAAGAGATACCAACTTACATGCATTAACACATACAATAACAGATATAAAATACTACTTATGAAATGCACACAGTGACCTGTAAAAAAAAAAGATCATATATGCATACTTATTATACTCGAAAAGAGAATAAAAAACAAACAAAAAGTGCAAGAAAGTTGCAAGGAGACAGTGCAAACACATGGTATGTGATAACAAATCCCATGCCCAACTCTTCATCAACATAAAAAATATTTCTCGAGCTCCATCTGGGAGACAAAAGAGAGACAACACAGAAAAATAGAAAACAGCATACATGCATTTACACATAGAATGCAAGATATAAAATATTACACATTGCAAAACTAAAGGATACTACAGGGTGGGCCATTTATATGGATACACCTGATCTATGTATACACCCCATATACAACATCATACCACCAATTTTTTTGTTCCAACAGTCTTGGAGGGATTTATCCAATGTGGGTTAGTGTCAGACCAATAGTGGTGGTTTTGTTTGTTAATTTCACCATTCACATACAATTATGTACCCATATAAATAGCCAAATTAAGGTGTATCCATAGAAATGGCCCGCCCTGTACTGTGGCCTCCTCCTCCCCAATAGCCACCCTATTCCTCTCCAGATTGATTTTCTTTAACAGTTAGTGTGCAAAATCTGCACAGTGAATGTGAAGACACAAATACGCCCAACTGCCACTGCCATAACAATTCACAAGCACAACTCTTGTTCACCATGAAAAACACTTGTCGACTGCCATCTGTAAGAAAACAAAAGAGAGACAACACAAAAAAAGAAGTACCAATTTACATGCATTACCACACACAATAACAGATATAAAATACTACCCATGAAATGCACACAAAGTGACCTGTGAAAAAAGATTGTTTATATATGCATACATATCATACTGAAAAAGAGAAAAAAAAAGTCAGACAAATAGAGTAAGAAAGTTGCAAGGAGAAAGAACAAATAGATGTTATAAAAAAATCCGATGCCAAACTCCTCTTCACCATGAAAAACAATTGTCGACTGCCATCTGTAAGAAAACAGAAGAGAGACAACACAAAAAAGAGGTACCAATTTACATGCATTACCACATACCATAACAGTTATAAAATACTACCCATGAAATGCACACAAAGTGACCTGTGAAAAAAGATTGTTCATATATGCATACATATTATAGTGAAAAAGAGAGTAAAAAAAGTCAGACAAAAAGAGTAAGAAAGTTGCAAGGAGAAAGAACAAATAGATGTTATAACAAATCCGATGCCAAACTCCTCTTCACCATGAAAAATACTTGTCGACCGCCATCTGAAAGAAAACAGAAGAAAGACAATACAAAAAAAGAGATACCAACTTACATGCATTAACACACACAATAACAGATATAAAATACTACTTATGAAATGCACACAGTGACCTGTAAAAAAAAAGATCATATATGCATACTTATTATACTCGAAAAGAGAATAAAAAACAAACAAAAAGTGCAAGAAAGTTGCAAGGAGACAGTGCAAACACATGGTATGTGATAACAAATCCCATGCCCAACTCTTCATCAACATAAAAAATATTTCTCGAGCTCCATCTGGAAGACAAAAGAGAGACAACACAGAAAAATAGAAAACAGCATACATGCATTTACACATAGAATGCAAGATATAAAATATTACACATTGCAAAACTAAAGGATACTACAGGGTGGGCCATTTATATGGATACACCTGATCTATGTATACACCCTATATACCACATCATACCACCAATTTTTTTGTTCCAACAGTCTTAGAGGGATCTATCCAATGTGGGTTTGTGTTAGACCAATAGTGGTGGTTTTGTTTGTTAATTTCACCATTCACATACAATTATGTACCCATATAAATAGCCAAATTAAGGTGTATCCATATAAATGGCCCGTCCTGTACTGTGGCCTCCTCCTCCCCAATAGCCACCCTATTCCTCTCCAGATTTATTTTCTTTAACAGTTAGTGTGCAAAATCTGCACAGTAAATGTGAAGACACAAATACGCCCAACTGCCACTGCCATAACAATTCACAAGCACAACTCTTCTTCACCATGAAAAACACTTGTCGACCGCCATCTGAAAGAAAACAGAAGAGAGACAACACAAAAAAGAGGTACCAATTTACATGCATTACCACTTACCATAACAGATATAAAATACTACCCATGAAATGCACGCAAAGTGACCTGTGAAAAAAGATTGTTTATATATGCATACATATCATACTGAAAAAGAGAAAAAATGTCAGACAAAAAGAGTGAGAAAGTTGCAAGGAGAAAGAACAAATAGATGTTATAACAAATCCGATGCCAAACTCCTCTTCACCATGAAAAACAATTGTCGACCGCCACCTGAAAGAAAACAGAAGAGAGACAATACAAAAAAAGAGATACCAACTTACATGCATTAACACATACAATAACAGATATAAAATACTACTTATGAAATGCACACAGTGACCTGTAAAAAAAAAAGATCATATATGCATACTTATTATACTCGAAAAGAGAATAAAAAACAAACAAAAAGTGCAAGAAAGTTGCAAGGAGACAGTGCAAACACATGGTATGTGATAACAAATCCCATGCCCAACTCTTCATCAACATAAAAAATATTTCTCGAGCTCCATCTGGAAGACAAAAGAGAGACAACACAGAAAAATAGAAAACAGCATACATGCATTTACACATAGAATGCAAGATATAAAATATTACACATTGCAAAACTAAAGGATACTACAGGGTGGGCCATTTATATGGATACACCTGATCTATGTATACACCCCATATACAACATCATACCACCAATTTTTTTGTTCCAACAGTCTTGGAGGGATCTATCCAATGTGGGTTAGTGTCAGACCAATAGTGGTGGTTTTGTTTGTTAATTTCACCATTCACATACAATTATGTACCCATATAAATAGCCAAATTAAGGTGTATCCATATAAATGGCCCGCCCTGTACTGTGGCCTCCTCCTCCCCAATAGCCACCCTATTCCTCTCCAGATTTATTTTCTTTAACAGTTAGTGTGCAAAATCTGCACAGTGAATGTGAAGACACAAATACGCCCAACTGCCACTGCCATAACAATTCACAAGCACAGCTCTTCTTCACCATGAAAAACACTTGTCGACTGCCATCTGTAAGAAAACAAAAGAGAGACAACACAAAAAAAGAAGTACCAATTTACATGCATTACCACACACAATAACAGATATAAAATACTACCCATGAAATGCACACAAAGTGACCTGTGAAAAAAGATTGTTTATATATGCATACATATCATACTGAAAAAGAGAAAAAAAAAGTCAGACAAAAAGAGTAAGAAAGTTGCAAGGAGAAAGAACAAATAGATGTTATAACAAATCCGATGCCAAACTCCTCTTCACCATGAAAAACAATTGTCGACTGCCATCTGTAAGAAAACAGAAGAGAGACAACACAAAAAAGAGGTACCAATTTACATGCATTACCACATACCATAACAGTTATAAAATACTACCCATGAAATGCACACAAAGTGACCTGTGAAAAAAGATTGTTCATATATGCATACATATCATAGTGAAAAAGAGAGTAAAAAAAATCAGACAAAAAGAGTAAGAAAGTTGCAAGGAGAAAGAACAAATAGATGTTATAACAAATCCGATGCCAAACTCCTCTTCACCATGAAAAATACTTGTCGACCGCCATCTGAAAGAAAACAGAAGAAAGACAATACAAAAAAAGAGATACCAACTTACATGCATTAACACACACAATAACAGATATAAAATACTACTTATGAAATGCACACAGTGACCTGTAAAAAAAAAGATCATATATGCATACTTATTATACTCGAAAAGAGAATAAAAAACAAACAAAAAGTGCAAGAAAGTTGCAAGGAGACAGTGCAAACACATGGTATGTGATAACAAATCCCATGCCCAACTCTTCATCAACATAAAAAATATTTCTCGAGCTCCATCTGGAAGACAAAAGAGAGACAACACAGAAAAATAGAAAACAGCATACATGCATTTACACATAGAATGCAAGATATAAAATATTACACATTGCAAAACTAAAGGATACTACAGGGTGGGCCATTTATATGGATACATCTGATCTATGTATACACCCTATATACCACATCATACCACCAATTTTTTTGTTCCAACAGTCTTAGAGGGATCTATCCAATGTGGGTTAGTGTCAGACCAATAGTGGTGGTTTTGTTTGTTAATTTCACCATTCACATACAATTATGTACCCATATAAATAGCCAAATTAAGGTGTATCCATATAAATGGCCCGTCCTGTACTGTGGCCTCCTCCTCCCCAATAGCCACCCTATTCCTCTCCAGATTTATTTTCTTTAACAGTTAGTGTGCAAAATCTGCACAGTAAATGTGAAGACACAAATACGCCCAACTGCCACTGCCATAACAATTCACAAGCACAACTCTTCTTCACCATGAAAAACACTTGTCGACCGCCATCTGAAAGAAAACAGAAGAGAGACAACACAAAAAAGAGGTACCAATTTACATGCATTACCACATACCATAACAGATATAAAATACTACCCATGAAATGCACACAAAGTGACCTGTGAAAAAAGATTGTTTATATATGCATACATATCATACTGAAAAAGAGAAAAAATGTCAGACAAAAAGAGTGAGAAAGTTGCAAGGAGAAAGAACAAATAGATGTTATAACAAATCCGGTGCCAAACTCCTCTTCAACATGAAAAACACTTGTCGACCGCCATCTGAAAGAAAACAGAAGAGAGACAACACAAAAAAGAGGTACCAATTTACATGCATTACCACTTACCATAACAGATATAAAATACTACCCATGAAATGCACACAAAGTGACCTGTGAAAAAAGATTGTTTATATATGCATACATATCATACTGAAAAAGAGAAAAAATGTCAGACAAAAAGAGTGAGAAAGTTGCAAGGAGAAAGAACAAATAGATGTTATAACAAATCCGATGCCAAACTCCTCTTCAACATGAAAAATACTTGTCGACCGCCACCTGAAAGAAAACAGAAGAGAGACAATACAAAAAAAGAGATACCAACTTACATGCATTAACACATACAATAACAGATATAAAATACTACTTATGAAATGCACACAGTGACCTGTAAAAAAAAAAGATCATATATGCATACTTATTATACTCGAAAAGAGAATAAAAAACAAACAAAAAGTGCAAGAAAGTTGCAAGGAGACAGTGCAAACACATGGTATGTGATAACAAATCCCATGCCCAACTCTTCATCAACATAAAAAATATTTCTCGAGCTCCATCTGGGAGACAAAAGAGAGACAACACAGAAAAATAGAAAACAGCATACATGCATTTACACATAGAATGCAAGATATAAAATATTACACATTGCAAAACTAAAGGATACTACAGGGTGGGCCATTTATATGGATACACCTGATCTATGTATACACCCCATATACAACATCATACCACCAATTTTTTTGTTCCAACAGTCTTGGAGGGATTTATCCAATGTGGGTTAGTGTCAGACCAATAGTGGTGGTTTTGTTTGTTAATTTCACCATTCACATACAATTATGTACCCATATAAATAGCCAAATTAAGGTGTATCCATAGAAATGGCCCGCCCTGTACTGTGGCCTCCTCCTCCCCAATAGCCACCCTATTCCTCTCCAGATTGATTTTCTTTAACAGTTAGTGTGCAAAATCTGCACAGTGAATGTGAAGACACAAATACGCCCAACTGCCACTGCCATAACAATTCACAAGCATACATATCATAGTGAAAAAGAGAGAAAAAAAATCAGACAAAAAGAGTAAGAAAGTTGCAAGTAGAAAGAACAAATAGATGTTATAACAAATACGATGCCAAACTCCTCTTCACCATGAAAAACACTTGTTTACCGCCATCTGAAAGAAAACAGAAGAGAGACAACACAAAAAAGAGGTACCAATTTACATGCATTACCACATACCATAACAGATATAAAATACTACCCATGAAATGCACACAAAGTGACCTGTGAAAAAAGATTGTTTATATATGCATACATATCATACTGAAAAAGAGAAAAAATGTCAGACAAAAAGAGTAAGAAAGTTGCAAGGAGAAAGAACAAATAGATGTTATAACAAATCCGGTGCCAAACTCCTCTTCAACATGAAAAACACTTGTCGACCGCCATCTGAAAGAAAACAGAAGAGAGACAACACAAAAAAGAGGTACCAATTTACATGCATTACCACTTACCATAACAGATATAAAATACTACCCATGAAATGCACACAAAGTGACCTGTGAAAAAAGATTGTTTATATATGCATACATATCATACTGAAAAAGAGAAAAAATGTCAGACAAAAAGAGTGAGAAAGTTGCAAGGAGAAAGAACAAATAGATGTTATAACAAATCCGATGCCAAACTCCTCTTCAACATGAAAAATACTTTTCGACCACCATCTGAAAGAAAACAGAAGAGAGACAATACAAAAAAGAGATACCAACTTACATGCATTAACACATACTATAACAGATATAAAATACTACCCATGAAATGCATACAGTGACCTGTAAAAAAAAAAGTTCATATATGCATACTTATTATACTGGAAAGTACAAAAAAAGAGATACCAACTTACATGCATTAACACATACAATAACAGATATAAAATACTACTTATGAAATGCACACAGTGACCTGTAAAAAAAAAAAAAGATCATATATGCATACTTATTATACTCGAAAAGAGAATAAAAAACAAACAAAAAGTGCAAGAAAGTTGCAAGGAGACAGTGCAAACACATGGTATGTGATAACAAATCCCATGCCCAACTCTTCATCAACATAAAACATATTTCTCGAGCTCCATCTGGAAGACAAAATAGAGAAAACATAGAAAAAGAGAAAACAACATACATGCATTTACACATACAATGGTAGATATAAAATATTACACATTGCAAAACTAAAGGATACTACAGGGTGGGCCATTTATATGGATACACCTGATCTATGTATACACCCCATATACAACATCATACCACCAATTTTTTTGTTCCAACAGTCTTGGAGGGATCTATCCAATGCGGGTTAGTGTCAGACCAATAGTGGTGGTTTTGTTTGTTATATTCACCATTCACATACAATTATGTACCCATATAAATAGCCAAATTAAGGTGTATCCATATAAATGGCCCGCCCTGTACTGTGGCCTCCTCCTCCCCAATAGCCACCCTATTCCTCTCCAGATTTATTTTCTTTAACAGTTAGTGTGCAAAATCTGCACAGTGAATGTGAAGACACAAATACGCCCAACTGCCACTGCCATAACAATTCACAAGCATACATATCATAGTGAAAAAGAGAGAAAAAAAATCAGACAAAAAGAGTAAGAAAGTTGCAAGTAGAAAGAACAAATAGATGTTATAACAAATCCGATGCCAAACTCCTCTTCACCATGAAAAATACTTGTCGACCGCCATCTGAAAGAAAACAGAAGAAAGACAATACAAAAAAAAGAGATACCAACTTACATGCATTAACACATACAATAACAGATATAAAATACTACTTATGAAATGCACACAGTGACCTGTAAAAAAAAAAAGATCATATATGCATACTTATTATACTCGAAAAGAGAATAAAAAACAAACAAAAAGTGCAAGAAAGTTGCAAGGAGACAGTGCAAACACATGGTATGTGATAACAAATCCCATGCCCAACTCTTCATCAACATAAAAAATATTTCTCGAGCTCCATCTGGAAGACAAAATAGAGAAAACATAGAAAAAGAGAAAACAGCATACATGCATTTACACATACAATGGTAGATATAAAATATTACACATTGCAAAACTAAAGGATACTACAGGGTGGGCCATTTATATGGTTACACCTGATCTATATATACACCCTATATACCACATCATACCACCAATGTTTTTGTTCCAACAGTCTTGGAGGGATCTATCCAATGTGGGTTAGTGTCAGACCAATAGTGGTGGTTTTGTTTGTTAATTTTACCATTCACATACAATTATGTACCCATATAAATAGCCAAATTAAGGTGTATCCATATAAATAGCCCACCCTGTACTGTGGCCTCCTCCTCCCCAATAGCCACCCTATTCCTCTCCAGATTTATTTTATTTAACATTTAGTGTGCAAAATCTGCACAGTGAATGTGAAGACACAAATACGCCCAACTGCCACTGCCATAACAATTCACATGCACAACTCTTCTTCACCATGAAAAACAGTTGTCGACCGCCATCTGTAAGAGAACAGAAGAGAGACAACACAAAAAAAAGAGGTACCAATTTACATGCATTACCACATACCATAACAGATATAAAATACTACCCATGAAATGCACACAAAGTGACCTGTGAAAAAAGATTGTTTATATATGCATACATATCATACTGAAAAAGAGAAAGAATGTCAGACAAAAAGAGTGAGAAAGTTGCAAGGAGAAAGAACAAATAGATGTTATAACAAATCCGATGCCAAACTCCTCTTCAACATGAAAAATACTTTTCGACCGCCATCTGAAAGAAAACAGAAGAGAGACAATACAAAAAAGAGATACCAACTTACATGCATTAACACATACTATAACAGATATAAAATACTACCCATGAAATGCATACAGTGACCTGTAAAAAAAAAAGTTCATATATGCATACTTATTATACTGGAAAATAAAATAAAATACAAAGTGCAAGAAAGTTGCAAGGAGACAGAGCAAACACATGGTATGTGATAACAAATCCCATGCCCAACTCTTCATCAACATAAAAAATATTTCTCGAGCTCCATCTGGAAGACAAAAGAGAGACAACACAGAAAAATAGAAAACAGCATACATGCATTTACACATAGAATGCAAGATATAAAATATTACACATTGCAAAACTAAAGGATACTACAGGGTGGGCCATTTATATGGATACACCTGATCTATGTATACACCCCATATACAACATCATACCACCAATTTTTTTGTTCCAACAGTCTTGGAGGGATCTATCCAATGTGGGTTAGTGTCAGATCAATAGTGGTGGTTATGTTTGTTAATTTCACCATTCACATACAATTATGTACCCATATAAATAGCCAAATTAAGGTGTATCCATATAAATGGCCCGCCCTGTACTGTGGCCTCCTCCTCCCCAATAGCCACCCTATTCCTCTCCAGATTTATTTTCTTTAACAGTTAGTGTGCAAAATCTGCACAGTGAATGTGAAGACACAAATACGCCCAACTGCCACTGCCATAACAATTCACAAGCATACATATCATAGTGAAAAAGAGAGAAAAAAAATCAGACAAAAAGAGTAAGAAAGTTGCAAGTAGAAAGAACAAATAGATGTTATAACAAATCCGATGCCAAACTCCTCTTCACCATGAAAAACACTTGTTTACCGCCATCTGAAAGAAAACAGAAGAGAGACAACACAAAAAAGAGGTACCAATTTACATGCATTACCACATACCAGAACAGATATAAAATACTACCCATGAAATGCACACAAAGTGACCTGTGAAAAAAGATTGTTTATATATGCATACATATCATACTGAAAAAGAGAAAAAATGTCAGACAAAAAGAGTGAGAAAGTTGCAAGGAGAAAGAACAAATAGATGTTATAACAAATCCGATGCCAAACTCCTCTTCACCATGAAAAATACTTGTCGACCGCCATCTGAAACAAAACAGAAGAAAGACAATACAAAAAAAAAGAGATACCAACTTACATGCATTAACACATACAATAACAGATATAAAATACTACTTATGAAATGCACACAGTGACCTGTAAAAAAAAAAAGATCATATATGCATACTTATTATACTCGAAAAGAGAATAAAAAACAAACAAAAAGTGCAAGAAAGTTGCAAGGAGACAGTGCAAACACATGGTATGTGATAACAAATCCCATGCCCAACTCTTCATCAACATAAAAAATATTTCTCGAGCTCCATCTGGAAGACAAAATAGAGAAAACATAGAAAAAGAGAAAACAGCATACATGCATTTACACATACAATGGTAGATATAAAATATTACACATTGCAAAACTAAAGGATACTACAGGGTGGGCCATTTATATGGTTACACCTGATCTATATATACACCCTATATACCACATCATACCACCAATGTTTTTGTTCCAACAGTCTTGGAGGGATCTATCCAATGTGGGTTAGTGTCAGACCAATAGTGGTGGTTTTGTTTGTTAATTTTACCATTCACATACAATTATGTACCCATATAAATAGCCAAATTAAGGTGTATCCATATAAATAGCCCACCCTGTACTGTGGCCTCCTCCTCCCCAATAGCCACCCTATTCCTCTCCAGATTTATTTTATTTAACATTTAGTGTGCAAAATCTGCACAGTGAATGTGAAGACACAAATACGCCCAACTGCCACTGCCATAACAATTCACATGCACAACTCTTCTTCACCATGAAAAACAGTTGTCGACCGCCATCTGTAAGAGAACAGAAGAGAGACAACACAAAAAAAGAGGTACCAATTTACATGCATTACCACATACCATAACAGATATAAAATACTACCCATGAAATGCACACAAAGTGACCTGTGAAAAAAGATTGTTTATATATGCATACATATCATACTGAAAAAGAGAAAGAATGTCAGACAAAAAGAGTGAGAAAGTTGCAAGGAGAAAGAACAAATAGATGTTATAACAAATCCGATGCCAAACTCCTCTTCAACATGAAAAATACTTTTCGACCGCCATCTGAAAGAAAACAGAAGAGAGACAATACAAAAAAGAGATACCAACTTACATGCATTAACACATACTATAACAGATATAAAATACTACCCATGAAATGCATACAGTGACCTGTAAAAAAAAAAGTTCATATATGCCTACTTATTATACTGGAAAATAAAATAAAAAACAAAGTGCAAGAAAGTTGCAAGGAGACAGAGCAAACATATGGTATGTGATAACAAATCCCATGCCCAACTCTTCATCAACATAAAAAATATTTCTCGAGCTCCATCTGGAAGACAAAAGAGAGACAACACAGAAAAATAGAAAACAGCATACATGCATTTACACATAGAATGCAAGATATAAAATATTACACATTGCAAAACTAAACGATACTACAGGGTGGGCCATTTATATGGATACACCTGATCTATGTATACACCCCATATACAACATCATACCACCAATTTTTTTGTTCCAACAGTCTTGGAGGGATCTATCCAATGTGGGTTAGTGTCAGATCAATAGTGGTGGTTATGTTTGTTAATTTCACCATTCACATACAATTATGTACCCATATAAATAGCCAAATTAAGGTGTATCCATATAAATGGCCCGCCCTGTACTGTGGCCTCCTCCTCCCCAATAGCCACCCTATTCCTCTCCAGATTTCTTTTCTTTAACAGTTAGTGTGCAAAATCTGCACAGTGAATGTGAAGACACAAATACGCCCAACTGCCACTGCCATAACAATTCACAAGCATACATATCATAGTGAAAAAGAGAGAAAAAAAATCAGACAAAAAGAGTAAGAAAGTTGCAAGTAGAAAGAACAAATAGATGTTATAACAAATCCGATGCCAAACTCCTCTTCACCATGAAAAACACTTGTTTACCGCCATCTGAAAGAAAACAGAAGAGAGACAACACAAAAAAGAGGTACCAATTTACATGCATTACCACATACCAGAACAGATATAAAATACTACCCATGAAATGCACACAAAGTGACCTGTGAAAAAAGATTGTTTATATATGCATACATATCATACTGAAAAAGAGAAAAAATGTCAGACAAAAAGAGTGAGAAAGTTGCAAGGAGAAAGAACAAATAGATGTTATAACAAATCCGATGCCAAACTCCTCTTCAACATGAAAAATGATTTTCGAATACCACCTGAAAGAAAACAGAAGAGAGACAATACAAAAAAAGAGATACCAACTTACATGCATTAACACATACAATAACAGATATAAAATACTACTTATGAAATGCACACAGTGACCTGTAAAAAAAAAAAAGATCATATATGCATACTTATTATACTCGAAAAGAGAATAAAAAACAAACAAAAAGTGCAAGAAAGTTGCAAGGAGACAGTGCAAACACATGGTATGTGATAACAAATCCCATGCCCAACTCTTCATCAACATAAAACATATTTCTCGAGCTCCATCTGGAAGACAAAATAGAGAAAACATAGAAAAAGAGAAAACAACATACATGCATTTACACATACAATGGTAGATATAAAATATTACACATTGCAAAACTAAAGGATACTACAGGGTGGGCCATTTATATGGATACACCTGATCTATGTATACACCCCATATACAACATCATACCACCAATTTTTTTGTTCCAAGAGTCTTGGAGGGATCTATCTAATGTGGGTTAGTGTCAGACCAATAGTGGTGGTTTTGTTTGTTAATTTCACCATTCACATACAATTATGTACCCATATAAATAGCCAAATTAAGGTGTATCCATATAAATGGCCCGCCCTGTACTGTGGCCTCCTCCTCCCCAATAGCCACCCTATTCCTCTCCAGATTTATTTTCTTTAACAGTTAGTGTGCAAAATCTGCACAGTGAATGTGAAGACACAAATACGCCCAACTGCCACTGCCATAACAATTCACAAGCATACATATCATAGTGAAAAAGAGAGAAAAAAAATCAGACAAAAAGAGTAAGAAAGTTGCAAGTAGAAAGAACAAATAGATGTTATAACAAATCCGATGCCAAACTCCTCTTCACCATGAAAAACACTTGTTTACCGCCATCTGAAAGAAAACAGAAGAGAGACAATACAAAAAAGAGGTACCAATTTACATGCATTACCACATACCATAACAGTTATAAAATACTACCCATGAAATGCACACAAAGTGACCTGTGAAAAAAGATTGTTTATATATGCATACATATCATACTGAAAAAGAGAAAAAATGTCAGACAAAAAGAGTGAGAAAGTTGCAAGGAGAAAGAACAAATAGATGTTATAACAAATCCGGTGCCAAACTCCTCTTCAACATGAAAAACACTTGTCGACCGCCATCTGAAAGAAAACAGAAGAGAGACAACACAAAAAAGAGGTACCAATTTACATGCATTACCACTTACCATAACAGATATAAAATACTACCCATGAAATGCACACAAAGTGACCTGTGAAAAAAGATTGTTTATATATGCATACATATCATACTGAAAAAGAGAAAAAATGTCAGACAAAAAGAGTGAGAAAGTTGCAAGGAGAAAGAACAAATAGATGTTATAACAAATCCGATGCCAAACTCCTCTTCACCATGAAAAATACTTGTCGACCGCCATCTGAAAGAAAACAGAAGAGAGACAATACAAAAAAAGAGATACCAACTTACATGCATTAACACATACAATAACAGATATAAAATACTACTTATGAAATGCACACAGTGACCTGTAAAAAAAAAAAAGATCATATATGCATACTTATTATACTCGAAAAGAGAATAAAAAACAAACAAAAAGTGCAAGAAAGTTGCAAGGAGACAGTGCAAACACATGGTATGTGATAACAAATCCCATGCCCAACTCTTCATCAACATAAAACATATTTCTCGAGCTCCATCTGGAAGACAAAATAGAGAAAACATAGAAAAAGAGAAAACAACATACATGCATTTACACATACAATGGTAGATATAAAATATTACACATTGCAAAACTAAAGGATACTACAGGGTGGGCCATTTATATGGATACACCTCATCTATGTATACACCCCATATACAACATCATACCACCAATTTTTTTGTTCCAACAGTCTTGGAGGGATCTTTCCAATGTGGGTTAGTGTCAGACCAATAGTGGTGGTTTTGTTTGTTAATTTCACCATTCACATACAATTATGTACCCATATAAATAGCCAAATTAAGGTGTATCCATATAAATGGCCCGCCCTGTACTGTGGCCTCCTCCTCCCCAATAGCCACCCTATTCCTCTCCAGATTTATTTTCTTTAACAGTTAGTGTGCAAAATCTGCACAGTGAATGTGAAGACACAAATACGCCCAACTGCCACTGCCATAACAATTCACAAGCATACATATCATAGTGAAAAAGAGAGAAAAAAAATCAGACAAAAAGAGTAAGAAAGTTGCAAGTAGAAAGAACAAATAGATGTTATAACAAATCCGATGCCAAACTCCTCTTCACCATGAAAAACACTTGTTTACCGCCATCTGAAAGAAAACAGAAGAGAGACAACACAAAAAAGAGGTACCAATTTACATGCATTACCACTTACCATAACAGATATAAAATACTACCCATGAAATGCACACAAAGTGACCTGTGAAAAAAGATTGTTTATATATGCATATATATCATACTGAAAAAGAGAAAAAATGTCAGACAAAAAGAGTGAGAAAGTTGCAAGGAGAAAGAACAAATAGATGTTATAACAAATCCGATGCCAAACTCCTCTTCAACATGAAAAATACTTGTCGACCGCCACCTGAAAGAAAACAGAAGAGAGACAATACAAAAAAAGAGATACCAACTTACATGCATTAACACATACAATAACAGATATAAAATACTACTTATGAAATGCACACAATGATCTGTAAAAAAAAAAAGATCATATATGCATACTTATTATACTCGAAAAGAGAATAAAAAACAAACAAAAAGTGCAAGAAAGTTGCATGGAGATAGTGCAAACACATGGTATGTGATAACAAATCCCATGCCCAACTCTTCATCAACATAAA
Organism: Hyperolius riggenbachi; assembly: GCF_040937935.1. Taxonomy (NCBI): domain Eukaryota; kingdom Metazoa; phylum Chordata; class Amphibia; order Anura; family Hyperoliidae; genus Hyperolius; species Hyperolius riggenbachi. Next base: position 87,397,355 of record NC_090653.1, on the reverse strand, counting down.
AAATATTTCTCGAGCTCCATCTGGAAGACAAAAGAGAGACAACACAGAAAAATAGAAAACAGCATACATGCATTTACACATAGAATGCAAGATATAAAATATTACACATTGCAAAACTAAAGGATACTACAGGGTGGGCCATTTATATGGATACACCTGATCTATGTATACACCCCATATACAACATCATACCACCAATTTTTTTGTTCCAACAGTCTTGGAGGGATCTATCCAATGTGGGTTAGTGTCAGACCAATAGTGGTGGTTTTGTTTGTTAATTTCCCCATTCACATACAATTATGTACCCATATAAATAGCCAAATTAAGGTGTATCCATATAAATGGCCCGCCCTGTACTGTGGCCTCCTCCTCCCCAATAGCCACCCTATTCCTCTCCAGATTTATTTTCTTTAACAGTTAGTGTGCAAAATCTGCACAGTGAATGTGAAGACACAAATACGCCCAACTACCACTGCCATAACAATTCACAAGCATACATATCATAGTGAAAAAGAGAGAAAAAAAAATCAGACAAAAAGAGTAAGAAAGTTGCAAGTAGAAAGAACAAATAGATGTTATAACAAATACGATGCCAAACTCCTCTTCACCATGAAAAACACTTGTTTACCGCCATCTGAAAGAAAACAGAAGAGAGACAACACAAAAAAGAGGTACCAATTTACATGCATTACCACATACCATAACAGATATAAAATACTACCCATGAAATGCACACAAAGTGACCTGTGAAAAAAGATTGTTTATATATGCATACATATCATACTGAAAAAGAGAAAAAATGTCAGACAAAAAGAGTGAGAAAGTTGCAAGGAGAAAGAACAAATAGATGTTATAACAAATCCGGTGCCAAACTCCTCTTCAACATGAAAAACACTTGTCGACCGCCATCTGAAAGAAAACAGAAGAGAGACAACACAAAAAAGAGGTACCAATTTACATGCATTACCACTTACCATAACAGATATAAAATACTACCCATGAAATGCACACAAAGTGACCTGTGAAAAAAGATTGTTTATATATGCATACATATCATACTGAAAAAGAGAAAAAATGTCAGACAAAAAGAGTGAGAAAGTTGCAAGGAGAAAGAACAAATAGATGTTATAACAAATCCGATGCCAAACTCCTCTTCACCATGAAAAATACTTGTCGACCGCCATCTGAAAGAAAACAGAAGAGAGACAATACAAAAAAAGAGATACCAACTTACATGCATTAACACATACAATAACAGATATAAAATACTACTTATGAAATGCACACAGTGACCTGTAAAAAAAAAAAAGATCATATATGCATACTTATTATACTCGAAAAGAGAATAAAAAACAAACAAAAAGTGCAAGAAAGTTGCAAGGAGACAGTGCAAACACATGGTATGTGATAACAAATCCCATGCCCAACTCTTCATCAACATAAAACATATTTCTCGAGCTCCATCTGGAAGACAAAATAGAGAAAACATAGAAAAAGAGAAAACAACATACATGCATTTACACATACAATGGTAGATATAAAATATTACACATTGCAAAACTAAAGGATACTACAGGGTGGGCCATTTATATGGATACACCTCATCTATGTATACACCCCATATACAACATCATACCACCAATTTTTTTGTTCCAACAGTCTTGGAGGGATCTTTCCAATGTGGGTTAGTGTCAGACCAATAGTGGTGGTTTTGTTTGTTAATTTCACCATTCACATACAATTATGTACCCATATAAATAGCCAAATTAAGGTGTATCCATATAAATGGCCCGCCCTGTACTGTGGCCTCCTCCTCCCCAATAGCCACCCTATTCCTCTCCAAATTTATTTTCTTTAACAGTTAGTGTGCAAAATCTGCACAGTGAATGTGAAGACACAAATACGCCCAACTGCCACTGCCATAACAATTCACAAGCATACATATCATAGTGAAAAAGAGAGAAAAAAAATCAGACAAAAAGAGTAAGAAAGTTGCAAGTAGAAAGAACAAATAGATGTTATAACAAATCCGATGCCAAACTCCTCTTCACCATGAAAAACACTTGTTTACCGCCATCTGAAAGAAAACAGAAGAGAGACAACACAAAAAAGAGGTACCAATTTACATGCATTACCACTTACCATAACAGATATAAAATACTACCCATGAAATGCACACAAAGTGACCTGTGAAAAAAGATTGTTTATATATGCATATATATCATACTGAAAAAGAGAAAAAATGTCAGACAAAAAGAGTGAGAAAGTTGCAAGGAGAAAGAACAAATAGATGTTATAACAAATCCGATGCCAAACTCCTCTTCAACATGAAAAATACTTGTCGACCGCCACCTGAAAGAAAACAGAAGAGAGACAATACAAAAAAAGAGATACCAACTTACATGCATTAACACATACAATAACAGATATAAAATACTACTTATGAAATGCACACAATGACCTGTAAAAAAAAAAAGATCATATATGCATACTTATTATACTCGAAAAGAGAATAAAAAACAAACAAAAAGTGCAAGAAAGTTGCATGGAGATAGTGCAAACACATGGTATGTGATAACAAATCCCATGCCCAACTCTTCATCAACATAAAAAATATTTCTCGAGCTCCATCTGGAAGACAAAAGAGAGACAACACAGAAAAATAGAAAACAGCATACATGCATTTACACATAGAATGCAAGATATAAAATATTACACATTGCAAAACTAAAGGATACTACAGGGTGGGCCATTTATATGGATACACCTGATCTATGTATACACCCCATATACAACATCATACCACCAATTTTTTTGTTCCAACAGTCTTGGAGGGATCTATCCAATGTGGGTTAGTGTCAGACCAATAGTGGTGGTTTTGTTTGTTAATTTCACCATTCACATACAATTATGTACCCATATAAATAGCCAAATTAAGGTGTATCCATATAAATGGCCCGCCCTGTACTGTGGCCTCCTCCTCCCCAATAGCCACCCTATTCCTCTCCAGATTTATTTTCTTTAACAGTTAGTGTGCAAAATCTGCACAGTGAATGTGAAGACACAAATACGCCCAACTACCACTGCCATAACAATTCACAAGCATACATATCATAGTGAAAAAGAGAGAAAAAAAAATCAGACAAAAAGAGTAAGAAAGTTGCAAGTAGAAAGAACAAATAGATGTTATAACAAATACGATGCCAAACTCCTCTTCACCATGAAAAACACTTGTTTACCGCCATCTGAAAGAAAACAGAAGAGAGACAACACAAAAAAGAGGTACCAATTTACATGCATTACCACATACCATAACAGATATAAAATACTACCCATGAAATGCACACAAAGTGACCTGTGAAAAAAAATTGTTTATATATGCATACATATCATACTGAAAAAGAGAAAAAATGTCAGACAAAAAGAGTGAGAAAGTTGCAAGGAGAAAGAACAAATAGATGTTATAACAAATCCGGTGCCAAACTCCTCTTCAACATGAAAAACACTTGTCGACCGCCATCTGAAAGAAAACAGAAGAGAGACAACACAAAAAAGAGGTACCAATTTACATGCATTACCACTTACCATAACAGATATAAAATACTACCCATGAAATGCACACAAAGTGACCTGTGAAAAAAGATTGTTTATATATGCATACATATCATACTGAAAAAGAGAAAAAATGTCAGACAAAAAGAGTGAGAAAGTTGCAAGGAGAAAGAACAAATAGATGTTATAACAAATCCGATGCCAAACTCCTCTTCAACATGAAAAATACTTGTCGACCGCCACCTGAAAGAAAACAGAAGAGAGACAATACAAAAAAAGAGATACCAACTTACATGCATTAACACATACAATAACAGATATAAAATACTACTTATGAAATGCACACAGTGACCTGTAAAAAAAAAAAGATCATATATGCATACTTATTATACTCGAAAAGAGAATAAAAAACAAACAAAAAGTGCAAGAAAGTTGCAAGGAGACAGTGCAAACACATGGTATGTGATAACAAATCCCATGCCCAACTCTTCATCAACATAAAACATATTTCTCGAGCTCCATCTGGAAGACAAACTAGAGAAAACATAGAAAAAGAGAAAACAACATACATGCATTTACACATAGAATGGTAGATATAAAATATTACACATTGCAAAACTAAAGGATACTACAGGGTGGGCCATTTATATGGATACACCTGATCTATGTATACACCCCATATACAACATCATACCACCAATTTTTTTGTTCCAACAGTCTTGGAGGGATCTATCCAATGTGGGTTAGTGTCAGACCAATAGTGGTGGTTTTGTTTGTTAATTTCACCATTCACATACAATTATGTACCCATATAAATAGCCAAATTAAGGTGTATCCATATAAATGGCCCGCCCTGTACTGTGGCCTCCTCCTCCCCAATAGCCACCCTATTCCTCTCCAGATTTATTTTCTTTAACAGTTAGTGTGCAAAATCTGCACAGTGAATGTGAAGACACAAATACGCCCAACTGCCACTGCCATAACAATTCACAAGCACAACTCTTCTTCACCATGAAAAACACTTGTCGACTGCCATCTGTAAGAAAACAAAAGAGAGACAACACAAAAAAAGAAGTACCAATTTACATGCATTACCACACACAATAACAGATATAAAATACTACCCATGAAATGCACACAAAGTGACCTGTGAAAAAAGATTGTTTATATATGCATACATATCATACTGAAAAAGAGAAAAAAAAAGTCAGACAAATAGAGTAAGAAAGTTGCAAGGAGAAAGAACAAATAGATGTTATAAAAAAATCCGATGCCAAACTCCTCTTCACCATGAAAAACAATTGTCGACTGCCATCTGTAAGAAAACAGAAGAGAGACAACACAAAAAAGAGGTACCAATTTACATGCATTACCACATACCATAACAGTTATAAAATACTACCCATGAAATGCACACAAAGTGACCTGTGAAAAAAGATTGTTCATATATGCATACATATCATAGTGAAAAAGAGAGTAAAAAAAGTCAGACAAAAAGAGTAAGAAAGTTGCAAGGAGAAAGAACAAATAGATGTTATAACAAATCCGATGCCAAACTCCTCTTCACCATGAAAAATACTTGTCGACCGCCATCTGAAAGAAAACAGAAGAAAGACAATACAAAAAAAGAGATACCAACTTACATGCATTAACACACACAATAACAGATATAAACTACTACTTATGAAATGCACACAGTGACCTGTAAAAAAAAAGATCATATATGCATACTTATTATACTCGAAAAGAGAATAAAAAACAAACAAAAAGTGCAAGAAAGTTGCAAGGAGACAGTGCAAACACATGGTATGTGATAACAAATCCCATGCCCAACTCTTCATCAACATAAAAAATATTTCTCGAGCTCCATCTGGAAGACAAAAGAGAGACAACACAGAAAAATAGAAAACAGCATACATGCATTTACACATAGAATGCAAGATATAAAATATTACACATTGCAAAACTAAAGGATACTACAGGGTGGGCCATTTATATGGATACACCTGATCTATGTATACACCCTATATACCACATCATACCACCAATTTTTTTGTTCCAACAGTCTTAGAGGGATCTATCCAATGTGGGTTAGTGTTAGACCAATAGTGGTGGTTTTGTTTGTTAATTTCACCATTCACATACAATTATGTACCCATATAAATAGCCAAATTAAGGTGTATCCATATAAATGGCCCGTCCTGTACTGTGGCCTCCTCCTCCCCAATAGCCACCCTATTCCTCTCCAGATTTATTTTCTTTAACAGTTAGTGTGCAAAATCTGCACAGTAAATGTGAAGACACAAATACGCCCAACTGCCACTGCCATAACAATTCACAAGCACAACTCTTCTTCACCATGAAAAACACTTGTCGACCGCCATCTGAAAGAAAACAGAAGAGAGACAACACAAAAAAGAGGTACCAATTTACATGCATTACCACTTACCATAACAGATATAAAATACTACCCATGAAATGCACACAAAGTGACCTGTGAAAAAAGATTGTTTATATATGCATACATATCATACTGAAAAAGAGAAAAAAAAAGTCAGACAAATAGAGTAAGAAAGTTGCAAGGAGAAAGAACAAATAGATGTTATAACAAATCCGATGCCAAACTCCTCTTCACCATGAAAAACAATTGTCGACTGCCATCTGTAAGAAAACAGAAGAGAGACAACACAAAAAAGAGGTACCAATTTACATGCATTACCACATACAATAACAGATATAAAATACTACCCATGAAATGCACACAAAGTGACCTGTGAAAAAAGATTGTTCATATATGCATACATATCATAGTGAAAAAGAGAGTAAAACAAATCAGACAAAAAGAGTAAGAAAGTTGCAAGGAGAAAGAACAAATAGATGTTATAACAAATCCGATGCCAAACTCCTCTTCACCATGAAAAATACTTGTCGACCGCCATCTGAAAGAAAACAGAAGAAAGACAATACAAAAAAAGAGATACCAACTTACATGCATTAACACACACAATAACAGATATAAAATACTACTTATGAAATGCACACAGTGACCTGTAAAAAAAAAGATCATATATGCATACTTATTATACTCGAAAAGAGAATAAAAAACAAACAAAAAGTGCAAGAAAGTTGCAAGGAGACAGTGCAAACACATGGTATGTGATAACAAATCCCATGCCCAACTCTTTATCAACATAAAAAATATTTCTCGAGCTCCATCTGGGAGACAAAAGAGAGACAACACAGAAAAATAGAAAACAGCATACATGCATTTACACATAGAATGCAAGATATAAAATATTACACATTGCAAAACTAAAGGATACTACAGGGTGGGCCATTTATATGGATACACCTGATCTATGTATACACCCCATATACAACATCATACCACCAATTTTTTTGTTCCAACAGTCTTGGAGGGATCTATCCAATGTGGGTTAGTGTCAGACCAATAGTGGTGGTTTTGTTTGTTAATTTCACCATTCACATACAATTATGTACCCATATAAATAGCCAAATTAAGGTGTATCCATAGAAATGGCCCGCCCTGTACTGTGGCCTCCTCCTCCCCAATAGCCACCCTATTCCTCTCCAGATTGATTTTCTTTAACAGTTAGTGTGCAAAATCTGCACAGTGAATGTGAAGACACAAATACGCCCAACTGCCACTGCCATAACAATTCACAAGCATACATATCATAGTGAAAAAGAGAGAAAAAAAATCAGACAAAAAGAGTAAGAAAGTTGCAAGTAGAAAGAACAAATAGATGTTATAACAAATACGATGCCAAACTCCTCTTCACCATGAAAAACACTTGTTTACCGCCATCTGAAAGAAAACAGAAGAGAGACAACACAAAAAAGAGGTACCAATTTACATGCATTACCACATACCATAACAGATATAAAATACTACCCATGAAATGCACACAAAGTGACCTGTGAAAAAAGATTGTTTATATATGCATACATATCATACTGAAAAAGAGAAAAAATGTCAGACAAAAAGAGTAAGAAAGTTGCAAGGAGAAAGAACAAATAGATGTTATAACAAATCCGGTGCCAAACTCCTCTTCAACATGAAAAACACTTGTCGACCGCCATCTGAAAGAAAACAGAAGAGAGACAACACAAAAAAGAGGTACCAATTTACATGCATTACCACTTACCATAACAGATATAAAATACTACCCATGAAATGCACACAAAGTGACCTGTGAAAAAAGATTGTTTATATATGCATACATATCATACTGAAAAAGAGAAAAAATGTCAGACAAAAAGAGTGAGAAAGTTGCAAGGAGAAAGAACAAATAGATGTTATAACAAATCCGATGCCAAACTCCTCTTCAACATGAAAAATACTTGTCGACCGCCACCTGAAAGAAAACAGAAGAGAGACAATACAAAAAAAGAGATACCAACTTACATGCATTAACACATACAATAACAGATATAAAATACTACTTATGAAATGCACACAGTGACCTGTAAAAAAAAAAGATCATATATGCATACTTATTATACTCGAAAAGAGAATAAAAAACAAACAAAAAGTGCAAGAAAGTTGCAAGGAGACAGTGCAAACACATGGTATGTGATAACAAATCCCATGCCCAACTCTTCATCAACATAAAAAATATTTCTCGAGCTCCATCTGGAAGACAAAAGAGAGACAACACAGAAAAATAGAAAACAGCATACATGCATTTACACATAGAATGCAAGATATAAAATATTACACATTGCAAAACTAAAGGATACTACAGGGTGGGCCATTTATATGGATACACCTGATCTATGTATACACCCCATATACAACATCATACCACCAATTTTTTTGTTCCAACAGTCTTGGAGGGATCTATCCAATGTGGGTTAGTGTCAGACCAATAGTGGTGGTTTTGTTTGTTAATTTCACCATTCACATACAATTATGTACCCATATAAATAGCCAAATTAAGGTGTATCCATATAAATGGCCCGCCCTGTACTGTGGCCTCCTCCTCCCCAATAGCCACCATATTCCTCTCCAGATTTAATTTCTTTAACAGTTAGTGTGCAAAATCTGCACAGTGAATGTGAAGACACAAATACGCCCAACTACCACTGCCATAACAATTCACAAGCATACATATCATAGTGAAAAAGAGAGAAAAAAAAATCAGACAAAAAGAGTAAGAAAGTTGCAAGTAGAAAGAATAAATAGATGTTATAACAAATACGATGCCAAACTCCTCTTCACCATGGAAAAACACTTGTTTACCGCCATCTGAAAGAAAACAGAAGAGAGACAACACAAAAAAGAGGTACCAATTTACATGCATTACCACATACCATAACAGATATAAAATACTACCCATGAAATGCACACAAAGTGACCTGTGAAAAAAGATTGTTTATATATGCATACATATCATACTGAAAAAGAGAAAAAATGTCAGACAAAAAGAGTGAGAAAGTTGCAAGGAGAAAGAACAAATAGATGTTATAACAAATCCGGTGCCAAACTCCTCTTCACCATGAAAAACACTTGTCGACCGCCATCTGTAAGAAAACAGAAGAGAGACAACACAAAAAAGAGGTGCCAATTTACATGCATTACCACATACCATAACAGTTATAAAATACTACCCATGAAATGCACACAAAGTGACCTGTGAAAAAAGATTGTTTATATATGCATACATATCATACTGAAAAAGAGAAAAAAAGTCAGACAAAAGAGTAAGAAAGTTGCAAGGAGAAAGAATAAATAAATGTTATAACAAATCCGATGCCAAACTCCTCTTCACCATGAAAAACACTTGTCGACCGCCATCTGTAAGAAAACAGAAGAGAGACAACACAAAAAAGAGGTACCAATTTACATGCATTACCACATACCATAACAGTTATAAAATACTACCCATGAAATGCACACAAAGTGACCTGTGAAAAAAGATTGTTCATATATGCATACATATCATACTGAAAAAGAGAAAAAATGTCAGACAAAAAGAGTGAGAAAGTTGCAAGGAGAAAGAACAAATAGATGTTATAACAAATCCGATGCCAAACTCCTCTTCACCATGAAAAATACTTGTCGACCGCCATCTGAAAGAAAACAGAAGAGAGACAATAAAAAAAAAGAGATACCAACTTACATGCATTAACACATACAATAACAGATATAAAATACTACTTATGAAATGCACACAGTGACCTGTAAAAAAAAAAAACATCATATATGCATACTTATTATACTCGAAAAGAGAATAAAAAACAAACAAAAAGTGCAAGAAAGTTGCAAGGAGACAGTGCAAACACATGGTATGTGATAACAAATCCCATGCCCAACTCTTCATCAACATAAAACATATTTCTCGAGCTCCATCTGGAAGACAAAATAGAGAAAACATAGAAAAAGAGAAAACAACATACATGCATTTACACATACAATGGTAGATATAAAATATTACACATTGCAAAACTAAAGGATACTACAGGGTGGGCCATTTATATGGATACACCTCATCTATGTATACACCCCATATACAACATCATACCACCAATTTTTTTGTTCCAACAGTCTTGGAGGGATCTTTCCAATGTGGGTTAGTGTCAGACCAATAGTGGTGGTTTTGTTTGTTAATTTCACCATTCACATACAATTATGTACCCATATAAATAGCCAAATTAAGGTGTATCCATATAAATGGCCCGCCCTGTACTGTGGCCTCCTCCTCCCCAATAGCCACCCTATTCCTCTCCAGATTTATTTTCTTTAACAGTTAGTGTGCAAAATCTGCACAGTGAATGTGAAGACACAAATACGCCCAACTGCCACTGCCATAACAATTCACAAGCATACATATCATAGTGAAAAAGAGAGAAAAAAAATCAGACAAAAAGAGTAAGAAAGTTGCAAGTAGAAAGAACAAATAGATGTTATAACAAATCCGATGCCAAACTCCTCTTCACCATGAAAAACACTTGTTTACCGCCATCTGAAAGAAAACAGAAGAGAGACAACACAAAAAAGAGGTACCAATTTACATGCATTACCACATACCATAACAGATATAAAATACTACCCATGAAATGCACACAAAGTGACCTGTGAAAAAAGATTGTTTATATATGCATACATATCATACTGAAAAAGAGAAAAAATGTCAGACAAAAAGAGTGAGAAAGTTGCAAGGAGAAAGAACAAATAGATGTTATAACAAATCCGGTGCCAAACTCCTCTTCAACATGAAAAACACTTGTCGACCGCCATCTGAAAGAAAACAGAAGACAGACAACACAAAAAAGAGGTACCAATTTACATGCATTACCACATACCATAACAGATATAAAATACTACCCATGAAATGCACACAAAGTGACCTGTGAAAAAAGATTGTTTATATATGCATACATATCATACTGAAAAAGAGAAAAAATGTCAGACAAAAAGAGTGAGAAAGTTGCAAGGAGAAAGAACAAATAGATGTTATAACAAATCCGATGCCAAACTCCTCTTCAACATGAAAAATACTTGTCGACCGCCACCTGAAAGAAAACAGAAGAGAGACAATACAAAAAAAGAGATACCAACTTACATGCATTAACACATACAATAACAGATATAAAATACTACTTATGAAATGCACACAGTGACCTGTAAAAAAAAAAGATCATATATGCATACTTATTATACTCGAAAAGAGAATAAAAAACAAACAAAAAGTGCAAGAAAGTTGCAAGGAGACAGTGCAAACACATGGTATGTGATAACAAATCCCATGCCCAACTCTTCATCAACATAAAAAATATTTCTCGAGCTCCATCTGGAAGACAAAAGAGAGACAACACAGAAAAATAGAAAACAGCATACATGCATTTACACATAGAATGCAAGATATAAAATATTGCACATTGCAAAACTAAAGGATACTACAGGGTGGGCCATTTATATGGATACACCTGATCTATGTATACACCCCATATACAACATCATACCACCAATTTTTTTTGTTCCAACAGTCTTGGAGGGATCTATCCAATGTGGGTTAGTGTCAGACCAATAGTGGTGGTTTTGTTTGTTAATTTCACCATTCACATACAATTATGTACCCATATAAATAGCCAAATTAAGGTGTATCCATATAAATGGCCCGCACTGTACTGTGGCCTCCTCCTCCCCAATAGCCACCCTATTCCTCTCCAGATTTATTTTCTTTAACAGTTAGTGTGCAAAATCTGCACAGTGAATGTGAAGACACAAATATGCCCAACTGCCACTGCCATAACAATTCACAAGCATACATATCATAGTGAAAAAGAGAGAAAAAAAATCAGACAAAAAGAGTAAGAAAGTTGCAAGTAGAAAGAACAAATAGATGTTATAACAAATCCGATGCCAAACTCCTCTTCACCATGAAAAACACTTGTTTACCGCCATCTGAAAGAAAACAGAAGAGAGACAACACAAAAAAGAGGTACCAATTTACATGCATTACCACTTACCATAACAGATATAAAATACTACCCATGAAATGCACACAAAGTGACCTGTGAAAAAAGATTGTTTATATATGCATACATATCATACTGAAAAAGAGAAAAAATGTCAGACAAAAAGAGTGAGAAAGTTGCAAGGAGAAAGAACAAATAGATGTTATAACAAATCCGGTGCCAAACTCCTCTTCAACATGAAAAACACTTGTCGACCGCCATCTGAAAGAAAACAGAAGAGAGACAACACAAAAAAGAGGTACCAATTTACATGCATTACCACATACCATAACAGTTATAAAATACTACCCATGAAATGCACACAAAGTGACCTGTGAAAAAAGATTGTTCATATATGCATACATATCATACTGAAAAAGAGAAAAAATGTCAGACAAAAAGAGTGAGAAAGTTGCAAGGAGAAAGAACAAATAGATGTTATAACAAATCCGATGCCAAACTCCTCTTCACCATGAAAAATACTTGTCGATCGCCATCTGAAAGAAAACAGAAGAGAGACAATACAAAAAAAGAGATACCAACTTACATGCATTAACACATACAATAACAGATATAAAATACTACTTATGAAATGCACACAGTGACCTGTAAAAAAAAAAAAGATCATATATGCATACTTATTATACTCGAAAAGAGAATAAAAAACAAACAAAAAGTGCAAGAAAGTTGCAAGGAGACAGTGCAAACACATGGTATGTGATAACAAATCCCATGCCCAACTCTTCATCAACATAAAACATATTTCTCGAGCTCCATCTGGAAGACAAAATAGAGAAAACATAGAAAAAGAGAAAACAACATACATGCATTTACACATACAATGGTAGATATAAAATATTACACATTGCAAAACTAAAGGATACTACAGGGTGGGCCATTTATATGGATACACCTCATCTATGTATACACCCCATATACAACATCATACCACCAATTTTTTTGTTCCAACAGTCTTGGAGGGATCTTTCCAATGTGGGTTAGTGTCAGACCAATAGTGGTGGTTTTGTTTGTTAATTTCACCATTCACATACAATTATGTACCCATATAAATAGCCAAATTAAGGTGTATCCATATAAATGGCCCGCCCTGTACTGTGGCCTCCTCCTCCCCAATAGCCACCCTATTCCTCTCCAGATTTATTTTCTTTAACAGTTAGTGTGCAAAATCTGCACAGTGAATGTGAAGACACAAATACGCCCAACTGCCACTGCCATAACAATTCACAAGCATACATATCATAGTGAAAAAGAGAGAAAAAAAATCAGACAAAAAGAGTAAGAAAGTTGCAAGTAGAAAGAACAAATAGATGTTATAACAAATCCGATGCCAAACTCCTCTTCACCATGAAAAACACTTGTTTACCGCCATCTGAAAGAAAACAGAAGAGAGACAACACAAAAAAGAGGTACCAATTTACATGCATTACCACTTACCATAACAGATATAAAATACTACCCATGAAATGCACACAAAGTGACCTGTGAAAAAAGATTGTTTATATATGCATATATATCATACTGAAAAAGAGAAAAAATGTCAGACAAAAAGAGTGAGAAAGTTGCAAGGAGAAAGAACAAATAGATGTTATAACAAATCCGATGCCAAACTCCTCTTCAACATGAAAAATACTTGTCGACCGCCACCTGAAAGAAAACAGAAGAGAGACAATACAAAAAAAGAGATACCAACTTACATGCATTAACACATACAATAACAGATATAAAATACTACTTATGAAATGCACACAATGACCTGTAAAAAAAAAAAGATCATATATGCATACTTATTATACTCGAAAAGAGAATAAAAAACAAACAAAAAGTGCAAGAAAGTTGCATGGAGATAGTGCAAACACATGGTATGTGATAACAAATCCCATGCCCAACTCTTCATCAACATAAAAAATATTTCTCGAGCTCCATCTGGAAGACAAAAGAGAGACAACACAGAAAAATAGAAAACAGCATACATGCATTTACACATAGAATGCAAGATATAAAATATTACACATTGCAAAACTAAAGGATACTACAGGGTGGGCCATTTATATGGATACACCTGATCTATGTATACACCCCATATACAACATCATACCACCAATTTTTTTGTTCCAACAGTCTTGGAGGGATCTATCCAATGTGGGTTAGTGTCAGACCAATAGTGGTGGTTTTGTTTGTTAATTTCACCATTCACATACAATTATGTACCCATATAAATAGCCAAATTAAGGTGTATCCATATAAATGGCCCGCCCTGTACTGTGGCCTCCTCCTCCCCAATAGCCACCCTATTCCTCTCCAGATTTATTTTCTTTAACAGTTAGTGTGCAAAATCTGCACAGTGAATGTGAAGACACAAATACGCCCAACTACCACTGCCATAACAATTCACAAGCATACATATCATAGTGAAAAAGAGAGAAAAAAAAATCAGACAAAAAGAGTAAGAAAGTTGCAAGTAGAAAGAACAAATAGATGTTATAACAAATACGATGCCAAACTCCTCTTCACCATGAAAAACACTTGTTTACCGCCATCTGAAAGAAAACAGAAGAGAGACAACACAAAAAAGAGGTACCAATTTACATGCATTACCACTTACCATAACAGATATAAAATACTACCCATGAAATGCACACAAAGTGACCTGTGAAAAAAGATTGTTTATATATGCATACATATCATACTGAAAAAGAGAAAAAATGTCAGACAAAAAGAGTGAGAAAGTTGCAAGGAGAAAGAACAAATAGATGTTATAACAAATCCGGTGCCAAACTCCTCTTCAACATGAAAAACACTTGTCGACCGCCATCTGAAAGAAAACAGAAGAGAGACAACACAAAAAAGAGGTACCAATTTACATGCATTACCACTTACCATAACAGATATAAAATACTACCCATGAAATGCACACAAAGTGACCTGTGAAAAAAGATTGTTTATATATGCATACATATCATACTGAAAAAGAGAAAAAATGTCAGACAAAAAGAGTGAGAAAGTTGCAAGGAGAAAGAACAAATAGATGTTATAACAAATCCGATGCCAAACTCCTCTTCAACATGAAAAATACTTGTCGACCGCCACCTGAAAGAAAACAGAAGAGAGACAATACAAAAAAAGAGATACCAACTTACATGCATTAACACATACAATAACAGATATAAAATACTACTTATGAAATGCACACAGTGACCTGTAAAAAAAAAAAGATCATATATGCATACTTATTATACTCGAAAAGAGAATAAAAAACAAACAAAAAGTGCAAGAAAGTTGCAAGGAGACAGTGCAAACACATGGTATGTGATAACAAATCCCATGCCCAACTCTTCATCAACATAAAACATATTTCTCGAGCTCCATCTGGAAGACAAACTAGAGAAAACATAGAAAAAGAGAAAACAACATACATGCATTTACACATAGAATGGTAGATATAAAATATTACACATTGCAAAACTAAAGGATAATACAGGGTGGGCCATTTATATGGATACACCTGATCTATGTATACACCCCATATACAACATCATACCACCAATTTTTTTGTTCCAACAGTCTTGGAGGGATCTATCCAATGTGGGTTAGTGTCAGACCAATAGTGGTGGTTTTGTTTGTTAATTTCACCATTCACATACAATTATGTACCCATATAAATAGCCAAATTAAGGTGTATCCATATAAATGGCCCGCCCTGTACTGTGGCCTCCTCCTCCCCAATAGCCACCCTATTCCTCTCCAGATTTATTTTCTTTAACAGTTAGTGTGCAAAATCTGCACAGTGAATGTGAAGACACAAATACGCCCAACTGCCACTGCCATAACAATTCACAAGCACAACTCTTGTTCACCATGAAAAACACTTGTCGACTGCCATCTGTAAGAAAACAAAAGAGAGACAACACAAAAAAAGAAGTACCAATTTACATGCATTACCACACACAATAACAGATATAAAATACTACCCATGAAATGCACACAAAGTGACCTGTGATAAAAGATTGTTTATATATGCATACATATCATACTGAAAAAGAGAAAAAAAAAGTCAGACAAATAGAGTAAGAAAGTTGCAAGGAGAAAGAACAAATAGATGTTATAAAAAAATCCGATGCCAAACTCCTCTTCACCATGAAAAACAATTGTCGACTGCCATCTGTAAGAAAACAGAAGAGAGACAACACAAAAAAGAGGTACCAATTTACATGCATTACCACATACCATAACAGTTATAAAATACTACCCATGAAATGCACACAAAGTGACCTGTGAAAAAAGATTGTTCATATATGCATACATATTATAGTGAAAAAGAGAGTAAAAAAAGTCAGACAAAAAGAGTAAGAAAGTTGCAAGGAGAAAGAACAAATAGATGTTATAACAAATCCGATGCCAAACTCCTCTTCACCATGAAAAATACTTGTCGACCGCCATCTGAAAGAAAACAGAAGAAAGACAATACAAAAAAAGAGATACCAACTTACATGCATTAACACATACAATAACAGATATAAAATACTACTTATGAAATGCACACAGTGACCTGTAAAAAAAAAAGATCATATATGCATACTTATTATACTCGAAAAGAGAATAAAAAACAAACAAAAAGTGCAAGAAAGTTGCAAGGAGACAGTGCAAACACATGGTATGTGATAACAAATCCCATGCCCAACTCTTCATCAACATAAAAAATATTTCTCGAGCTCCATCTGGAAGACAAAAGAGAGACAACACAGAAAAATAGAAAACAGCATACATGCATTTACACATAGAATGCAAGATATAAAATATTGCACATTGCAAAACTAAAGGATACTACAGGGTGGGCCATTTATATGGATACACCTGATCTATGTATACACCCCATATACAACATCATACCACCAATTTTTTTTGTTCCAACAGTCTTGGAGGGATCTATCCAATGTGGGTTAGTGTCAGACCAATAGTGGTGGTTTTGTTTGTTAATTTCACCATTCACATACAATTATGTACCCATATAAATAGCCAAATTAAGGTGTATCCATATAAATGGCCCGCACTGTACTGTGGCCTCCTCCTCCCCAATAGCCACCCTATTCCTCTCCAGATTTATTTTCTTTAACAGTTAGTGTGCAAAATCTGCACAGTGAATGTGAAGACACAAATATGCCCAACTGCCACTGCCATAACAATTCACAAGCATACATATCATAGTGAAAAAGAGAGAAAAAAAATCAGACAAAAAGAGTAAGAAAGTTGCAAGTAGAAAGAACAAATAGATGTTATAACAAATCCGATGCCAAACTCCTCTTCACCATGAAAAACACTTGTTTACCGCCATCTGAAAGAAAACAGAAGAGAGACAACACAAAAAAGAGGTACCAATTTACATGCATTACCACTTACCATAACAGATATAAAATACTACCCATGAAATGCACACAAAGTGACCTGTGAAAAAAGATTGTTTATATATGCATACATATCATACTGAAAAAGAGAAAAAATGTCAGACAAAAAGAGTGAGAAAGTTGCAAGGAGAAAGAACAAATAGATGTTATAACAAATCCGGTGCCAAACTCCTCTTCAACATGAAAAACACTTGTCGACCGCCATCTGAAAGAAAACAGAAGAGAGACAACACAAAAAAGAGGTACCAATTTACATGCATTACCACATACCATAACAGTTATAAAATACTACCCATGAAATGCACACAAAGTGACCTGTGAAAAAAGATTGTTCATATATGCATACATATCATACTGAAAAAGAGAAAAAATGTCAGACAAAAAGAGTGAGAAAGTTGCAAGGAGAAAGAACAAATAGATGTTATAACAAATCCGATGCCAAACTCCTCTTCACCATGAAAAATACTTGTCGATCGCCATCTGAAAGAAAACAGAAGAGAGACAATACAAAAAAAGAGATACCAACTTACATGCATTAACACATACAATAACAGATATAAAATACTACTTATGAAATGCACACAGTGACCTGTAAAAAAAAAAAAGATCATATATGCATACTTATTATACTCGAAAAGAGAATAAAAAACAAACAAAAAGTGCAAGAAAGTTGCAAGGAGACAGTGCAAACACATGGTATGTGATAACAAATCCCATGCCCAACTCTTCATCAACATAAAACATATTTCTCGAGCTCCATCTGGAAGACAAAATAGAGAAAACATAGAAAAAGAGAAAACAACATACATGCATTTACACATACAATGGTAGATATAAAATATTACACATTGCAAAACTAAAGGATACTACAGGGTGGGCCATTTATATGGATACACCTCATCTATGTATACACCCCATATACAACATCATACCACCAATTTTTTTGTTCCAACAGTCTTGGAGGGATCTTTCCAATGTGGGTTAGTGTCAGACCAATAGTGGTGGTTTTGTTTGTTAATTTCACCATTCACATACAATTATGTACCCATATAAATAGCCAAATTAAGGTGTATCCATATAAATGGCCCGCCCTGTACTGTGGCCTCCTCCTCCCCAATAGCCACCCTATTCCTCTCCAGATTTATTTTCTTTAACAGTTAGTGTGCAAAATCTGCACAGTGAATGTGAAGACACAAATACGCCCAACTGCCACTGCCATAACAATTCACAAGCATACATATCATAGTGAAAAAGAGAGAAAAAAAATCAGACAAAAAGAGTAAGAAAGTTGCAAGTAGAAAGAACAAATAGATGTTATAACAAATCCGATGCCAAACTCCTCTTCACCATGAAAAACACTTGTTTACCGCCATCTGAAAGAAAACAGAAGAGAGACAACACAAAAAAGAGGTACCAATTTACATGCATTACCACTTACCATAACAGATATAAAATACTACCCATGAAATGCACACAAAGTGACCTGTGAAAAAAGATTGTTTATATATGCATATATATCATACTGAAAAAGAGAAAAAATGTCAGACAAAAAGAGTGAGAAAGTTGCAAGGAGAAAGAACAAATAGATGTTATAACAAATCCGATGCCAAACTCCTCTTCAACATGAAAAATACTTGTCGACCGCCACCTGAAAGAAAACAGAAGAGAGACAATACAAAAAAAGAGATACCAACTTACATGCATTAACACATACAATAACAGATATAAAATACTACTTATGAAATGCACACAATGACCTGTAAAAAAAAAAAGATCATATATGCATACTTATTATACTCGAAAAGAGAATAAAAAACAAACAAAAAGTGCAAGAAAGTTGCATGGAGATAGTGCAAACACATGGTATGTGATAACAAATCCCATGCCCAACTCTTCATCAACATAAAAAATATTTCTCGAGCTCCATCTGGAAGACAAAAGAGAGACAACACAGAAAAATAGAAAACAGCATACATGCATTTACACATAGAATGCAAGATATAAAATATTACACATTGCAAAACTAAAGGATACTACAGGGTGGGCCATTTATATGGATACACCTGATCTATGTATACACCCCATATACAACATCATACCACCAATTTTTTTGTTCCAACAGTCTTGGAGGGATCTATCCAATGTGGGTTAGTGTCAGACCAATAGTGGTGGTTTTGTTTGTTAATTTCACCATTCACATACAATTATGTACCCATATAAATAGCCAAATTAAGGTGTATCCATATAAATGGCCCGCCCTGTACTGTGGCCTCCTCCTCCCCAATAGCCACCCTATTCCTCTCCAGATTTATTTTCTTTAACAGTTAGTGTGCAAAATCTGCACAGTGAATGTGAAGACACAAATACGCCCAACTACCACTGCCATAACAATTCACAAGCATACATATCATAGTGAAAAAGAGAGAAAAAAAAATCAGACAAAAAGAGTAAGAAAGTTGCAAGTAGAAAGAACAAATAGATGTTATAACAAATACGATGCCAAACTCCTCTTCACCATGAAAAACACTTGTTTACCGCCATCTGAAAGAAAACAGAAGAGAGACAACACAAAAAAGAGGTACCAATTTACATGCATTACCACTTACCATAACAGATATAAAATACTACCCATGAAATGCACACAAAGTGACCTGTGAAAAAAGATTGTTTATATATGCATACATATCATACTGAAAAAGAGAAAAAATGTCAGACAAAAAGAGTGAGAAAGTTGCAAGGAGAAAGAACAAATAGATGTTATAACAAATCCGGTGCCAAACTCCTCTTCAACATGAAAAACACTTGTCGACCGCCATCTGAAAGAAAACAGAAGAGAGACAACACAAAAAAGAGGTACCAATTTACATGCATTACCACTTACCATAACAGATATAAAATACTACCCATGAAATGCACACAAAGTGACCTGTGAAAAAAGATTGTTTATATATGCATACATATCATACTGAAAAAGAGAAAAAATGTCAGACAAAAAGAGTGAGAAAGTTGCAAGGAGAAAGAACAAATAGATGTTATAACAAATCCGATGCCAAACTCCTCTTCAACATGAAAAATACTTGTCGACCGCCACCTGAAAGAAAACAGAAGAGAGACAATACAAAAAAAGAGATACCAACTTACATGCATTAACACATACAATAACAGATATAAAATACTACTTATGAAATGCACACAGTGACCTGTAAAAAAAAAAAGATCATATATGCATACTTATTATACTCGAAAAGAGAATAAAAAACAAACAAAAAGTGCAAGAAAGTTGCAAGGAGACAGTGCAAACACATGGTATGTGATAACAAATCCCATGCCCAACTCTTCATCAACATAAAACATATTTCTCGAGCTCCATCTGGAAGACAAACTAGAGAAAACATAGAAAAAGAGAAAACAACATACATGCATTTACACATAGAATGGTAGATATAAAATATTACACATTGCAAAACTAAAGGATAATACAGGGTGGGCCATTTATATGGATACACCTGATCTATGTATACACCCCATATACAACATCATACCACCAATTTTTTTGTTCCAACAGTCTTGGAGGGATCTATCCAATGTGGGTTAGTGTCAGACCAATAGTGGTGGTTTTGTTTGTTAATTTCACCATTCACATACAATTATGTACCCATATAAATAGCCAAATTAAGGTGTATCCATATAAATGGCCCGCCCTGTACTGTGGCCTCCTCCTCCCCAATAGCCACCCTATTCCTCTCCAGATTTATTTTCTTTAACAGTTAGTGTGCAAAATCTGCACAGTGAATGTGAAGACACAAATACGCCCAACTGCCACTGCCATAACAATTCACAAGCACAACTCTTGTTCACCATGAAAAACACTTGTCGACTGCCATCTGTAAGAAAACAAAAGAGAGACAACACAAAAAAAGAAGTACCAATTTACATGCATTACCACTTACCATAACAGATATAAAATACTACCCATGAAATGCACACAAAGTGACCTGTGAAAAAAGATTGTTTATATATGCATACATATCATACTGAAAAAGAGAAAAAATGTCAGACAAAAAGAGTGAGAAAGTTGCAAGGAGAAAGAACAAATAGATGTTATAACAAATCCGGTGCCAAACTCCTCTTCAACATGAAAAACACTTGTCGACCGCCATCTGAAAGAAAACAGAAGAGAGACAACACAAAAAAGAGGTACCAATTTACATGCATTACCACATACCATAACAGTTATAAAATACTACCCATGAAATGCACACAAAGTGACCTGTGAAAAAAGATTGTTCATATATGCATACATATCATACTGAAAAAGAGAAAAAATGTCAGACAAAAAGAGTGAGAAAGTTGCAAGGAGAAAGAACAAATAGATGTTATAACAAATCCGATGCCAAACTCCTCTTCACCATGAAAAATACTTGTCGATCGCCATCTGAAAGAAAACAGAAGAGAGACAATACAAAAAAAGAGATACCAACTTACATGCATTAACACATACAATAACAGATATAAAATACTACTTATGAAATGCACACAGTGACCTGTAAAAAAAAAAAAGATCATATATGCATACTTATTATACTCGAAAAGAGAATAAAAAACAAACAAAAAGTGCAAGAAAGTTGCAAGGAGACAGTGCAAACACATGGTATGTGATAACAAATCCCATGCCCAACTCTTCATCAACATAAAACATATTTCTCGAGCTCCATCTGGAAGACAAAATAGAGAAAACATAGAAAAAGAGAAAACAACATACATGCATTTACACATACAATGGTAGATATAAAATATTACACATTGCAAAACTAAAGGATACTACAGGGTGGGCCATTTATATGGATACACCTCATCTATGTATACACCCCATATACAACATCATACCACCAATTTTTTTGTTCCAACAGTCTTGGAGGGATCTTTCCAATGTGGGTTAGTGTCAGACCAATAGTGGTGGTTTTGTTTGTTAATTTCACCATTCACATACAATTATGTACCCATATAAATAGCCAAATTAAGGTGTATCCATATAAATGGCCCGCCCTGTACTGTGGCCTCCTCCTCCCCAATAGCCACCCTATTCCTCTCCAGATTTATTTTCTTTAACAGTTAGTGTGCAAAATCTGCACAGTGAATGTGAAGACACAAATACGCCCAACTGCCACTGCCATAACAATTCACAAGCATACATATCATAGTGAAAAAGAGAGAAAAAAAATCAGACAAAAAGAGTAAGAAAGTTGCAAGTAGAAAGAACAAATAGATGTTATAACAAATCCGATGCCAAACTCCTCTTCACCATGAAAAACACTTGTTTACCGCCATCTGAAAGAAAACAGAAGAGAGACAACACAAAAAAGAGGTACCAATTTACATGCATTACCACTTACCATAACAGATATAAAATACTACCCATGAAATGCACACAAAGTGACCTGTGAAAAAAGATTGTTTATATATGCATATATATCATACTGAAAAAGAGAAAAAATGTCAGACAAAAAGAGTGAGAAAGTTGCAAGGAGAAAGAACAAATAGATGTTATAACAAATCCGATGCCAAACTCCTCTTCAACATGAAAAATACTTGTCGACCGCCACCTGAAAGAAAACAGAAGAGAGACAATACAAAAAAAGAGATACCAACTTACATGCATTAACACATACAATAACAGATATAAAATACTACTTATGAAATGCACACAATGACCTGTAAAAAAAAAAAGATCATATATGCATACTTATTATACTCGAAAAGAGAATAAAAAACAAACAAAAAGTGCAAGAAAGTTGCATGGAGATAGTGCAAACACATGGTATGTGATAACAAATCCCATGCCCAACTCTTCATCAACATAAAAAATATTTCTCGAGCTCCATCTGGAAGACAAAAGAGAGACAACACAGAAAAATAGAAAACAGCATACATGCATTTACACATAGAATGCAAGATATAAAATATTACACATTGCAAAACTAAAGGATACTACAGGGTGGGCCATTTATATGGATACACCTGATCTATGTATACACCCCATATACAACATCATACCACCAATTTTTTTGTTCCAACAGTCTTGGAGGGATCTATCCAATGTGGGTTAGTGTCAGACCAATAGTGGTGGTTTTGTTTGTTAATTTCACCATTCACATACAATTATGTACCCATATAAATAGCCAAATTAAGGTGTATCCATATAAATGGCCCGCCCTGTACTGTGGCCTCCTCCTCCCCAATAGCCACCCTATTCCTCTCCAGATTTATTTTCTTTAACAGTTAGTGTGCAAAATCTGCACAGTGAATGTGAAGACACAAATACGCCCAACTACCACTGCCATAACAATTCACAAGCATACATATCATAGTGAAAAAGAGAGAAAAAAAAATCAGACAAAAAGAGTAAGAAAGTTGCAAGTAGAAAGAACAAATAGATGTTATAACAAATACGATGCCAAACTCCTCTTCACCATGAAAAACACTTGTTTACCGCCATCTGAAAGAAAACAGAAGAGAGACAACACAAAAAAGAGGTACCAATTTACATGCATTACCACTTACCATAACAGATATAAAATACTACCCATGAAATGCACACAAAGTGACCTGTGAAAAAAGATTGTTTATATATGCATACATATCATACTGAAAAAGAGAAAAAATGTCAGACAAAAAGAGTGAGAAAGTTGCAAGGAGAAAGAACAAATAGATGTTATAACAAATCCGGTGCCAAACTCCTCTTCAACATGAAAAACACTTGTCGACCGCCATCTGAAAGAAAACAGAAGAGAGACAACACAAAAAAGAGGTACCAATTTACATGCATTACCACTTACCATAACAGATATAAAATACTACCCATGAAATGCACACAAAGTGACCTGTGAAAAAAGATTGTTTATATATGCATACATATCATACTGAAAAAGAGAAAAAATGTCAGACAAAAAGAGTGAGAAAGTTGCAAGGAGAAAGAACAAATAGATGTTATAACAAATCCGATGCCAAACTCCTCTTCAACATGAAAAATACTTGTCGACCGCCACCTGAAAGAAAACAGAAGAGAGACAATACAAAAAAAGAGATACCAACTTACATGCATTAACACATACAATAACAGATATAAAATACTACTTATGAAATGCACACAGTGACCTGTAAAAAAAAAAAGATCATATATGCATACTTATTATACTCGAAAAGAGAATAAAAAACAAACAAAAAGTGCAAGAAAGTTGCAAGGAGACAGTGCAAACACATGGTATGTGATAACAAATCCCATGCCCAACTCTTCATCAACATAAAACATATTTCTCGAGCTCCATCTGGAAGACAAACTAGAGAAAACATAGAAAAAGAGAAAACAACATACATGCATTTACACATAGAATGGTAGATATAAAATATTACACATTGCAAAACTAAAGGATAATACAGGGTGGGCCATTTATATGGATACACCTGATCTATGTATACACCCCATATACAACATCATACCACCAATTTTTTTGTTCCAACAGTCTTGGAGGGATCTATCCAATGTGGGTTAGTGTCAGACCAATAGTGGTGGTTTTGTTTGTTAATTTCACCATTCACATACAATTATGTACCCATATAAATAGCCAAATTAAGGTGTATCCATATAAATGGCCCGCCCTGTACTGTGGCCTCCTCCTCCCCAATAGCCACCCTATTCCTCTCCAGATTTATTTTCTTTAACAGTTAGTGTGCAAAATCTGCACAGTGAATGTGAAGACACAAATACGCCCAACTGCCACTGCCATAACAATTCACAAGCAC
This sequence comes from Hyperolius riggenbachi, assembly GCF_040937935.1. Taxonomy (NCBI): domain Eukaryota; kingdom Metazoa; phylum Chordata; class Amphibia; order Anura; family Hyperoliidae; genus Hyperolius; species Hyperolius riggenbachi. The sequence goes on along the minus strand of NC_090653.1, from coordinate 87,372,099 downwards.
AACTCTTGTTCACCATGAAAAACACTTGTCGACTGCCATCTGTAAGAAAACAAAAGAGAGACAACACAAAAAAAGAAGTACCAATTTACATGCATTACCACACACAATAACAGATATAAAATACTACCCATGAAATGCACACAAAGTGACCTGTGAAAAAAGATTGTTTATATATGCATACATATCATACTGAAAAAGAGAAAAAAAAAGTCAGACAAATAGAGTAAGAAAGTTGCAAGGAGAAAGAACAAATAGATGTTATAAAAAAATCCGATGCCAAACTCCTCTTCACCATGAAAAACAATTGTCGACTGCCATCTGTAAGAAAACAGAAGAGAGACAACACAAAAAAGAGGTACCAATTTACATGCATTACCACATACCATAACAGTTATAAAATACTACCCATGAAATGCACACAAAGTGACCTGTGAAAAAAGATTGTTCATATATGCATACATATTATAGTGAAAAAGAGAGTAAAAAAAGTCAGACAAAAAGAGTAAGAAAGTTGCAAGGAGAAAGAACAAATAGATGTTATAACAAATCCGATGCCAAACTCCTCTTCACCATGAAAAATACTTGTCGACCGCCATCTGAAAGAAAACAGAAGAAAGACAATACAAAAAAAGAGATACCAACTTACATGCATTAACACACACAATAACAGATATAAAATACTACTTATGAAATGCACACAGTGACCTGTAAAAAAAAAGATCATATATGCATACTTATTATACTCGAAAAGAGAATAAAAAACAAACAAAAAGTGCAAGAAAGTTGCAAGGAGACAGTGCAAACACATGGTATGTGATAACAAATCCCATGCCCAACTCTTCATCAACATAAAAAATATTTCTCGAGCTCCATCTGGAAGACAAAAGAGAGACAACACAGAAAAATAGAAAACAGCATACATGCATTTACACATAGAATGCAAGATATAAAATATTACACATTGCAAAACTAAAGGATACTACAGGGTGGGCCATTTATATGGATACACCTGATCTATGTATACACCCTATATACCACATCATACCACCAATTTTTTTGTTCCAACAGTCTTAGAGGGATCTATCCAATGTGGGTTAGTGTTAGACCAATAGTGGTGGTTTTGTTTGTTAATTTCACCATTCACATACAATTATGTACCCATATAAATAGCCAAATTAAGGTGTATCCATATAAATGGCCCGTCCTGTACTGTGGCCTCCTCCTCCCCAATAGCCACCCTATTCCTCTCCAGATTTATTTTCTTTAACAGTTAGTGTGCAAAATCTGCACAGTAAATGTGAAGACACAAATACGCCCAACTGCCACTGCCATAACAATTCACAAGCACAACTCTTCTTCACCATGAAAAACACTTGTCGACCGCCATCTGAAAGAAAACAGAAGAGAGACAACACAAAAAAGAGGTACCAATTTACATGCATTACCACATACCATAACAGATATAAAATACTACCCATGAAATGCACACAAAGTGACCTGTGAAAAAAGATTGTTTATATATGCATACATATCATACTGAAAAAGAGAAAAAATGTCAGACAAAAAGAGTAAGAAAGTTGCAAGGAGAAAGAACAAATAGATGTTATAACAAATCCGATGCCAAACTCCTCTTCAACATGAAAAACACTTGTCGACCGCCATCTGAAAGAAAATAGAAGAGAGACAACACAAAAAAGAGGTACCAATTTACATGCATTACCACTTACCATAACAGATATAAAATACTACCCATGAAATGCACACAAAGTGACCTGTGAAAAAAGATTGTTTATATATGCATACATATCATACTGAAAAAGAGAAAAAATGTCAGACAAAAAGAGTGAGAAAGTTGCAAGGAGAAAGAACAAATAGATGTTATAACAAATCCGATGCCAAACTCCTCTTCAACATGAAAAATACTTGTCGACCGCCACCTGAAAGAAAACAGAAGAGAGACAATACAAAAAAAGAGATACCAACTTACATGCATTAACACATACAATAACAGATATAAAATACTACTTATGAAATGCACACAGTGACCTGTAAAAAAAAAAGATCATATATGCATACTTATTATACTCGAAAAGAGAATAAAAAACAAACAAAAAGTGCAAGAAAGTTGCAAGGAGACAGTGCAAACACATGGTATGTGATAACAAATCCCATGCCCAACTCTTCATCAACATAAAAAATATTTCTCGAGCTCCATCTGGGAGACAAAAGAGAGACAACACAGAAAAATAGAAAACAGCATACATGCATTTACACATAGAATGCAAGATATAAAATATTACACATTGCAAAACTAAAGGATACTACAGGGTGGGCCATTTATATGGATACACCTGATCTATGTATACACCCCATATACAACATCATACCACCAATTTTTTTGTTCCAACAGTCTTGGAGGGATCTATCCAATGTGGGTTAGTGTCAGACCAATAGTGGTGGTTTTGTTTGTTAATTTCACCATTCACATACAATTATGTACCCATATAAATAGCCAAATTAAGGTGTATCCATAGAAATGGCCCGCCCTGTACTGTGGCCTCCTCCTCCCCAATAGCCACCCTATTCCTCTCCAGATTGATTTTCTTTAACAGTTAGTGTGCAAAATCTGCACAGTGAATGTGAAGACACAAATACGCCCAACTGCCACTGCCATAACAATTCACAAGCATACATATCATAGTGAAAAAGAGAGAAAAAAAATCAGACAAAAAGAGTAAGAAAGTTGCAAGTAGAAAGAACAAATAGATGTTATAACAAATACGATGCCAAACTCCTCTTCACCATGAAAAACACTTGTTTACCGCCATCTGAAAGAAAACAGAAGAGAGACAACACAAAAAAGAGGTACCAATTTACATGCATTACCACATACCATAACAGATATAAAATACTACCCATGAAATGCACACAAAGTGACCTGTGAAAAAAGATTGTTTATATATGCATACATATCATACTGAAAAAGAGAAAAAATGTCAGACAAAAAGAGTAAGAAAGTTGCAAGGAGAAAGAACAAATAGATGTTATAACAAATCCGGTGCCAAACTCCTCTTCAACATGAAAAACACTTGTCGACCGCCATCTGAAAGAAAACAGAAGAGAGACAACACAAAAAAGAGGTACCAATTTACATGCATTACCACTTACCATAACAGATATAAAATACTACCCATGAAATGCACACAAAGTGACCTGTGAAAAAAGATTGTTTATATATGCATACATATCATACTGAAAAAGAGAAAAAATGTCAGACAAAAAGAGTGAGAAAGTTGCAAGGAGAAAGAACAAATAGATGTTATAACAAATCCGATGCCAAACTCCTCTTCAACATGAAAAATACTTGTCGACCGCCACCTGAAAGAAAACAGAAGAGAGACAATACAAAAAAAGAGATACCAACTTACATGCATTAACACATACAATAACAGATATAAAATACTACTTATGAAATGCACACAGTGACCTGTAAAAAAAAAAGATCATATATGCATACTTATTATACTCGAAAAGAGAATAAAAAACAAACAAAAAGTGCAAGAAAGTTGCAAGGAGACAGTGCAAACACATGGTATGTGATAACAAATCCCATGCCCAACTCCTCATCAACATAAAACATATTTCTCGAGCTCCATCTGGAAGACAAAATAGAGAAAACATAGAAAAAGAGAAAACAACATACATGCATTTACACATACAATGGTAGATATAAAATATTACACATTGCAAAACTAAAGGATACTACAGGGTGGGCCATTTATATGGATACACCTGATCTATGTATACACCCCATATACAACATCATACCACCAATTTTTTTGTTCCAACAGTCTTGGAGGGATCTATCCAATGTGGGTTAGTGTCAGACCAATAGTGGTGGTTTTGTTTGTTAATTTCACCATTCACATACAATTATGTACCCATATAAATAGCCAAATTAAGGTGTATCCATATAAATGGCCCACCCTGTACTGTGGCGTCCTCCTCCACAATAGCCACCCTATTCCTCTCCAGATTTATTTTCTTTAACAGTTAGTGTGCAAAATCTGCACAGTGAATGTGAAGACACAAATACGCCCAACTGCCACTGCCATAACAATTCACAAGCATACATATCATAGTGAAAAAGAGAGAAAAAAAATCAGACAAAAAGAGTAAGAAAGTTGCAAGTAGAAAGAACAAATAGATGTTATAACAAATACGATGCCAAACTCCTCTTCACCATGAAAAACACTTGTTTACCGCCATCTGAAAGAAAACAGAAGAGAGACAACACAAAAAAGAGGTACCAATTTACATGCATTACCACATACCATAACAGATATAAAATACTACCCATGAAATGCACACAAAGTGACCTGTGAAAAAAGATTGTTTATATATGCATACATATCATACTGAAAAAGAGAAAAAATGTCAGACAAAAAGAGTGAGAAAGTTGCAAGGAGAAAGAACAAATAGATGTTATAACAAATCCGGTGCCAAACTCCTCTTCAACATGAAAAACACTTGTCGACCGCCATCTGAAAGAAAACAGAAGAGAGACAACACAAAAAAGAGGTACCAATTTACATGCATTACCACATACCATAACAGATATAAAATACTACCCATGAAATGCACACAAAGTGACCTGTGAAAAAAGATTTTTTATATATGCATACATATCATACTGAAAAAGACAAAAAATGTCAGACAAAAAGAGTGAGAAAGTTGCAAGGAGAAAGAACAAATAGATGTTATAACAAATCCGATGCCAAACTCCTCTTCAACATGAAAAATACTTTTCGACCGCCATCTGAAAGAAAACAGAAGAGAGACAATACAAAAAAGAGATACCAACTTACATGCATTAACACATACTATAACAGATATAAAATACTACCCATGAAATGCATACAGTGACCTGTAAAAAAAAAAGTTCATATATGCATACTTATTATAGTGGAAAATACAAAAAAAGAGATACCAACTTACATGCATTAACACATACAATAACAGATATAAAATACTACTTATGAAATGCACACAGTGACCTGTAAAAAAAAAAGATCATATATGCATACTTATTATACTCGAAAAGAGAATAAAAAACAAACAAAAAGTGCAAGAAAGTTGCAAGGAGACAGTGCAAACACATGGTATGTGATAACAAATCCCATGCCCAACTCTTCATCAACATAAAAAATATTTCTCGAGCTCCATCTGGAAGACAAAAGAGAGACAACACAGAAAAATAGAAAACAGCATACATGCATTTACACATAGAATGCAAGATATAAAATATTACACATTGCAAAACTAAAGGATACTACAGGGTGGGCCATTTATATGGATACACCTGATCTATGTATACACCCCATATACAACATCATACCACCAATTTTTTTGTTCCAACAGTCTTGGAGGGATCTATCCAATGTGGGTTAGTGTCAGACCAATAGTGGTGGTTTTGTTTGTTAATTTCACCATTCACATACAATTATGTACCCATATAAATAGCCAAATTAAGGTGTATCCATATAAATGGCCCGCCCTGTACTGTGGCCTCCTCCTCCCCAATAGCCACCCTATTCCTCTCCAGATTTATTTTCTTTAACAGTTAGTGTGCAAAATCTGCACAGTGAATGTGAAGACACAAATACGCCCAACTGCCACTGCCATAACAATTCACAAGCACAGCTCTTCTTCACCATGAAAAACACTTGTCGACTGCCATCTGTAAGAAAACAAAAGAGAGACAACACAAAAAAAGAAGTACCAATTTACATGCATTACCACACACAATAACAGATATAAAATACTACCCATGAAATGCACACAAAGTGACCTGTGAAAAAAGATTGTTTATATATGCATACATATCATACTGAAAAAGAGAAAAAAAAAGTCAGACAAAAAGAGTAAGAAAGTTGCAAGGAGAAAGAACAAATAGATGTTATAACAAATCCGATGCCAAACTCCTCTTCACCATGAAAAACAATTGTCGACTGCCATCTGTAAGAAAACAGAAGAGAGACAACACAAAAAAGAGGTACCAATTTACATGCATTACCACATACCATAACAGTTATAAAATACTACCCATGAAATGCACACAAAGTGACCTGTGAAAAAAGATTGTTCATATATGCATACATATCATAGTGAAAAAGAGAGTAAAAAAAATCAGACAAAAAGAGTAAGAAAGTTGCAAGGAGAAAGAACAAATAGATGTTATAACAAATCCGATGCCAAACTCCTCTTCACCATGAAAAATACTTGTCGACCGCCATCTGAAAGAAAACAGAAGAAAGACAATACAAAAAAAGAGATACCAACTTACATGCATTAACACACACAATAACAGATATAAAATACTACTTATGAAATGCACACAGTGACCTGTAAAAAAAAAGATCATATATGCATACTTATTATACTCGAAAAGAGAATAAAAAACAAACAAAAAGTGCAAGAAAGTTGCAAGGAGACAGTGCAAACACATGGTATGTGATAACAAATCCCATGCCCAACTCTTCATCAACATAAAAAATATTTCTCGAGCTCCATCTGGAAGACAAAAGAGAGACAACACAGAAAAATAGAAAACAGCATACATGCATTTACACATAGAATGCAAGATATAAAATATTACACATTGCAAAACTAAAGGATACTACAGGGTGGGCCATTTATATGGATACATCTGATCTATGTATACACCCTATATACCACATCATACCACCAATTTTTTTGTTCCAACAGTCTTAGAGGGATCTATCCAATGTGGGTTAGTGTCAGACCAATAGTGGTGGTTTTGTTTGTTAATTTCACCATTCACATACAATTATGTACCCATATAAATAGCCAAATTAAGGTGTATCCATATAAATGGCCCGTCCTGTACTGTGGTCTCCTCCTCCCCAATAGCCACCCTATTCCTCTCCAGATTTATTTTCTTTAACAGTTAGTGTGCAAAATCTGCACAGTAAATGTGAAGACACAAATACGCCCAACTGCCACTGCCATAACAATTCACAAGCACAACTCTTCTTCACCATGAAAAACACTTGTCGACCGCCATCTGAAAGAAAACAGAAGAGAGACAACACAAAAAAGAGGTACCAATTTACATGCATTACCACATACCATAACAGATATAAAATACTACCCATGAAATGCACACAAAGTGACCTGTGAAAAAAGATTGTTTATATATGCATACATATCATACTGAAAAAGAGAAAAAATGTCAGACAAAAAGAGTGAGAAAGTTGCAAGGAGAAAGAACAAATAGATGTTATAACAAATCCGGTGCCAAACTCCTCTTCAACATGAAAAACACTTGTCGACCGCCATCTGAAAGAAAACAGAAGAGAGACAACACAAAAAAGAGGTACCAATTTACATGCATTACCACTTACCATAACAGATATAAAATACTACCCATGAAATGCACACAAAGTGACCTGTGAAAAAAGATTGTTTATATATGCATACATATCATACTGAAAAAGAGAAAAAATGTCAGACAAAAAGAGTGAGAAAGTTGCAAGGAGAAAGAACAAATAGATGTTATAACAAATCCGATGCCAAACTCCTCTTCAACATGAAAAATACTTGTCGACCGCCACCTGAAAGAAAACAGAAGAGAGACAATACAAAAAAAGAGATACCAACTTACATGCATTAACACATACAATAACAGATATAAAATACTACTTATGAAATGCACACAGTGACCTGTAAAAAAAAAAGATCATATATGCATACTTATTATACTCGAAAAGAGAATAAAAAACAAACAAAAAGTGCAAGAAAGTTGCAAGGAGACAGTGCAAACACATGGTATGTGATAACAAATCCCATGCCCAACTCTTCATCAACATAAAAAATATTTCTCGAGCTCCATCTGGGAGACAAAAGAGAGACAACACAGAAAAATAGAAAACAGCATACATGCATTTACACATAGAATGCAAGATATAAAATATTACACATTGCAAAACTAAAGGATACTACAGGGTGGGCCATTTATATGGATACACCTGATCTATGTATACACCCCATATACAACATCATACCACCAATTTTTTTGTTCCAACAGTCTTGGAGGGATTTATCCAATGTGGGTTAGTGTCAGACCAATAGTGGTGGTTTTGTTTGTTAATTTCACCATTCACATACAATTATGTACCCATATAAATAGCCAAATTAAGGTGTATCCATATAAATGGCCCGCTCTGTACTGTGGCCTCCTCCTCCCCAATAGCCACCCTATTCCTCTCCAGATTTATTTTCTTTAACAGTTAGTGTGCAAAATCTGCACAGTGAATGTGAAGACACAAATACGCCCAACTGCCACTGCCATAACAATTCACAAGCATACATATCATAGTGAAAAAGAGAGAAAAAAAATCAGACAAAAAGAGTAAGAAAGTTGCAAGTAGAAAGAACAAATAGATGTTATAACAAATCCGATGCCAAACTCCTCTTCACCATGAAAAACACTTGTTTACCGCCATCTGAAAGAAAACAGAAGAGAGACAACACAAAAAAGAGGTACCAATTTACATGCATTACCACTTACCATAACAGATATAAAATACTACCCATGAAATGCACACAAAGTGACCTGTGAAAAAAGATTGTTTATATATGCATATATATCATACTGAAAAAGAGAAAAAATGTCAGACAAAAAGAGTGAGAAAGTTGCAAGGAGAAAGAACAAATAGATGTTATAACAAATCCGATGCCAAACTCCTCTTCAACATGAAAAATACTTGTCGACCGCCACCTGAAAGAAAACAGAAGAGAGACAATACAAAAAAAGAGATACCAACTTACATGCATTAACACATACAATAACAGATATAAAATACTACTTATGAAATGCACACAATGACCTGTAAAAAAAAAAAGATCATATATGCATACTTATTATACTCGAAAAGAGAATAAAAAACAAACAAAAAGTGCAAGAAAGTTGCATGGAGATAGTGCAAACACATGGTATGTGATAACAAATCCCATGCCCAACTCTTCATCAACATAAAAAATATTTCTCGAGCTCCATCTGGAAGACAAAAGAGAGACAACACAGAAAAATAGAAAACAGCATACATGCATTTACACATAGAATGCAAGATATAAAATATTACACATTGCAAAACTAAAGGATACTACAGGGTGGGCCATTTATATGGATACACCTGATCTATGTATACACCCCATATACAACATCATACCACCAATTTTTTTGTTCCAACAGTCTTGGAGGGATCTATCCAATGTGGGTTAGTGTCAGACCAATAGTGGTGGTTTTGTTTGTTAATTTCACCATTCACATACAATTATGTACCCATATAAATAGCCAAATTAAGGTGTATCCATATAAATGGCCCGCCCTGTACTGTGGCCTCCTCCTCCCCAATAGCCACCCTATTCCTCTCCAGATTTATTTTCTTTAACAGTTAGTGTGCAAAATCTGCACAGTGAATGTGAAGACACAAATACGCCCAACTACCACTGCCATAACAATTCACAAGCATACATATCATAGTGAAAAAGAGAGAAAAAAAAATCAGACAAAAAGAGTAAGAAAGTTGCAAGTAGAAAGAACAAATAGATGTTATAACAAATACGATGCCAAACTCCTCTTCACCATGAAAAACACTTGTTTACCGCCATCTGAAAGAAAACAGAAGAGAGACAACACAAAAAAGAGGTACCAATTTACATGCATTACCACTTACCATAACAGATATAAAATACTACCCATGAAATGCACACAAAGTGACCTGTGAAAAAAGATTGTTTATATATGCATACATATCATACTGAAAAAGAGAAAAAATGTCAGACAAAAAGAGTGAGAAAGTTGCAAGGAGAAAGAACAAATAGATGTTATAACAAATCCGGTGCCAAACTCCTCTTCAACATGAAAAACACTTGTCGACCGCCATCTGAAAGAAAACAGAAGAGAGACAACACAAAAAAGAGGTACCAATTTACATGCATTACCACTTACCATAACAGATATAAAATACTACCCATGAAATGCACACAAAGTGACCTGTGAAAAAAGATTGTTTATATATGCATACATATCATACTGAAAAAGAGAAAAAATGTCAGACAAAAAGAGTGAGAAAGTTGCAAGGAGAAAGAACAAATAGATGTTATAACAAATCCGATGCCAAACTCCTCTTCAACATGAAAAATACTTGTCGACCGCCACCTGAAAGAAAACAGAAGAGAGACAATACAAAAAAAGAGATACCAACTTACATGCATTAACACATACAATAACAGATATAAAATACTACTTATGAAATGCACACAGTGACCTGTAAAAAAAAAAAGATCATATATGCATACTTATTATACTCGAAAAGAGAATAAAAAACAAACAAAAAGTGCAAGAAAGTTGCAAGGAGACAGTGCAAACACATGGTATGTGATAACAAATCCCATGCCCAACTCTTCATCAACATAAAACATATTTCTCGAGCTCCATCTGGAAGACAAACTAGAGAAAACATAGAAAAAGAGAAAACAACATACATGCATTTACACATAGAATGGTAGATATAAAATATTACACATTGCAAAACTAAAGGATAATACAGGGTGGGCCATTTATATGGATACACCTGATCTATGTATACACCCCATATACAACATCATACCACCAATTTTTTTGTTCCAACAGTCTTGGAGGGATCTATCCAATGTGGGTTAGTGTCAGACCAATAGTGGTGGTTTTGTTTGTTAATTTCACCATTCACATACAATTATGTACCCATATAAATAGCCAAATTAAGGTGTATCCATATAAATGGCCCGCCCTGTACTGTGGCCTCCTCCTCCCCAATAGCCACCCTATTCCTCTCCAGATTTATTTTCTTTAACAGTTAGTGTGCAAAATCTGCACAGTGAATGTGAAGACACAAATACGCCCAACTGCCACTGCCATAACAATTCACAAGCACAACTCTTGTTCACCATGAAAAACACTTGTCGACTGCCATCTGTAAGAAAACAAAAGAGAGACAACACAAAAAAAGAAGTACCAATTTACATGCATTACCACTTACCATAACAGATATAAAATACTACCCATGAAATGCACACAAAGTGACCTGTGAAAAAAGATTGTTTATATATGCATACATATCATACTGAAAAAGAGAAAAAATGTCAGACAAAAAGAGTGAGAAAGTTGCAAGGAGAAAGAACAAATAGATGTTATAACAAATCCGGTGCCAAACTCCTCTTCAACATGAAAAACACTTGTCGACCGCCATCTGAAAGAAAACAGAAGAGAGACAACACAAAAAAGAGGTACCAATTTACATGCATTACCACATACCATAACAGTTATAAAATACTACCCATGAAATGCACACAAAGTGACCTGTGAAAAAAGATTGTTCATATATGCATACATATCATACTGAAAAAGAGAAAAAATGTCAGACAAAAAGAGTGAGAAAGTTGCAAGGAGAAAGAACAAATAGATGTTATAACAAATCCGATGCCAAACTCCTCTTCACCATGAAAAATACTTGTCGATCGCCATCTGAAAGAAAACAGAAGAGAGACAATACAAAAAAAGAGATACCAACTTACATGCATTAACACATACAATAACAGATATAAAATACTACTTATGAAATGCACACAGTGACCTGTAAAAAAAAAAAAGATCATATATGCATACTTATTATACTCGAAAAGAGAATAAAAAACAAACAAAAAGTGCAAGAAAGTTGCAAGGAGACAGTGCAAACACATGGTATGTGATAACAAATCCCATGCCCAACTCTTCATCAACATAAAACATATTTCTCGAGCTCCATCTGGAAGACAAAATAGAGAAAACATAGAAAAAGAGAAAACAACATACATGCATTTACACATACAATGGTAGATATAAAATATTACACATTGCAAAACTAAAGGATACTACAGGGTGGGCCATTTATATGGATACACCTCATCTATGTATACACCCCATATACAACATCATACCACCAATTTTTTTGTTCCAACAGTCTTGGAGGGATCTTTCCAATGTGGGTTAGTGTCAGACCAATAGTGGTGGTTTTGTTTGTTAATTTCACCATTCACATACAATTATGTACCCATATAAATAGCCAAATTAAGGTGTATCCATATAAATGGCCCGCCCTGTACTGTGGCCTCCTCCTCCCCAATAGCCACCCTATTCCTCTCCAGATTTATTTTCTTTAACAGTTAGTGTGCAAAATCTGCACAGTGAATGTGAAGACACAAATACGCCCAACTGCCACTGCCATAACAATTCACAAGCATACATATCATAGTGAAAAAGAGAGAAAAAAAATCAGACAAAAAGAGTAAGAAAGTTGCAAGTAGAAAGAACAAATAGATGTTATAACAAATCCGATGCCAAACTCCTCTTCACCATGAAAAACACTTGTTTACCGCCATCTGAAAGAAAACAGAAGAGAGACAACACAAAAAAGAGGTACCAATTTACATGCATTACCACTTACCATAACAGATATAAAATACTACCCATGAAATGCACACAAAGTGACCTGTGAAAAAAGATTGTTTATATATGCATATATATCATACTGAAAAAGAGAAAAAATGTCAGACAAAAAGAGTGAGAAAGTTGCAAGGAGAAAGAACAAATAGATGTTATAACAAATCCGATGCCAAACTCCTCTTCAACATGAAAAATACTTGTCGACCGCCACCTGAAAGAAAACAGAAGAGAGACAATACAAAAAAAGAGATACCAACTTACATGCATTAACACATACAATAACAGATATAAAATACTACTTATGAAATGCACACAATGACCTGTAAAAAAAAAAAGATCATATATGCATACTTATTATACTCGAAAAGAGAATAAAAAACAAACAAAAAGTGCAAGAAAGTTGCATGGAGATAGTGCAAACACATGGTATGTGATAACAAATCCCATGCCCAACTCTTCATCAACATAAAAAATATTTCTCGAGCTCCATCTGGAAGACAAAAGAGAGACAACACAGAAAAATAGAAAACAGCATACATGCATTTACACATAGAATGCAAGATATAAAATATTACACATTGCAAAACTAAAGGATACTACAGGGTGGGCCATTTATATGGATACACCTGATCTATGTATACACCCCATATACAACATCATACCACCAATTTTTTTGTTCCAACAGTCTTGGAGGGATCTATCCAATGTGGGTTAGTGTCAGACCAATAGTGGTGGTTTTGTTTGTTAATTTCACCATTCACATACAATTATGTACCCATATAAATAGCCAAATTAAGGTGTATCCATATAAATGGCCCGCCCTGTACTGTGGCCTCCTCCTCCCCAATAGCCACCCTATTCCTCTCCAGATTTATTTTCTTTAACAGTTAGTGTGCAAAATCTGCACAGTGAATGTGAAGACACAAATACGCCCAACTACCACTGCCATAACAATTCACAAGCATACATATCATAGTGAAAAAGAGAGAAAAAAAAATCAGACAAAAAGAGTAAGAAAGTTGCAAGTAGAAAGAACAAATAGATGTTATAACAAATACGATGCCAAACTCCTCTTCACCATGAAAAACACTTGTTTACCGCCATCTGAAAGAAAACAGAAGAGAGACAACACAAAAAAGAGGTACCAATTTACATGCATTACCACTTACCATAACAGATATAAAATACTACCCATGAAATGCACACAAAGTGACCTGTGAAAAAAGATTGTTTATATATGCATACATATCATACTGAAAAAGAGAAAAAATGTCAGACAAAAAGAGTGAGAAAGTTGCAAGGAGAAAGAACAAATAGATGTTATAACAAATCCGGTGCCAAACTCCTCTTCAACATGAAAAACACTTGTCGACCGCCATCTGAAAGAAAACAGAAGAGAGACAACACAAAAAAGAGGTACCAATTTACATGCATTACCACTTACCATAACAGATATAAAATACTACCCATGAAATGCACACAAAGTGACCTGTGAAAAAAGATTGTTTATATATGCATACATATCATACTGAAAAAGAGAAAAAATGTCAGACAAAAAGAGTGAGAAAGTTGCAAGGAGAAAGAACAAATAGATGTTATAACAAATCCGATGCCAAACTCCTCTTCAACATGAAAAATACTTGTCGACCGCCACCTGAAAGAAAACAGAAGAGAGACAATACAAAAAAAGAGATACCAACTTACATGCATTAACACATACAATAACAGATATAAAATACTACTTATGAAATGCACACAGTGACCTGTAAAAAAAAAAAGATCATATATGCATACTTATTATACTCGAAAAGAGAATAAAAAACAAACAAAAAGTGCAAGAAAGTTGCAAGGAGACAGTGCAAACACATGGTATGTGATAACAAATCCCATGCCCAACTCTTCATCAACATAAAACATATTTCTCGAGCTCCATCTGGAAGACAAACTAGAGAAAACATAGAAAAAGAGAAAACAACATACATGCATTTACACATAGAATGGTAGATATAAAATATTACACATTGCAAAACTAAAGGATAATACAGGGTGGGCCATTTATATGGATACACCTGATCTATGTATACACCCCATATACAACATCATACCACCAATTTTTTTGTTCCAACAGTCTTGGAGGGATCTATCCAATGTGGGTTAGTGTCAGACCAATAGTGGTGGTTTTGTTTGTTAATTTCACCATTCACATACAATTATGTACCCATATAAATAGCCAAATTAAGGTGTATCCATATAAATGGCCCGCCCTGTACTGTGGCCTCCTCCTCCCCAATAGCCACCCTATTCCTCTCCAGATTTATTTTCTTTAACAGTTAGTGTGCAAAATCTGCACAGTGAATGTGAAGACACAAATACGCCCAACTGCCACTGCCATAACAATTCACAAGCACAACTCTTGTTCACCATGAAAAACACTTGTCGACTGCCATCTGTAAGAAAACAAAAGAGAGACAACACAAAAAAAGAAGTACCAATTTACATGCATTACCACACACAATAACAGATATAAAATACTACCCATGAAATGCACACAAAGTGACCTGTGAAAAAAGATTGTTTATATATGCATACATATCATACTGAAAAAGAGAAAAAAAAAGTCAGACAAATAGAGTAAGAAAGTTGCAAGGAGAAAGAACAAATAGATGTTATAAAAAAATCCGATGCCAAACTCCTCTTCACCATGAAAAACAATTGTCGACTGCCATCTGTAAGAAAACAGAAGAGAGACAACACAAAAAAGAGGTACCAATTTACATGCATTACCACATACCATAACAGTTATAAAATACTACCCATGAAATGCACACAAAGTGACCTGTGAAAAAAGATTGTTCATATATGCATACATATTATAGTGAAAAAGAGAGTAAAAAAAGTCAGACAAAAAGAGTAAGAAAGTTGCAAGGAGAAAGAACAAATAGATGTTATAACAAATCCGATGCCAAACTCCTCTTCACCATGAAAAATACTTGTCGACCGCCATCTGAAAGAAAACAGAAGAAAGACAATACAAAAAAAGAGATACCAACTTACATGCATTAACACACACAATAACAGATATAAAATACTACTTATGAAATGCACACAGTGACCTGTAAAAAAAAAGATCATATATGCATACTTATTATACTCGAAAAGAGAATAAAAAACAAACAAAAAGTGCAAGAAAGTTGCAAGGAGACAGTGCAAACACATGGTATGTGATAACAAATCCCATGCCCAACTCTTCATCAACATAAAAAATATTTCTCGAGCTCCATCTGGAAGACAAAAGAGAGACAACACAGAAAAATAGAAAACAGCATACATGCATTTACACATAGAATGCAAGATATAAAATATTACACATTGCAAAACTAAAGGATACTACAGGGTGGGCCATTTATATGGATACACCTGATCTATGTATACACCCTATATACCACATCATACCACCAATTTTTTTGTTCCAACAGTCTTAGAGGGATCTATCCAATGTGGGTTAGTGTTAGACCAATAGTGGTGGTTTTGTTTGTTAATTTCACCATTCACATACAATTATGTACCCATATAAATAGCCAAATTAAGGTGTATCCATATAAATGGCCCGTCCTGTACTGTGGCCTCCTCCTCCCCAATAGCCACCCTATTCCTCTCCAGATTTATTTTCTTTAACAGTTAGTGTGCAAAATCTGCACAGTAAATGTGAAGACACAAATACGCCCAACTGCCACTGCCATAACAATTCACAAGCACAACTCTTCTTCACCATGAAAAACACTTGTCGACCGCCATCTGAAAGAAAACAGAAGAGAGACAACACAAAAAAGAGGTACCAATTTACATGCATTACCACATACCATAACAGATATAAAATACTACCCATGAAATGCACACAAAGTGACCTGTGAAAAAAGATTGTTTATATATGCATACATATCATACTGAAAAAGAGAAAAAATGTCAGACAAAAAGAGTAAGAAAGTTGCAAGGAGAAAGAACAAATAGATGTTATAACAAATCCGATGCCAAACTCCTCTTCAACATGAAAAACACTTGTCGACCGCCATCTGAAAGAAAATAGAAGAGAGACAACACAAAAAAGAGGTACCAATTTACATGCATTACCACTTACCATAACAGATATAAAATACTACCCATGAAATGCACACAAAGTGACCTGTGAAAAAAGATTGTTTATATATGCATACATATCATACTGAAAAAGAGAAAAAATGTCAGACAAAAAGAGTGAGAAAGTTGCAAGGAGAAAGAACAAATAGATGTTATAACAAATCCGATGCCAAACTCCTCTTCAACATGAAAAATACTTGTCGACCGCCACCTGAAAGAAAACAGAAGAGAGACAATACAAAAAAAGAGATACCAACTTACATGCATTAACACATACAATAACAGATATAAAATACTACTTATGAAATGCACACAGTGACCTGTAAAAAAAAAAGATCATATATGCATACTTATTATACTCGAAAAGAGAATAAAAAACAAACAAAAAGTGCAAGAAAGTTGCAAGGAGACAGTGCAAACACATGGTATGTGATAACAAATCCCATGCCCAACTCTTCATCAACATAAAAAATATTTCTCGAGCTCCATCTGGGAGACAAAAGAGAGACAACACAGAAAAATAGAAAACAGCATACATGCATTTACACATAGAATGCAAGATATAAAATATTACACATTGCAAAACTAAAGGATACTACAGGGTGGGCCATTTATATGGATACACCTGATCTATGTATACACCCCATATACAACATCATACCACCAATTTTTTTGTTCCAACAGTCTTGGAGGGATCTATCCAATGTGGGTTAGTGTCAGACCAATAGTGGTGGTTTTGTTTGTTAATTTCACCATTCACATACAATTATGTACCCATATAAATAGCCAAATTAAGGTGTATCCATAGAAATGGCCCGCCCTGTACTGTGGCCTCCTCCTCCCCAATAGCCACCCTATTCCTCTCCAGATTGATTTTCTTTAACAGTTAGTGTGCAAAATCTGCACAGTGAATGTGAAGACACAAATACGCCCAACTGCCACTGCCATAACAATTCACAAGCATACATATCATAGTGAAAAAGAGAGAAAAAAAATCAGACAAAAAGAGTAAGAAAGTTGCAAGTAGAAAGAACAAATAGATGTTATAACAAATACGATGCCAAACTCCTCTTCACCATGAAAAACACTTGTTTACCGCCATCTGAAAGAAAACAGAAGAGAGACAACACAAAAAAGAGGTACCAATTTACATGCATTACCACATACCATAACAGATATAAAATACTACCCATGAAATGCACACAAAGTGACCTGTGAAAAAAGATTGTTTATATATGCATACATATCATACTGAAAAAGAGAAAAAATGTCAGACAAAAAGAGTAAGAAAGTTGCAAGGAGAAAGAACAAATAGATGTTATAACAAATCCGGTGCCAAACTCCTCTTCAACATGAAAAACACTTGTCGACCGCCATCTGAAAGAAAACAGAAGAGAGACAACACAAAAAAGAGGTACCAATTTACATGCATTACCACTTACCATAACAGATATAAAATACTACCCATGAAATGCACACAAAGTGACCTGTGAAAAAAGATTGGTTATATATGCATACATATCATACTGAAAAAGAGAAAAAATGTCAGACAAAAAGAGTGAGAAAGTTGCAAGGAGAAAGAACAAATAGATGTTATAACAAATCCGATGCCAAACTCCTCTTCAACATGAAAAATACTTGTCGACCGCCACCTGAAAGAAAACAGAAGAGAGACAATACAAAAAAAGAGATACCAACTTACATGCATTAACACATACAATAACAGATATAAAATACTACTTATGAAATGCACACAGTGACCTGTAAAAAAAAAAGATCATATATGCATACTTATTATACTCGAAAAGAGAATAAAAAACAAACAAAAAGTGCAAGAAAGTTGCAAGGAGACAGTGCAAACACATGGTATGTGATAACAAATCCCATGCCCAACTCCTCATCAACATAAAACATATTTCTCGAGCTCCATCTGGAAGACAAAATAGAGAAAACATAGAAAAAGAGAAAACAACATACATGCATTTACACATACAATGGTAGATATAAAATATTACACATTGCAAAACTAAAGGATACTACAGGGTGGGCCATTTATATGGATACACCTGATCTATGTATACACCCCATATACAACATCATACCACCAATTTTTTTGTTCCAACAGTCTTGGAGGGATCTATCCAATGTGGGTTAGTGTCAGACCAATAGTGGTGGTTTTGTTTGTTAATTTCACCATTCACATACAATTATGTACCCATATAAATAGCCAAATTAAGGTGTATCCATATAAATGGCCCACCCTGTACTGTGGCGTCCTCCTCCACAATAGCCACCCTATTCCTCTCCAGATTTATTTTCTTTAACAGTTAGTGTGCAAAATCTGCACAGTGAATGTGAAGACACAAATACGCCCAACTGCCACTGCCATAACAATTCACAAGCATACATATCATAGTGAAAAAGAGAGAAAAAAAATCAGACAAAAAGAGTAAGAAAGTTGCAAGTAGAAAGAACAAATAGATGTTATAACAAATACGATGCCAAACTCCTCTTCACCATGAAAAACACTTGTTTACCGCCATCTGAAAGAAAACAGAAGAGAGACAACACAAAAAAGAGGTACCAATTTACATGCATTACCACATACCATAACAGATATAAAATACTACCCATGAAATGCACACAAAGTGACCTGTGAAAAAAGATTGTTTATATATGCATACATATCATACTGAAAAAGAGAAAAAATGTCAGACAAAAAGAGTGAGAAAGTTGCAAGGAGAAAGAACAAATAGATGTTATAACAAATCCGGTGCCAAACTCCTCTTCAACATGAAAAACACTTGTCGACCGCCATCTGAAAGAAAACAGAAGAGAGACAACACAAAAAAGAGGTACCAATTTACATGCATTACCACATACCATAACAGATATAAAATACTACCCATGAAATGCACACAAAGTGACCTGTGAAAAAAGATTTTTTATATATGCATACATATCATACTGAAAAAGACAAAAAATGTCAGACAAAAAGAGTGAGAAAGTTGCAAGGAGAAAGAACAAATAGATGTTATAACAAATCCGATGCCAAACTCCTCTTCAACATGAAAAATACTTTTCGACCGCCATCTGAAAGAAAACAGAAGAGAGACAATACAAAAAAGAGATACCAACTTACATGCATTAACACATACTATAACAGATATAAAATACTACCCATGAAATGCATACAGTGACCTGTAAAAAAAAAAGTTCATATATGCATACTTATTATAGTGGAAAATACAAAAAAAGAGATACCAACTTACATGCATTAACACATACAATAACAGATATAAAATACTACTTATGAAATGCACACAGTGACCTGTAAAAAAAAAAGATCATATATGCATACTTATTATACTCGAAAAGAGAATAAAAAACAAACAAAAAGTGCAAGAAAGTTGCAAGGAGACAGTGCAAACACATGGTATGTGATAACAAATCCCATGCCCAACTCTTCATCAACATAAAAAATATTTCTCGAGCTCCATCTGGAAGACAAAAGAGAGACAACACAGAAAAATAGAAAACAGCATACATGCATTTACACATAGAATGCAAGATATAAAATATTACACATTGCAAAACTAAAGGATACTACAGGGTGGGCCATTTATATGGATACACCTGATCTATGTATACACCCCATATACAACATCATACCACCAATTTTTTTGTTCCAACAGTCTTGGAGGGATCTATCCAATGTGGGTTAGTGTCAGACCAATAGTGGTGGTTTTGTTTGTTAATTTCACCATTCACATACAATTATGTACCCATATAAATAGCCAAATTAAGGTGTATCCATATAAATGGCCCGCCCTGTACTGTGGCCTCCTCCTCCCCAATAGCCACCCTATTCCTCTCCAGATTTATTTTCTTTAACAGTTAGTGTGCAAAATCTGCACAGTGAATGTGAAGACACAAATACGCCCAACTGCCACTGCCATAACAATTCACAAGCACAGCTCTTCTTCACCATGAAAAACACTTGTCGACTGCCATCTGTAAGAAAACAAAAGAGAGACAACACAAAAAAAGAAGTACCAATTTACATGCATTACCACACACAATAACAGATATAAAATACTACCCATGAAATGCACACAAAGTGACCTGTGAAAAAAGATTGTTTATATATGCATACATATCATACTGAAAAAGAGAAAAAAAAAGTCAGACAAAAAGAGTAAGAAAGTTGCAAGGAGAAAGAACAAATAGATGTTATAACAAATCCGATGCCAAACTCCTCTTCACCATGAAAAACAATTGTCGACTGCCATCTGTAAGAAAACAGAAGAGAGACAACACAAAAAAGAGGTACCAATTTACATGCATTACCACATACCATAACAGTTATAAAATACTACCCATGAAATGCACACAAAGTGACCTGTGAAAAAAGATTGTTCATATATGCATACATATCATAGTGAAAAAGAGAGTAAAAAAAATCAGACAAAAAGAGTAAGAAAGTTGCAAGGAGAAAGAACAAATAGATGTTATAACAAATCCGATGCCAAACTCCTCTTCACCATGAAAAATACTTGTCGACCGCCATCTGAAAGAAAACAGAAGAAAGACAATACAAAAAAAGAGATACCAACTTACATGCATTAACACACACAATAACAGATATAAAATACTACTTATGAAATGCACACAGTGACCTGTAAAAAAAAAGATCATATATGCATACTTATTATACTCGAAAAGAGAATAAAAAACAAACAAAAAGTGCAAGAAAGTTGCAAGGAGACAGTGCAAACACATGGTATGTGATAACAAATCCCATGCCCAACTCTTCATCAACATAAAAAATATTTCTCGAGCTCCATCTGGAAGACAAAAGAGAGACAACACAGAAAAATAGAAAACAGCATACATGCATTTACACATAGAATGCAAGATATAAAATATTACACATTGCAAAACTAAAGGATACTACAGGGTGGGCCATTTATATGGATACATCTGATCTATGTATACACCCTATATACCACATCATACCACCAATTTTTTTGTTCCAACAGTCTTAGAGGGATCTATCCAATGTGGGTTAGTGTCAGACCAATAGTGGTGGTTTTGTTTGTTAATTTCACCATTCACATACAATTATGTACCCATATAAATAGCCAAATTAAGGTGTATCCATATAAATGGCCCGTCCTGTACTGTGGTCTCCTCCTCCCCAATAGCCACCCTATTCCTCTCCAGATTTATTTTCTTTAACAGTTAGTGTGCAAAATCTGCACAGTAAATGTGAAGACACAAATACGCCCAACTGCCACTGCCATAACAATTCACAAGCACAACTCTTCTTCACCATGAAAAACACTTGTCGACCGCCATCTGAAAGAAAACAGAAGAGAGACAACACAAAAAAGAGGTACCAATTTACATGCATTACCACATACCATAACAGATATAAAATACTACCCATGAAATGCACACAAAGTGACCTGTGAAAAAAGATTGTTTATATATGCATACATATCATACTGAAAAAGAGAAAAAATGTCAGACAAAAAGAGTGAGAAAGTTGCAAGGAGAAAGAACAAATAGATGTTATAACAAATCCGGTGCCAAACTCCTCTTCAACATGAAAAACA
Organism: Hyperolius riggenbachi; assembly: GCF_040937935.1. NCBI lineage: Eukaryota > Metazoa > Chordata > Amphibia > Anura > Hyperoliidae > Hyperolius > Hyperolius riggenbachi. The sequence goes on along the minus strand of NC_090653.1, from coordinate 87,349,797 downwards.
CTTGTCGACCGCCATCTGAAAGAAAACAGAAGAGAGACAACACAAAAAAGAGGTACCAATTTACATGCATTACCACTTACCATAACAGATATAAAATACTACCCATGAAATGCACACAAAGTGACCTGTGAAAAAAGATTGTTTATATATGCATACATATCATACTGAAAAAGAGAAAAAATGTCAGACAAAAAGAGTGAGAAAGTTGCAAGGAGAAAGAACAAATAGATGTTATAACAAATCCGATGCCAAACTCCTCTTCAACATGAAAAATACTTGTCGACCGCCACCTGAAAGAAAACAGAAGAGAGACAATACAAAAAAAGAGATACCAACTTACATGCATTAACACATACAATAACAGATATAAAATACTACTTATGAAATGCACACAGTGACCTGTAAAAAAAAAAGATCATATATGCATACTTATTATACTCGAAAAGAGAATAAAAAACAAACAAAAAGTGCAAGAAAGTTGCAAGGAGACAGTGCAAACACATGGTATGTGATAACAAATCCCATGCCCAACTCTTCATCAACATAAAAAATATTTCTCGAGCTCCATCTGGGAGACAAAAGAGAGACAACACAGAAAAATAGAAAACAGCATACATGCATTTACACATAGAATGCAAGATATAAAATATTACACATTGCAAAACTAAAGGATACTACAGGGTGGGCCATTTATATGGATACACCTGATCTATGTATACACCCCATATACAACATCATACCACCAATTTTTTTGTTCCAACAGTCTTGGAGGGATTTATCCAATGTGGGTTAGTGTCAGACCAATAGTGGTGGTTTTGTTTGTTAATTTCACCATTCACATACAATTATGTACCCATATAAATAGCCAAATTAAGGTGTATCCATAGAAATGGCCCGCCCTGTACTGTGGCCTCCTCCTCCCCAATAGCCACCCTATTCCTCTCCAGATTGATTTTCTTTAACAGTTAGTGTGCAAAATCTGCACAGTGAATGTGAAGACACAAATACGCCCAACTGCCACTGCCATAACAATTCACAAGCATACATATCATAGTGAAAAAGAGAGAAAAAAAATCAGACAAAAAGAGTAAGAAAGTTGCAAGTAGAAAGAACAAATAGATGTTATAACAAATACGATGCCAAACTCCTCTTCACCATGAAAAACACTTGTTTACCGCCATCTGAAAGAAAACAGAAGAGAGACAACACAAAAAAGAGGTACCAATTTACATGCATTACCACATACCATAACAGATATAAAATACTACCCATGAAATGCACACAAAGTGACCTGTGAAAAAAGATTGTTTATATATGCATACATATCATACTGAAAAAGAGAAAAAATGTCAGACAAAAAGAGTAAGAAAGTTGCAAGGAGAAAGAACAAATAGATGTTATAACAAATCCGGTGCCAAACTCCTCTTCAACATGAAAAACACTTGTCGACCGCCATCTGAAAGAAAACAGAAGAGAGACAACACACAAAAAAAGAGGTACCAATTTACATGCATTACCACTTACCATAACAGATATAAAATACTACCCATGAAATGCACACAAAGTGACCTGTGAAAAAAGATTGTTTATATATGCATACATATCATACTGAAAAAGAGAAAAAATGTCAGACAAAAAGAGTGAGAAAGTTGCAAGGAGAAAGAACAAATAGATGTTATAACAAATCCGATGCCAAACTCCTCTTCAACATGAAAAATACTTGTCGACCGCCACCTGAAAGAAAACAGAAGAGAGACAATACAAAAAAAGAGATACCAACTTACATGCATTAACACATACAATAACAGATATAAAATACTACTTATGAAATGCACACAGTGACCTGTAAAAAAAAAAGATCATATATGCATACTTATTATACTCGAAAAGAGAATAAAAAACAAACAAAAAGTGCAAGAAAGTTGCAAGGAGACAGTGCAAACACATGGTATGTGATAACAAATCCCATGCCCAACTCCTCATCAACATAAAACATATTTCTCGAGCTCCATCTGGAAGACAAAATAGAGAAAACATAGAAAAAGAGAAAACAACATACATGCATTTACACATACAATGGTAGATATAAAATATTACACATTGCAAAACTAAAGGATACTACAGGGTGGGCCATTTATATGGATACACCTGATCTATGTATACACCCCATATACAACATCATACCACCAATTTTTTTGTTCCAACAGTCTTGGAGGGATCTATCCAATGTGGGTTAGTGTCAGACCAATAGTGGTGGTTTTGTTTGTTAATTTCACCATTCACATACAATTATGTACCCATATAAATAGCCAAATTAAGGTGTATCCATATAAATGGCCCACCCTGTACTGTGGCGTCCTCCTCCACAATAGCCACCCTATTCCTCTCCAGATTTATTTTCTTTAACAGTTAGTGTGCAAAATCTGCACAGTGAATGTGAAGACACAAATACGCCCAACTGCCACTGCCATAACAATTCACAAGCATACATATCATAGTGAAAAAGAGAGAAAAAAAATCAGACAAAAAGAGTAAGAAAGTTGCAAGTAGAAAGAACAAATAGATGTTATAACAAATACGATGCCAAACTCCTCTTCACCGTGAAAAACACTTGTTTACCGCCATCTGAAAGAAAACAGAAGAGAGACAACACAAAAAAGAGGTACCAATTTACATGCATTACCACATACCATAACAGATATAAAATACTACCCATGAAATGCACACAAAGTGACCTGTGAAAAAAGATTGTTTATATATGCATACATATCATACTGAAAAAGAGAAAAAATGTCAGACAAAAAGAGTGAGAAAGTTGCAAGGAGAAAGAACAAATAGATGTTATAACAAATCCGGTGCCAAACTCCTCTTCAACATGAAAAACACTTGTCGACCGCCATCTGAAAGAAAACAGAAGAGAGACAACACAAAAAAGAGGTACCAATTTACATGCATTACCACATACCATAACAGATATAAAATACTACCCATGAAATGCACACAAAGTGACCTGTGAAAAAAGATTTTTTATATATGCATACATATCATACTGAAAAAGACAAAAAATGTCAGACAAAAAGAGTGAGAAAGTTGCAAGGAGAAAGAACAAATAGATGTTATAACAAATCCGATGCCAAACTCCTCTTCAACATGAAAAATACTTTTCGACCGCCATCTGAAAGAAAACAGAAGAGAGACAATACAAAAAAGAGATACCAACTTACATGCATTAACACATACTATAACAGATATAAAATACTACCCATGAAATGCATACAGTGACCTGTAAAAAAAAAAGTTCATATATGCATACTTATTATACTGGAAAATACAAAAAAAGAGATACCAACTTACATGCATTAACACATACAATAACAGATATAAAATACTACTTATGAAATGCACACAGTGACCTGTAAAAAAAAAAGATCATATATGCATACTTATTATACTCGGAAAGAGAATAAAAAACAAACAAAATGTGCAAGAAAGTTGCAAGGAGACAGTGCAAACACATGGTATGTGATAACAAATCCCATGCCCAACTCTTCATCAACATAAAAAATATTTCTCGAGCTCCATCTGGAAGACAAAAGAGAGACAACACAGAAAAATAGAAAACAGCATACATGCATTTACACATAGAATGCAAGATATAAAATATTACACATTGCAAAACTAAAGGATACTACAGGGTGGGCCATTTATATGGATACACCTGATCTATGTATACACCCCATATACAACATCATACCACCAATTTTTTTGTTCCAACAGTCTTGGAGGGATCTATCCAATGTGGGTTAGTGTCAGACCAATAGTGGTGGTTTTGTTTGTTAATTTCACCATTCACATACAATTATGTACCCATATAAATAGCCAAATTAAGGTGTATCCATATAAATGGCCCGCCCTGTACTGTGGCCTCCTCCTCCCCAATAGCCACCCTATTCCTCTCCAGATTTATTTTCTTTAACAGTTAGTGTGCAAAATCTGCACAGTGAATGTGAAGACACAAATACGCCCAACTGCCACTGCCATAACAATTCACAAGCATACATATCATAGTGAAAAAGAGAGAAAAAAAATCAGACAAAAAGAGTAAGAAAGTTGCAAGTAGAAAGAACAAATAGATGTTATAACAAATCCGATGCCAAACTCCTCTTCACCATGAAAAACACTTGTTTACCGCCATCTGAAAGAAAACAGAAGAGAGACAATACAAAAAAGAGGTACCAATCTACATGCATTACCACATACCATAACAGTTATAAAATACTACCCATGAAATGCACACAAAGTGACCTGTGAAAAAAGATTGTTTATATATGCATACATATCATACTGAAAAAGAGAAAAAATGTCAGACAAAAAGAGTGAGAAAGTTGCAAGGAGAAAGAATAAATAGATGTTATAACAAATCCGATGCCAAACTCCTCTTCAACATGAAAAATACTTGTCGACCGCCACCTGAAAGAAAACAGAAGAGAGACAATACAAAAAAAGAGATACCAACTTACATGCATTAACACATACAATAACAGATATAAAATACTACTTATGAAATGCACACAGTGACCTGTAAAAAAAAAAAGATCATATATGCATACTTATTATACTCGAAAAGAGAATAAAAAACAAACAAAAAGTGCAAGAAAGTTGCAAGGAGACAGTGCAAACACATGGTATGTGATAACAAATCCCATGCCCAACTCTTCATCAACATAAAAAATATTTCTCGAGCTCCATCTGGAAGACAAAATAGAGAAAACATAGAAAAAGAGAAAACAGCATACATGCATTTACACATACAATGGTAGATATAAAATATTACACATTGCAAAACTAAAGGATACTACAGGGTGGGCCATTTATATGGTTACACCTGATCTATATATACACCCTATATACCACATCATACCACCAATGTTTTTGTTCCAACAGTCTTGGAGGGATCTATCCAATGTGGGTTAGTGTCAGACCAATAGTGGTGGTTTTGTTTGTTAATTTTACCATTCACATACAATTATGTACCCATATAAATAGCCAAATTAAGGTGTATCCATATAAATAGCCCACCCTGTACTGTGGCCTCCTCCTCCCCAATAGCCACCCTATTCCTCTCCAGATTTATTTTATTTAACATTTAGTGTGCAAAATCTGCACAGTGAATGTGAAGACACAAATACGCCCAACTGCCACTGCCATAACAATTCACATGCACAACTCTTCTTCACCATGAAAAACAGTTGTCGACCGCCATCTGTAAGAGAACAGAAGAGAGACAACACAAAAAAAAGAGGTACCAATTTACATGCATTACCACATACCATAACAGATATAAAATACTACCCATGAAATGCACACAAAGTGACCTGTGAAAAAAGATTGTTTATATATGCATACATATCATACTGAAAAAGAGAAAGAATGTCAGACAAAAAGAGTGAGAAAGTTGCAAGGAGAAAGAACAAATAGATGTTATAACAAATCCGATGCCAAACTCCACTTCAACATGAAAAATATTTTTCGACCGCCATCTGAAAGAGAACAGAAGAGAGACAATACAAAAAAGAGATACCAACTTACATGCATTAACACATACTATAACAGATATAAAATACTACCCATGAAATGCATACAGTGACCTGTAAAAAAAAAAGTTCATATATGCATACTTATTATACTGGAAAATAAAATAAAAAACAAAGTGCAAGAAAGTTGCAAGGAGACAGAGCAAACACATGGTATGTGATAACAAATCCCATGCCCAACTCTTCATCAACATAAAAAATATTTCTCGAGCTCCATCTGGAAGACAAAAGAGAGACAACACAGAAAAATAGAAAACAGCATACATGCATTTACACATAGAATGCAAGATATAAAATATTACACATTGCAAAACTAAAGGATACTACAGGGTGGGCCATTTATATGGATACACCTGATCTATGTATACACCCCATATACAACATCATACCACCAATTTTTTTGTTCCAACAGTCTTGGAGGGATCTATCCAATGTGGGTTAGTGTCAGATCAATAGTGGTGGTTATGTTTGTTAATTTCACCATTCACATACAATTATGTACCCATATAAATAGCCAAATTAAGGTGTATCCATATAAATGGCCCGCCCTGTACTGTGGCCTCCTCCTCCCCAATAGCCACCCTATTCCTCTCCAGATTTATTTTCTTTAACAGTTAGTGTGCAAAATCTGCACAGTGAATGTGAAGACACAAATACGCCCAACTGCCACTGCCATAACAATTCACAAGCATACATATCATAGTGAAAAAGAGAGAAAAAAAATCAGACAAAAAGAGTAAGAAAGTTGCAAGTAGAAAGAACAAATAGATGTTATAACAAATCCGATGCCAAACTCCTCTTCACCATGAAAAACACTTGTTTACCGCCATCTGAAAGAAAACAGAAGAGAGACAACACAAAAAAGAGGTACCAATTTACATGCATTACCACATACCAGAACAGATATAAAATACTACCCATGAAATGCACACAAAGTGACCTGTGAAAAAAGATTGTTTATATATGCATACATATCATACTGAAAAAGAGAAAAAATGTCAGACAAAAAGAGTGAGAAAGTTGCAAGGAGAAAGAACAAATAGATGTTATAACAAATCCGATGCCAAACTCCTCTTCAACATGAAAAATACTTGTCGACCGCCACCTGAAAGAAAACAGAAGAGAGACAATACAAAAAAAGAGATACCAACTTACATGCATTAACACATACAATAACAGATATAAAATACTACTTATGAAATGCACACAGTGACCTGTAAAAAAAAAAAAGATCATATATGCATACTTATTATACTCGAAAAGAGAATAAAAAACAAACAAAAAGTGCAAGAAAGTTGCAAGGAGACAGTGCAAACACATGGTATGTGATAACAAATCCCATGCCCAACTCTTCATCAACATAAAACATATTTCTCGAGCTCCATCTGGAAGACAAAATAGAGAAAACATAGAAAAAGAGAAAACAACATACATGCATTTACACATACAATGGTAGATATAAAATATTACACATTGCAAAACTAAAGGATACTACAGGGTGGGCCATTTATATGGATACACCTGATCTATGTATACACCCCATATACAACATCATACCACCAATTTTTTTGTTCCAACAGTCTTGGAGGGATCTATCCAATGCGGGTTAGTGTCAGACCAATAGTGGTGGTTTTGTTTGTTAATTTCACCATTCACATACAATTATGTACCCATATAAATAGCCAAATTAAGGTGTATCCATATAAATGGCCCGCCCTGTACTGTGGCCTCCTCCTCCCCAATAGCCACCCTATTCCTCTCCAGATTTATTTTCTTTAACAGTTAGTGTGCAAAATCTGCACAGTGAATGTGAAGACACAAATACGCCCAACTGCCACTGCCATAACAATTCACAAGCATACATATCATAGTGAAAAAGAGAGAAAAAAAATCAGACAAAAAGAGTAAGAAAGTTGCAAGTAGAAAGAATAAATAGATGTTATAACAAATCCGATGCCAAACTCCTCTTCACCATGAAAAATACTTGTCGACCGCCATCTGAAAGAAAACAGAAGAAAGACAATACAAAAAAAAAGATACCAACTTACATGCATTAACACATACAATAACAGATATAAAATACTACTTATGAAATGCACACAGTGACCTGTAAAAAAAAAAAGATCATATATGCATACTTATTATACTCGAAAAGAGAATAAAAAACAAACAAAAAGTGCAAGAAAGTTGCAAGGAGACAGTGCAAACACATGGTATGTGATAACAAATCCCATGCCCAACTCTTCATCAACATAAAAAATATTTCTCGAGCTCCATCTGGAAGACAAAATAGAGAAAACATAGAAAAAGAGAAAACAGCATACATGCATTTACACATACAATGGTAGATATAAAATATTACACATTGCAAAACTAAAGGATACTACAGGGTGGGCCATTTATATGGTTACACCTGATCTATATATACACCCTATATACCACATCATACCACCAATGTTTTTGTTCCAACAGTCTTGGAGGGATCTATCCAATGTGGGTTAGTGTCAGACCAATAGTGGTGGTTTTGTTTGTTAATTTTACCATTCACATACAATTATGTACCCATATAAATAGCCAAATTAAGGTGTATCCATATAAATAGCCCACCCTGTACTGTGGCCTCCTCCTCCCCAATAGCCACCCTATTCCTCTCCAGATTTATTTTATTTAACATTTAGTGTGCAAAATCTGCACAGTGAATGTGAAGACACAAATACGCCCAACTGCCACTGCCATAACAATTCACATGCACAACTCTTCTTCACCATGAAAAACAGTTGTCGACCGCCATCTGTAAGAGAACAGAAGAGAGACAACACAAAAAAAAGAGGTACCAATTTACATGCATTACCACATACCATAACAGATATAAAATACTACCCATGAAATGCACACAAAGTGACCTGTGAAAAAAGATTGTTTATATATGCATACATATCATACTGAAAAAGAGAAAGAATGTCAGACAAAAAGAGTGAGAAAGTTGCAAGGAGAAAGAACAAATAGATGTTATAACAAATCCGATGCCAAACTCCTCTTCAACATGAAAAATACTTTTCGACCGCCATCTGAAAGAAAACAGAAGAGAGACAATACAAAAAAGAGATACCAACTTACATGCATTAACACATACTATAACAGATATAAAATACTACCCATGAAATGCATACAGTGACCTGTAAAAAAAAAAGTTCATATATGCATACTTATTATACTGGAAAATAAAATAAAAAACAAAGTGCAAGAAAGTTGCAAGGAGACAGAGCAAACACATGGTATGTGATAACAAATCCCATGCCCAACTCTTCATCAACATAAAAAATATTTCTCGAGCTCCATCTGGAAGACAAAAGAGAGACAACACAGAAAAATAGAAAACAGCATACATGCATTTACACATAGAATGCAAGATATAAAATATTACACATTGCAAAACTAAAGGATACTACAGGGTGGGCCATTTATATGGATACACCTGATCTATGTATACACCCCATATACAACATCATACCACCAATTTTTTTGTTCCAACAGTCTTGGAGGGATCTATCTAATGTGGGTTAGTGTCAGACCAATAGTGGTGGTTTTGTTTGTTAATTTCACCATTCACATACAATTATGTACCCATATAAATAGCCAAATTAAGGTGTATCCATATAAATGGCCCGCCCTGTACTGTGGCCTCCTCCTCCCCAATAGCCACCCTATTCCTCTCCAGATTTATTTTCTTTAACAGTTAGTGTGCAAAATCTGCACAGTGAATGTGAAGACACAAATACGCCCAACTGCCACTGCCATAACAATTCACAAGCATACATATCATAGTGAAAAAGAGAGAAAAAAAATCAGACAAAAAGAGTAAGAAAGTTGCAAGTAGAAAGAACAAATAGATGTTATAACAAATCCGATGCCAAACTCCTCTTCACCATGAAAAACACTTGTTTACCGCCATCTGAAAGAAAACAGAAGAGAGACAACACAAAAAAGATCTACCAATTTACATGCATTACCACATACCATAACAGTTATAAAATACTACCCATGAAATGCACACAAAGTGACCTGTGAAAAAAGATTGTTTATATATGCATACATATCATACTGAAAAAGAGAAAAAATGTCAGACAAAAAGAGTGAGAAAGTTGCAAGGAGAAAGAACAAATAGATGTTATAACAAATCCGGTGCCAAACTCCTCTTCAACATGAAAAACACTTGTCGACCGCCATCTGAAAGAAAACAGAAGAGAGACAACACAAAAAAGAGGTACCAATTTACATGCATTACCACTTACCATAACAGATATAAAATACTACCCATGAAATGCACACAAAGTGACCTGTGAAAAAAGATTGTTTATATATGCATACATATCATACTGAAAAAGAGAAAAAAAAAGTCAGACAAATAGAGTAAGAAAGTTGCAAGGAGAAAGAACAAATAGATGTTATAACAAATCCGATGCCAAACTCCTCTTCACCATGAAAAATACTTGTCGACCGCCATCTGAAACAAAACAGAAGAAAGACAATACAAAAAAAAGAGATACCAACTTACATGCATTAACACATACAATAACAGATATAAAATACTACTTATGAAATGCACACAGTGACCTGTAAAAAAAAAAAGATCATATATGCATACTTATTATACTCGAAAAGAGAATAAAAAACAAACAAAAAGTGCAAGAAAGTTGCAAGGAGACAGTGCAAACACATGGTATGTGATAACAAATCCCATGCCCAACTCTTCATCAACATAAAAAATATTTCTCGAGCTCCATCTGGAAGACAAAATAGAGAAAACATAGAAAAAGAGAAAACAGCATACATGCATTTACACATACAATGGTAGATATAAAATATTACACATTGCAAAACTAAAGGATACTACAGGGTGGGCCATTTATATGGTTACACCTGATCTATATATACACCCTATATACCACATCATACCACCAATGTTTTTGTTCCAACAGTCTTGGAGGGATCTATCCAATGTGGGTTAGTGTCAGACCAATAGTGGTGGTTTTGTTTGTTAATTTTACCATTCACATACAATTATGTACCCATATAAATAGCCAAATTAAGGTGTATCCATATAAATAGCCCACCCTGTACTGTGGCCTCCTCCTCCCCAATAGCCACCCTATTCCTCTCCAGATTTATTTTATTTAACATTTAGTGTGCAAAATCTGCACAGTGAATGTGAAGACACAAATACGCCCAACTGCCACTGCCATAACAATTCACATGCACAACTCTTCTTCACCATGAAAAACAGTTGTCGACCGCCATCTGTAAGAGAACAGAAGAGAGACAACACAAAAAAAGAGGTACCAATTTACATGCATTACCACATACCATAACAGATATAAAATACTACCCATGAAATGCACACAAAGTGACCTGTGAAAAAAGATTGTTTATATATGCATACATATCATACTGAAAAAGAGAAAGAATGTCAGACAAAAAGAGTGAGAAAGTTGCAAGGAGAAAGAACAAATAGATGTTATAACAAATCCGATGCCAAACTCCTCTTCAACATGAAAAATACTTTTCGACCGCCATCTGAAAGAAAACAGAAGAGAGACAATACAAAAAAGAGATACCAACTTACATGCATTAACACATACTATAACAGATATAAAATACTACCCATGAAATGCATACAGTGACCTGTAAAAAAAAAAGTTCATATATGCCTACTTATTATACTGGAAAATAAAATAAAAAACAAAGTGCAAGAAAGTTGCAAGGAGACAGAGCAAACATATGGTATGTGATAACAAATCCCATGCCCAACTCTTCATCAACATAAAAAATATTTCTCGAGCTCCATCTGGAAGACAAAAGAGAGACAACACAGAAAAATAGAAAACAGCATACATGCATTTACACATAGAATGCAAGATATAAAATATTACACATTGCAAAACTAAAGGATACTACAGGGTGGGCCATTTATATGGATACACCTGATCTATGTATACACCCCATATACAACATCATACCACCAATTTTTTTGTTCCAACAGTCTTGGAGGGATCTATCCAATGTGGGTTAGTGTCAGATCAATAGTGGTGGTTATGTTTGTTAATTTCACCATTCACATACAATTATGTACCCATATAAATAGCCAAATTAAGGTGTATCCATATAAATGGCCCGCCCTGTACTGTGGCCTCCTCCTCCCCAATAGCCACCCTATTCCTCTCCAGATTTATTTTCTTTAACAGTTAGTGTGCAAAATCTGCACAGTGAATGTGAAGACACAAATACGCCCAACTGCCACTGCCATAACAATTCACAAGCATACATATCATAGTGAAAAAGAGAGAAAAAAAATCAGACAAAAAGAGTAAGAAAGTTGCAAGTAGAAAGAACAAATAGATGTTATAACAAATCCGATGCCAAACTCCTCTTCACCATGAAAAACACTTGTTTACCGCCATCTGAAAGAAAACAGAAGAGAGACAACACAAAAAAGAGGTACCAATTTACATGCATTACCACATACCAGAACAGATATAAAATACTACCCATGAAATGCACACAAAGTGACCTGTGAAAAAAGATTGTTTATATATGCATACATATCATACTGAAAAAGAGAAAAAATGTCAGACAAAAAGAGTGAGAAAGTTGCAAGGAGAAAGAACAAATAGATGTTATAACAAATCCGATGCCAAACTCCTCTTCAACATGAAAAATGATTTTCGACCGCCACCTGAAAGAAAACAGAAGAGAGACAATACAAAAAAAGAGATACCAACTTACATGCATTAATACATACAATAACAGATATAAAATACTACTTATGAAATGCACACAGTGACCTGTAAAAAAAAAAAAGATCATATATGCATACTTATTATACTCGAAAAGAGAATAAAAAACAAACAAAAAGTGCAAGAAAGTTGCAAGGAGACAGTGCAAACACATGGTATGTGATAACAAATCCCATGCCCAACTCTTCATCAACATAAAACATATTTCTCGAGCTCCATCTGAAAGACAAAATAGAGAAAACATAGAAAAAGAGAAAACAACATACATGCATTTACACATACAATGGTAGATATAAAATATTACACATTGCAAAACTAAAGGATACTACAGGGTGGGCCATTTATATGGATACACCTGATCTATGTATACACCCCATATACAACATCATACCACCAATTTTTTTGTTCCAACAGTCTTGGAGGGATCTATCTAATGTGGGTTAGTGTCAGACCAATAGTGGTGGTTTTGTTTGTTAATTTCACCATTCACATACAATTATGTACCCATATAAATAGCCAAATTAAGGTGTATCCATATAAATGGCCCGCCCTGTACTGTGGCCTCCTCCTCCCCAATAGCCACCCTATTCCTCTCCAGATTTATTTTCTTTAACAGTTAGTGTGCAAAATCTGCACAGTGAATGTGAAGACACAAATACGCCCAACTGCCACTGCCATAACAATTCACAAGCATACATATCATAGTGAAAAAGAGAGAAAAAAAATCAGACAAAAAGAGTAAGAAAGTTGCAAGTAGAAAGAACAAATAGATGTTATAACAAATCCGATGCCAAACTCCTCTTCACCATGAAAAACACTTGTTTACCGCCATCTGAAAGAAAACAGAAGAGAGACAATACAAAAAAGAGGTACCAATTTACATGCATTACCACATACCATAACAGTTATAAAATACTACCCATGAAATGCACACAAAGTGACCTGTGAAAAAAGATTGTTTATATATGCATACATATCATACTGAAAAAGAGAAAAAATGTCAGACAAAAAGAGTGAGAAAGTTGCAAGGAGAAAGAACAAATAGATGTTATAACAAATCCGGTGCCAAACTCCTCTTCAACATGAAAAACACTTGTCGACCGCCATCTGAAAGAAAACAGAAGAGAGACAACACAAAAAAGAGGTACCAATTTACATGCATTACCACTTACCATAACAGATATAAAATACTACCCATGAAATGCACACAAAGTGACCTGTGAAAAAAGATTGTTTATATATGCATACATATCATACTGAAAAAGAGAAAAAAAAAGTCAGACAAATAGAGTAAGAAAGTTGCAAGGAGAAAGAACAAATAGATGTTATAACAAATCCGATGCCAAACTCCTCTTCACCATGAAAAATACTTGTCGACCGCCATCTGAAAGAAAACAGAAGAAAGACAATACAAAAAAAGAGATACCAACTTACATGCATTAACACATACAATAACAGATATAAAATACTACTTATGAAATGCACACAGTGACCTGTAAAAAAAAAAAAGATCATATATGCATACTTATTATACTCGAAAAGAGAATAAAAAACAAACAAAAAGTGCAAGAAAGTTGCAAGGAGACAGTGCAAACACATGCTATGTGATAACAAATCCCATGCCCAACTCTTCATCAACATAAAAAATATTTCTCGAGCTCCATCTGGAAGACAAAATAGAGAAAACATAGAAAAAGAGAAAACAGCATACATGCATTTACACATACAATGGTAGATATAAAATATTACACATTGCAAAACTAAAGGATACTACAGGGTGGGCCATTTATATGGTTACACCTGATCTATATATACACCCTATATACCACATCATACCACCAATGTTTTTGTTCCAACAGTCTTGGAGGGATCTATCCAATGTGGGTTAGTGTCAGACCAATAGTGGTGGTTTTGTTTGTTAATTTTACCATTCACATACAATTATGTACCCATATAAATAGCCAAATTAAGGTGTATCCATATAAATAGCCCACCCTGTACTGTGGCCTCCTCCTCCCCAATAGCCACCCTATTCCTCTCCAGATTTATTTTATTTAACATTTAGTGTGCAAAATCTGCACAGTGAATGTGAAGACACAAATACGCCCAACTGCCACTGCCATAACAATTCACATGCACAACTCTTCTTCACCATGAAAAACAGTTGTCGACCGCCATCTGTAAGAGAACAGAAGAGAGACAACACAAAAAAAAGAGGTACCAATTTACATGCATTACCACATACCATAACAGATATAAAATACTACCCATGAAATGCACACAAAGTGACCTGTGAAAAAAGATTGTTTATATATGCATACATATCATACTGAAAAAGAGAAAGAATGTCAGACAAAAAGAGTGAGAAAGTTGCAAGGAGAAAGAACAAATAGATGTTATAACAAATCCGATGCCAAACTCCTCTTCAACATGAAAAATACTTTTCGACCGCCATCTGAAAGAAAACAGAAGAGAGACAATACAAAAAAGAGATACCAACTTACATGCATTAACACATACTATAACAGATATAAAATACTACCCATGAAATGCATACAGTGACCTGTAAAAAAAAAAGTTCATATATGCATACTTATTATACTGGAAAATAAAATAAAAAACAAAGTGCAAGAAAGTTGCAAGGAGACAGAGCAAACACATGGTATGTGATAACAAATCCCATGCCCAACTCTTCATCAACATAAAAAATATTTCTCGAGCTCCATCTGGAAGACAAAAGAGAGACAACACAGAAAAATAGAAAACAGCATACATGCATTTACACATAGAATGCAAGATATAAAATATTACACACTGCAAAACTAAAGGATACTACAGGGTGGGCCATTTATATGGATACACCTGATCTATGTATACACCCCATATACAACATCATACCACCAATTTTTTTGTTCCAACAGTCTTGGAGGGATCTATCCAATGTGGGTTAGTGTCAGATCAATAGTGGTGGTTATGTTTGTTAATTTCACCATTCACATACAATTATGTACCCATATAAATAGCCAAATTAAGGTGTATCCATATAAATGGCCTGCCCTGTACTGTGGCCTCCTCCTCCCCAATAGCCACCCTATTCCTCTCCAGATTTATTTTCTTTAACAGTTAGTGTGCAAAATCTGCACAGTGAATGTGAAGACACAAATACGCCCAACTGCCACTGCCATAACAATTCACAAGCATACATATCATAGTGAAAAAGAGAGAAAAAAAATCAGACAAAAAGAGTAAGAAAGTTGCAAGTAGAAAGAACAAATAGATGTTATAACAAATCCGATGCCAAACTCCTCTTCACCATGAAAAACACTTGTTTACCGCCATCTGAAAGAAAACAGAAGAGAGACAACACAAAAAAGAGGTACCAATTTACATGCATTACCACATACCAGAACAGATATAAAATACTACCCATGAAATGCACACAAAGTGACCTGTGAAAAAAGATTGTTTATATATGCATACATATCATACTGAAAAAGAGAAAAAATGTCAGACAAAAAGAGTGAGAAAGTTGCAAGGAGAAAGAACAAATAGATGTTATAACAAATCCGATGCCAAACTCCTCTTCAACATGAAAAATGATTTTCGACCGCCACCTGAAAGAAAACAGAAGAGAGACAATACAAAAAAAGAGATACCAACTTACATGCATTAACACATACAATAACAGATATAAAATACTACTTATGAAATGCACACAGTGACCTGTAAAAAAAAAAAAGATCATATATGCATACTTATTATACTCGAAAAGAGAATAAAAAACAAACAAAAAGTGCAAGAAAGTTGCAAGGAGACAGTGCAAACACATGGTATGTGATAACAAATCCCATGCCCAACTCTTCATCAACATAAAACATATTTCTCGAGCTCCATCTGGAAGACAAAATAGAGAAAACATAGAAAAAGAGAAAACAACATACATGCATTTACACATACAATGGTAGATATAAAATATTACACATTGCAAAACTAAAGGATACTACAGGGTGGGCCATTTATATGGATACACCTGATCTATGTATACACCCCATATACAACATCATACCACCAATTTTTTTGTTCCAACAGTCTTGGAGGGATCTATCTAATGTGGGTTAGTGTCAGACCAATAGTGGTGGTTTTGTTTGTTAATTTCACCATTCACATACAATTATGTACCCATATAAATAGCCAAATTAAGGTGTATCCATATAAATGGCCCGCCCTGTACTGTGGCCTCCTCCTCCCCAATAGCCACCCTATTCCTCTCCAGATTTATTTTCTTTAACAGTTAGTGTGCAAAATCTGCACAGTGAATGTGAAGACACAAATACGCCCAACTGCCACTGCCATAACAATTCACAAGCATACATATCATAGTGAAAAAGAGAGAAAAAAAATCAGACAAAAAGAGTAAGAAAGTTGCAAGTAGAAAGAACAAATAGATGTTATAACAAATCCGATGCCAAACTCCTCTTCACCATGAAAAATACTTTTCGACCGCCATCTGAAAGAAAACAGAAGAGAGACAATACAAAAAAGAGATACCAACTTACATGCATTAACACATACTATAACAGATATAAAATACTACCCATGAAATGCATACAGTGACCTGTAAAAAAAAAAGTTCATATATGCATACTTATTATACTGGAAAATAAAATAAAAAACAAAGTGCAAGAAAGTTGCAAGGAGACAGAGCAAACATATGGTATGTGATAACAAATCCCATGCCCAACTCTTCATCAACATAAAAAATATTTCTCGAGCTCCATCTGGAAGACAAAAGAGAGACAACACAGAAAAATAGAAAACAGCATACATGCATTTACACATAGAATGCAAGATATAAAATATTACACATCGCAAAACTAAAGGATACTACAGGGTGGGCCATTTATATGGATAAACCTGATCTATGTATACACCCCATATACAACATCATACCACCAATTTTTTTGTTCCAACAGTCTTGGAGGGATCTATCCAATGTGGGTTAGTGTCAGATCAATAGTGGTGGTTATGTTTGTTAATTTCACCATTCACATACAATTATGTACCCATATAAATAGCCAAATTAAGGTGTATCCATATAAATGGCCCGCCCTGTACTGTGGCCTCCTCCTCCCCAATAGCCACCCTATTCCTCTCCAGATTTATTTTCTTTAACAGTTAGTGCGCAAAATCTGCACAGTGAATGTGAAGACACAAATACGCCCAACTGCCACTGCCATAACAATTCACATGCACAACTCTTCTTCACCATGAAAAACAGTTGTCGACCGCCATCTGTAAGAGAACAGAAGAGAGACAACACAAAAAAAAGAGGTACCAATTTACATGCATTACCACATACCATAACAGATATAAAATACTACCCATGAAATGCACACAAAGTGACCTGTGAAAAAAGATTGTTTATATATGCATACATATCATACTGAAAAAGAGAAAAAATGTCAGACAAAAAGAGTGAGAAAGTTGCAAGGAGAAAGAACAAATAGATGTTATAACAAATCCGGTGCCAAACTCCTCTTCAACATGAAAAACACTTGTCGACCGCCATCTGAAAGAAAACAGAAGAGAGACAACACAAAAAAGAGGTACCAATTTACATGCATTACCACTTACCATAACAGATATAAAATACTACCCATGAAATGCACACAAAGTGACCTGTGAAAAAAGATTGTTTATATATGCATACATATCATACTGAAAAAGAGAAAAAAAAAGTCAGACAAATAGAGTAAGAAAGTTGCAAGGAGAAAGAACAAATAGATGTTATAACAAATCCGATGCCAAACTCCTCTTCACCATGAAAAATACTTGTCGACCGCCATCTGAAAGAAAACAGAAGAAAGACAATACAAAAAAAGAGATACCAACTTACATGCATTAACACATACAATAACAGATATAAAATACTACTTATGAAATGCACACAGTGACCTGTAAAAAAAAAAAGATCATATATGCATACTTATTATACTCGAAAAGGGAATAAAAAACAAACAAAAAGTGCAAGAAAGTTGCAAGGAGACAGTGCAAACACATGGTATGTGATAACAAATCCCATGCCCAACTCTTCATCAACATAAAAAATATTTCTCGAGCTCCATCTGGAAGACAAAATAGAGAAAACATAGAAAAAGAGAAAACAGCATACATGCATTTACACATACAATGGTAGATATAAAATATTACACATTGCAAAACTGAAGGATACTACAGGGTGGGCCATTTATATGGATACACCTGATCTATATATACACCCTATATACCACATCATACCACCAATGTTTTTGTTCCAACAGTCTTGGAGGGATCTATCCAATGTGGGTTAGTGTCAGACCAATAGTGGTGGTTTTGTTTGTTAATTTTACCATTCACATACAATTATGTACCCATATAAATAGCCAAATTAAGGTGTATCCATATAAATAGCCCACCCTGTACTGTGGCCTCCTCCTCCCCAATAGCCACCCTATTCCTCTCCAGATTTATTTTATTTAACATTTAGTGTGCAAAATCTGCACAGTGAATGTGAAGACACAAATACGCCCAACTGCCACTGCCATAACAATTCACATGCACAACTCTTCTTCACCATGAAAAACAGTTGTCGACCGCCATCTGTAAGAGAACAGAAGAGAGACAACACAAAAAAAACAGGTACCAATTTACATGCATTACCACATACCATAACAGATATAAAATACTACCCATGAAATGCACACAAAGTGACCTGTGAAAAAAGATTGTTTATATATGCATACATATCATACTGAAAAAGAGAAAGAATGTCAGACAAAAAGAGTGAGAAAGTTGCAAGGAGAAAGAACAAATAGATGTTATAACAAATCCGATGCCAAACTCCTCTTCAACATGAAAAATACTTTTCGACCGCCATCTGAAAGAAAACAGAAGAGAGACAACACAAAAAAGAGGTACCAATTTACATGCATTACCACTCACCATAACAGATATAAAATACTACCCATGAAATGCACACAAAGTGACCTGTGAAAAAAGATTGTTTATATATGCATACATATCATACTGAAAAAGAGAAAAAATGTCAGACAAAAAGAGTGAGAAAGTTGCAAGGAGAAAGAACAAATAGATGTTATAACAAATCCGGTGCCAAACTCCTCTTCAACATGAAAAACACTTGTCGACCGCCATCTGAAAGAAAACAGAAGAGAGACAACACAAAAAAGAGGTACCAATTTACATGCATTACCACTTACCATAACAGATATAAAATACTACCCATGAAATGCACACAAAGTGACCTGTGAAAAAAGATTGTTTATATATGCATACATATCATACTGAAAAAGAGAAAAAAAAAGTCAGACAAATAGAGTAAGAAAGTTGCAAGGAGAAAGAACAAATAGATGTTATAACAAATCCGATGCCAAACTCCTCTTCACCATGAAAAATACTTGTCGACCGCCATCTGAAAGAAAACAGAAGAAAGACAATACAAAAAAAGAGATACCAACTTACATGCATTAACACATACAATAACAGATATAAAATACTACTTATGAAATGCACACAGTGACCTGTAAAAAAAAAAAGATCATATATGCATACTTATTATACTCGAAAAGAGAATAAAAAACAAACAAAAAGTGCAAGAAAGTTGCAAGGAGACAGTGCAAACACATGGTATGTGATAACAAATCCCATGCCCAACTCTTCATCAACATAAAAAATATTTCTCGAGCTCCATCTGGAAGACAAAATAGAGAAAACATAGAAAAAGAGAAAACAGCATACATGCATTTACACATACAATGGTAGATATAAAATATTACACATTGCAAAACTAAAGGATACTACAGGGTGGGCCATTTATATGGATACACCTGATCTATATATACACCCTATATACCACATCATACAACCAATGTTTTTGTTCCA
Source organism: Hyperolius riggenbachi (assembly GCF_040937935.1). Taxonomy (NCBI): domain Eukaryota; kingdom Metazoa; phylum Chordata; class Amphibia; order Anura; family Hyperoliidae; genus Hyperolius; species Hyperolius riggenbachi. Next base: position 87,329,471 of record NC_090653.1, on the reverse strand, counting down.
ACAGTCTTGGAGGGATCTATCCAATGTGGGTTAGTGTCAGACCAATAGTGGTGGTTTTGTTTGTTAATTTTACCATTCACATACAATTATGTACCCATATAAATAGCCAAATTAAGGTGTATCCATATAAATAGCCCATCCTGTACTGTGGCCTCCTCCTCCCCAATAGCCACCCTATTCCTCTCCAGATTTATTTTATTTAACATTTAGTGTGCAAAATCTGCACAGTGAATGTGAAGACACAAATACGCCCAACTGCCACTGCCATAACAATTCACATGCACAACTCTTCTTCACCATGAAAAACAGTTGTCGACCGCCATCTGTAAGAGAACAGAAGATATGAGACAACACAAAAAAAAGAGGTACCAATTTACATGCATTACCACATACCATAACAGATATAAAATACTACCCATGAAATGCACACAAAGTGACCTGTGAAAAAAGATTGTTTATATATGCATACATATCATACTGAAAAAGAGAAAGAATGTCAGACAAAAAGAGTAAAAAAGTTGCAAGGAGAAAGAACAAATAGATGTTATAACAAATCCGATGCCAAACTCCTCTTCAACATGAAAAATACTTTTCGACCGCCATCTGAAAGAAAACAGAAGAGAGACAACACAAAAAAGAGGTACCAATTTACATGCATTACCACTCACCATAACAGATATAAAATACTACCCATGAAATGCACACAAAGTGACCTGTGAAAAAAGATTGTTTATATATGCATACATATCATACTGAAAAAGAGAAAGAATGTCAGACAAAAAGAGTGAGAAAGTTGCAAGGAGAAAGAACAAATAGATGTTATAACAAATCCGATGCCAAACTCCTCTTCAACATGAAAAATACTTTTCGACCGCCATCTGAAAGAAAACAGAAGAGAGACAATACAAAAAAGAGATACCAACTTACATGCATTAACACATACTATAACAGATATAAAATACTACCCATGAAATGCATACAGTGACCTGTAAAAAAAAAAGTTCATATATGCATACTTATTATACTGGAAAATAAAATAAAAAACAAAGTGCAAGAAAGTTGCAAGGAGACAGAGCAAACACATGGTATGTGATAACAAATCCCATGCCCAACTCTTCATCAACATAAAAAATATTTCTCGAGCTCCATCTGGAAGACAAAAGAGAGACAACACAGAAAAATAGAAAACAGCATACATGCATTTACACATACAATGGTAGATATAAAATATTACACATTGCAAAACTAAAGGATACTACAGGGTGGGCCATTTATATGGATACACCTGATCTATGTATACACCCCATATACAACATCATACCACCAATTTTTTTGTTCCAACAGTCTTGGAGGGATCTATCCAATGTGGGTTAGTGTCAGACCAATAGTGGTGGTTATGTTTGTTAATTTCACCATTCACATACAATTATGTACCCATATAAATAGCCAAATTAAGGTGTATCCATATAAATGGCCCGCCCTGTACTGTGGCCTCCTCCTCCCCAATAGCCACCCTATTCCTCTCCAGATTTATTTTCTTTAACAGTTAGTGTGCAAAATCTGCACAGTGAATGTGAAGACACAAATACGCCCAACTGCCACTGCCATAACAATTCACAAGCATACATATCATAGTGAAAAAGAGAGAAAAAAAATCAGACAAAAAGAGTAAGAAAGTTGCAAGTAGAAAGAACAAATAGATGTTATAACAAATCCGATGCCAAATTCCTCTTCACCATGAAAAACACTTGTTTACCGCCATCTGAAAGAAAACAGAAGAGAGACAACACAAAAAAGAGGTACCAATTTACATGCATTACCACATACCATAACAGATATAAAATACTACCCATGAAATGCACACAAAGTGACCTGTGAAAAAAGATTGTTTATATATGCATACATATCATACTGAAAAAGAGAAAAAATGTCAGACAAAAAGAGTGAGAAAGTTGCAAGGAGAAAGAACAAATAGATGTTATAACAAATCCGGTGCCAAACTCCTCTTCAACATGAAAAACACTTGTCGACCGCCATCTGAAAGAAAACAGAAGAGAGACAACACAAAAAAGAGGTACCAATTTACATGCATTACCACTTACCATAACAGATATAAAATACTACCCATGAAATGCACACAAAGTGACCTGTGAAAAAAGATTGTTTATATATGCATACATATCATACTGAAAAAGAGAAAAAATGTCAGACAAAAAGAGTGAGAAAGTTGCAAGGAGAAAGAACAAATAGATGTTATAACAAACCCGGTGTCAAACTCCTCTTCACCATGAAAAACACTTGTCGACCGCCATCTGAAAGAAAACAGAAGAGAGACAACACAAAAAAGAGGTACCAATTTACATGCATTAACACATACAATAACAGATATAAAATACTACTCATGAAATGCACACAGTGACCTGTAAAAAAAAAAGATCATATATGCATACTTATTATACTCGAAAAGAGAATAAAAAACAAAAAAAAAAGTGCAAGAAAGTTGCAAGGAGACAGTGCAAACACATGGTATGTGATAACAAATCCCATGCCCAACTCTTCATCAACATAAAAAATATTTCTCGAGCTCCATCTGGAAGACAAAATAGAGACAACACAGAAAAAGAGAAAACAGCATACATGCATTTACACATACAATGTAAGATATACAATATTACACATTGCAAAACTAAAGGATACTACAGGGTGGGCCATTTATATGGATACACCTGATCTATGTATACACCCCATATACAACATCATACCACCAATTTTTTTGTTCCAACAGTCTTGGAGGGATCTATCCAATGTGGGTTAGTGTCAGACCAATAGTGGTGGTTTTGTTTGTTAATTTCACCATTCACATACAATTATGTACCCATATAAATAGCCAAATTAAGGTGTATCCATATAAATGGCCCGCCCTGTACTGTGGCCTCCTCCTCCCCAATAGCCACCCTATTCCTCTCCAGATTTATTTTCTTTAACAGTTAGTGTGCAAAATCTGCACAGTAAATGTGAAGACACAAATACGCCCAACTGCCACTGCCATAACAATTCACAAGCATACATATCATAGTGAAAAAGAGAGAAAAAAAAACAGACAAAAAGAGTAAGAAAGTTGCAAGTAGAAAGAACAAATAAATGTTATAACAAATCCGATGCCAAACTCCTCTTCACCATGAAAAACACTTGTTTACCGCCATCTGAAAGAAAACAGAAGAGAGACAACACAAAAAAGAGGTACCAATTTACATGCATTACCACATACCATAACAGATATAAAATACTACCCATGAAATGCACACAAAGTGACCTGTGAAAAAAGATTGTTTATATATGCATACATATCATACTGAAAAAGAGAAAAAATGTCAGACAAAAAGAGTGAGAAAGTTGCAAGGAGAAAGAACAAATAGATGTTATAACAAATCCGGTGCCAAACTCCTCTTCAACATGAAAAACACTTGTCGACCGCCATCTGAAAGAAAACAGAAGAGAGACAACACAAAAAAGAGGTACCAATTTACATGCATTACCACTTACCATAACAGATATAAAATACTACCCATGAAATGCACACAAAGTGACCTGTGAAAAAAGATTGTTTATATATGCATACATATCATACTGAAAAAGAGAAAAAATGTCAGACAAAAAGAGTGAGAAAGTTGCAAGGAGAAAGAACAAATAGATGTTATAACAAATCCGATGCCAAACTCCTCTTCAACATGAAAAATACTTGTCGACCGCCACCTGAAAGAAAACAGAAGAGAGACAATACAAAAAAAGAGATACCAACTTACATGCATTAACACATACAATAACAGATATAAAATACTACTTATGAAATGCACACAGTGACCTGTAAAAAAAAAATAGATCATATATGCATACTTATTATACTCGAAAAGAGAATAAAAAACAAACAAAAAGTGCAAGAAAGTTGCAAGGAGACAGTGCAAACACATGGTATGTGATAACAAATCCCATGCCCAACTCTTCATCAACATAAAACATATTTCTCGAGCTCCATCTGGAAGACAAAATAGAGAAAACATAGAAAAAGAGAAAACAACATACATGCATTTACACATACAATGGTAGATATAAAATATTACACATTGCAAAACTAAAGGATACTACAGGGTGGGCCATTTATATGGATACACCTGATCTATGTATACACCCCATATACAACATCATACCACCAATTTTTTTGTTCCAACAGTCTTGGAGGGATCTATCCAATGTGGGTTAGTGTCAGACCAATAGTGGTGGTTTTGTTTGTTAATTTCACCATTCACATACAATTATGTACCCATATAAATAGCCAAATTAAGGTGTATCCATATAAATAGCCCACCCTGTACTGTGGCCTCCTCCTCCCCAATAGCCACCCTATTCCTCTCCAGATTTATTTTATTTAACATTTAGTGTGCAAAATCTGCACAGTGAATGTGAAGACACAAAGACGCCCAACTGCCACTGCCATAACAATTCACATGCACAACTCTTCTTCACCATGAAAAACAGTTGTCGACCGCCATCTGTAAGAGAACAGAAGAGAGACAACACAAAAAAAGAGGTACCAATTTACATGCATTACCACATACCATAACAGATATAAAATACTACCCATGAAATGCACACAAAGTGACCTGTGAAAAAAGATTGTTTATATATGCATACATATCATACTGAAAAAGAGAAAGAATGTCAGACAAAAAGAGTGAGAAAGTTGCAAGGAGAAAGAACAAATAGATGTTATAACAAATCCGATGCCAAACTCCTCTTCAACATGAAAAATACTTTTCGACCGCCATCTGAAAGAAAACAGAAGAGAGACAATACAAAAAAGAGATACCAACTTACATGCATTAACACATACTATAACAGATATAAAATACTACCCATGAAATGCATACAGTGACCTGTACAAAAAAAAGTTCATATATGCCTACTTATTATACTGGAAAATAAAATAAAAAACAAAGTGCAAGAAAGTTGCAAGGAGACAGAGCAAACATATGGTATGTGATAACAAATCCCATGCCCAACTCTTCATCAACATAAAAAATATTTCTCGAGCTCCATCTGGAAGACAAAAGAGAGACAACACAGAAAAATAGAAAACAGCATACATGCATTTACACATAGAATGCAAGATATAAAATATTACACATTGCAAAACTAAACGATACTACAGGGTGGGCCATTTATATGGATACACCTGATCTATGTATACACCCCATATACAACATCATACCACCAATTTTTTTGTTCCAACAGTCTTGGAGGGATCTATCCAATGTGGGTTAGTGTCAGATCAATAGTGGTGGTTATGTTTGTTAATTTCACCATTCACATACAATTATGTACCCATATAAATAGCCAAATTAAGGTGTATCCATATAAATGGCCCGCCCTGTACTGTGGCCTCCTCCTCCCCAATAGCCACCCTATTCCTCTCCAGATTTATTTTCTTTAACAGTTAGTGTGCAAAATCTGCACAGTGAATGTGAAGACACAAATACGCCCAACTGCCACTGCCATAACAATTCACAAGCATACATATCATAGTGAAAAAGAGAGAAAAAAATCAGACAAAAAGAGTAAGAAAGTTGCAAGTAGAAAGAACAAATAGATGTTATAACAAATCCGATGCCAAACTCCTCTTCAACATGAAAAATGATTTTCGACCGCCACCTGAAAGAAAACAGAAGAGAGACAATACAAAAAAAGAGATACCAACTTACATGCATTAACACATACAATAACAGATATAAAATACTACTTATGAAATGCACACAGTGACCTGTAAAAAAAAAAAAGATCATATATGCATACTTATTATACTCGAAAAGAGAATAAAAAACAAACAAAAAGTGCAAGAAAGTTGCAAGGAGACAGTGCAAACACATGGTATGTGATAACAAATCCCATGCCCAACTCTTCATCAACATAAAACATATTTCTCGAGCTCCATCTGAAAGACAAAATAGAGAAAACATAGAAAAAGAGAAAACAACATACATGCATTTACACATACAATGGTAGATATAAAATATTACACATTGCAAAACTAAAGGATACTACAGGGTGGGCCATTTATATGGATACACCTGATCTATGTATACACCCCATATACAACATCATACCACCAATTTTTTTGTTCCAACAGTCTTGGAGGGATCTATCTAATGTGGGTTAGTGTCAGACCAATAGTGGTGGTTTTGTTTGTTAATTTCACCATTCACATACAATTATGTACCCATATAAATAGCCAAATTAAGGTGTATCCATATAAATGGCCCGCCCTGTACTGTGGCCTCCTCCTCCCCAATAGCCACACTATTCCTCTCCAGATTTATTTTCTTTAACAGTTAGTGTGCAAAATCTGCACAGTGAATGTGAAGACACAAATACGCCCAACTGCCACTGCCATAACAATTCACAAGCATACATATCATAGTGAAAAAGAGAGAAAAAAAATCAGACAAAAAGAGTAAGAAAGTTGCAAGTAGAAAGAACAAATAGATGTTATAACAAATCCGATGCCAAACTCCTCTTCACCATGAAAAACACTTGTTTACCGCCATCTGAAAGAAAACAGAAGAGAGACAATACAAAAAAGAGGTACCAATTTACATGCATTACCACATACCATAACAGTTATAAAATACTACCCATGAAATGCACACAAAGTGACCTGTGAAAAAAGATTGTTTATATATGCATACATATCATACTGAAAAAGAGAAAAAATGTCAGACAAAAAGAGTGAGAAAGTTGCAAGGAGAAAGAACAAATAGATGTTATAACAAATCCGGTGCCAAACTCCTCTTCAACATGAAAAACACTTGTCGACCGCCATCTGAAAGAAAACAGAAGAGAGACAACACAAAAAAGAGGTACCAATTTACATGCATTACCACTTACCATAACAGATATAAAATACTACCCATGAAATGCACACAAAGTGACCTGTGAAAAAAGATTGTTTATATATGCATACATATCATACTGAAAAAGAGAAAAAAAAAGTCAGACAAATAGAGTAAGAAAGTTGCAAGGAGAAAGAACAAATAGATGTTATAACAAATCCGATGCCAAACTCCTCTTCACCATGAAAAATACTTGTCGACCGCCATCTGAAAGAAAACAGAAGAAAGACAATACAAAAAAAGAGATACCAACTTACATGCATTAACACATACAATAACAGATATAAAATACTACTTATGAAATGCACACAGTGACCTGTAAAAAAAAAAAAGATCATATATGCATACTTATTATACTCGAAAAGAGAATAAAAAACATACAAAAAGTGCAAGAAAGTTGCAAGGAGACAGTGCAAACACATGCTATGTGATAACAAATCCCATGCCCAACTCTTCATCAACATAAAAAATATTTCTCGAGCTCCATCTGGAAGACAAAATAGAGAAAACATAGAAAAAGAGAAAACAGCATACATGCATTTACACATACAATGGTAGATATAAAATATTACACATTGCAAAACTAAAGGATACTACAGGGTGGGCCATTTATATGGTTACACCTGATCTATATATACACCCTATATACCACATCATACCACCAATGTTTTTGTTCCAACAGTCTTGGAGGGATCTATCCAATGTGGGTTAGTGTCAGACCAATAGTGGTGGTTTTGTTTGTTAATTTCACCATTCACATACAATTATGTACCCATATAAATAGCCAAATTAAGGTGTATCCATATAAATGGCCCGCCCTGTACTGTGGCCTCCTCCTCCCCAATAGCCACCCTATTCCTCTCCAGATTTATTTTCTTTAACAGTTAGTGTGCAAAATCTGCACAGTGAATGTGAAGACACAAATACGCCCAACTGCCACTGCCATAACAATTCACAAGCATACATATCATAGTGAAAAAGAGAGAAAAAAAATCAGACAAAAAGAGTAAGAAAGTTGCAAGTAGAAAGAACAAATAGATGTTATAACAAATCCGATGCCAAACTCCTCTTCACCATGAAAAACACTTGTTTACCGCCATCTGAAAGAAAACAGAAGAGAGACAATACAAAAAAGAGGTACCAATTTACATGCATTACCACATACCATAACAGTTATAAAATACTACCCATGAAATGCACACAAAGTGACCTGTGAAAAAAGATTGTTTATATATGCATACATATCATACTGAAAAAGAGAAAAAATGTCAGACAAAAAGAGTGAGAAAGTTGCAAGGAGAAAGAACAAATAGATGTTATAACAAATCCGATGCCAAACTCCTCTTCACCATGAAAAACACTTGTTTACCGCCATCTGAAAGAAAACAGAAGAGAGACAATACAAAAAAGAGGTACCAATTTACATGCATTACCACATACCATAACAGATATAAAATACTACCCATGAAATGCACACAAAGTGACCTGTGAAAAAAGATTGTTTATATATGCATACATATCATACTGAAAAAGAGAAAAAATGTCAGACAAAAAGAGTGAGAAAGTTGCAAGGAGAAAGAATAAATAGATGTTATAACAAATCCGATGCCAAACTCCTCTTCAACATGAAAAATACTTGTCGACCGCCACCTGAAAGAAAACAGAAGAGAGACAATACAAAAAAAGAGATACCAACTTACATGCATTAACACATACAATAACAGATATAAAATACTACTTATGAAATGCACACAGTGACCTGTAAAAAAAAAAAGATCATATATGCATACTTATTATACTCGAAAAGAGAATAAAAAACAAACAAAAAGTGCAAGAAAGTTGCAAGGAGACAGTGCAAACACATGGTATGTGATAACAAATCCCATGCCCAACTCTTCATCAACATAAAACATATTTCTCGAGCTCCATCTGGAAGACAAAATAGAGAAAACATAGAAAAAGAGAAAACAACATACATGCATTTACACATACAATGGTAGATATAAAATATTACACATTGCAAAACTAAAGGATACTACAGGGTGGGCCATTTATATGGATACACCTGATCTATGTATACACCCCATATACAACATCATACCACCAATTTTTTTGTTCCAACAGTCTTGGAGGGATCTATCCAATGTGGGTTAGTGTCAGACCAATAGTGGTGGTTTTGTTTGTTAATTTCACCATTCACATACAATTATGTACCCATATAAATAGCCAAATTAAGGTGTATCCATATAAATGGCCCGCCCTGTACTGTGGCCTCCTCCTCCCCAATAGCCACCCTATTCCTCTCCAGATTTATTTTCTTTAACAGTTAGTGTGCAAAATCTGCACAGTGAATGTGAAGACACAAATACGCCCAACTGCCACTGCCATAACAATTCACAAGCATACATATCATAGTGAAAAAGAGAGAAAAAAATCAGACAAAAAGAGTAAGAAAGTTGCAAGTAGAAAGAACAAATAGATGTTATAACAAATCCGATGCCAAATTCCTCTTCACCATGAAAAACACTTGTTTACCGCCATCTGAAAGAAAACAGAAGAGAGACAACACAAAAAAGAGGTACCAATTTACATGCATTACCACATACCATAACAGATATAAAATACTACCCATGAAATGCACACAAAGTGACCTGTGAAAAAAGATTGTTTATATATGCATACATATCATACTGAAAAAGAGAAAAAATGTCAGACAAAAAGAGTGAGAAAGTTGCAAGGAGAAAGAACAAATAGATGTTATAACAAATCCGATGCCAAACTCCTCTTCAACATGAAAAATACTTGTCGACCGCCACTTGAAAAAAAACAGAAGAGAGACAATACAAAAAAAGAGATACCAACTTACATGCATTAACACATACAATAACAGATATAAAATACTACTTATGAAATGCACACAGTGACCTGTAAAAAAAAAAAGATCATATATGCATACTTATTATACTCGAAAAGAGAATAAAAAACAAACAAAAAGTGCAAGAAAGTTGCAAGGAGACAGTGCAAACACATGGTATGTGATAACAAATTCCATGCCCAACTCTTCATCAACATAAAAAATATTTCTCGAGCTCCATCTGGAAGACAAAAGAGAGACAACACAGAAAAATAGAAAACAGCATACATGCATTTACACATAGAATGCAAGATATAAAATATTACCCATTGCAAAACTAAAGGATACTACAGGGTGGGCCATTTATATGGATACACCTGATCTATGTATACACCCCATATACAACATCATACCACCAATTTTTTTGTTCCAACAGTCTTGGAGGGATCTATCCAATGTGGGTTAGTGTCAGACCAATAGTGGTGGTTTTGTTTGTTAATTTCACCATTCACATACAATTATGTACCCATATAAATAGCCAAATTAAGGTGTATCCATATAAATGGCCCGCCCTGTACTGTGGCCTCCTCCTCCCCAATAGCCACCCTATTCCTCTCCAGATTTATTTTCTTTAACAGTTAGTGTGCAAAATCTGCACAGTGAATGTGAAGACACAAATACGCCCAACTACCACTGCCATAACAATTCACAAGCATACATATCATAGTGAAAAAGAGAGAAAAAAAAATCAGACAAAAAGAGTAAGAAAGTTGCAAGTAGAAAGAACAAATAGATGTTATAACAAATACGATGCCAAACTCCTCTTCACCATGAAAAACACTTGTTTACCGCCATCTGAAAGAAAACAGAAGAGAGACAACACAAAAAAGAGGTACCAATTTACATGCATTACCACATACCATAACAGATATAAAATACTACCCATGAAATGCACACAAAGTGACCTGTGAAAAAAGATTGTTTATATACGCATACATATCATACTGAAAAAGAGAAAAAATGTCAGACAAAAAGAGTGAGAAAGTTGCAAGGAGAAAGAACAAATAGATGTTATAACAAATCCGGTGTCAAACTCCTCTTCACCATGAAAAACACTTGTCGACCGCCATCTGAAAGAAAACAGAAGAGAGACAACACAAAAAAGAGGTACCAATTTACATGCATTAACACATACAATAACAGATATAAAATACTACTCATGAAATGCACACAGTGACCTGTAAAAAAAAAAAGATCATATATGCATACTTATTATACTCGAAAAGAGAATAAAAAACAAAAAAAAAAGTGCAAGAAAGTTGCAAGGAGACAGTGCAAACACATGGTATGTGATAACAAATCCCATGCCCAACTCTTCATCAACATAAAAAATATTTCTCGAGCTCCATCTGGAAGACAAAATAGAGACAACACAGAAAAAGAGAAAACAGCATACATGCATTTACACATACAATGTAAGATATACAATATTACACATTGCAAAACTAAAGGATACTACAGGGTGGGCCATTTATATGGATACACCTGATCTATATATACACCCTATATACCACATCATACCACCAATGTTTTTGTTCCAACAGTCTTGGAGGGATCTATCCAATGTGGGTTAGTGTCAGACCAATAGTGGTGGTTTTGTTTGTTAATTTTACCATTCACATACAATTATGTACCCATATAAATAGCCAAATTAAGGTGTATCCATATAAATAGCCCACCCTGTACTGTGGCCTCCTCCTCCCCAATAGCCACCCTATTCCTCTCCAGATTTATTTTATTTAACCTTTAGTGTGCAAAATCTGCACAGTGAATGTGAAGACACAAATACGCCCAACTGCCACTGCCATAACAATTCACATGCACAACTCTTCTTCACCATGAAAAACAGTTGTCGACCGCCATCTGTAAGAGAACAGAAGAGAGACAACACAAAAAAAGAGGTACCAATTTACATGCATTACCACATACCATAACAGATATAAAATACTACCCATGAAATGCACACAAAGTGACCTGTGAAAAAAGATTGTTTATATATGCATACATATCATACTGAAAAAGAGAAAAAATGTCAGACAAAAAGAGTGAGAAAGTTGCAAGGAGAAAGAACAAATAGATGTTATAACAAATCCGATGCCAAACTCCTCTTCAACATGAAAAATACTTTTCGACCGCCATCTGAAAGAAAACAGAAGAGAGACAATACAAAAAAGAGATACCAACTTACATGCATTAACACATACTATAACAGATATAAAATACTACCCATGAAATGCATACAGTGACCTGTAAAAAAAAAAGTTCATATATGCATACTTATTATACTGGAAAATAAAATAAAAAACAAAGTGCAAGAAAGTTGCAAGGAGACAGAGCAAACACATGGTATGTGATAACAAATCCCATGCCCAACTCTTCATCAACATAAAAAATATTTCTCGAGCTCCATCTGGAAGACAAAAGAGAGACAACACAGAAAAATAGAAAACAGCATACATGCATTTACACATAGAATGCAAGATATAAAATATTACACATTGCAAAACTAAAGGATACTACAGGGTGGGCCATTTGTATGGATACACCTGATCTATGTATACACCCCATATACAACATCATACCACCAATTTTTTTGTTCCAACAGTCTTGGAGGGATCTATCCAATGTGGGTTAGTGTCAGACCAATAGTGGTGGTTTTGTTTGTTAATTTCACCATTCACATACAATTATGTACCCATATAAATAGCCAAATTAAGGTGTATCCATATAAATGGCCCGCCCTGTACTGTGGCCTCCTCCTCCCCAATAGCCACCCTATTCCTCTCCAGATTTATTTTCTTTAACAGTTAGTGTGCAAAATCTGCACAGTGAATGTGAAGACACAAATACGCCCAACTGCCACTGCCATAACAATTCACAAGCATACATATCATAGTGAAAAAGAGAGAAAAAAAATCAGACAAAAAGAGTAAGAAAGTTGCAAGTAGAAAGAACAAATAGATGTTATAACAAATCCGATGCCAAATTCCTCTTCACCATGAAAAACACTTGTTTACCGCCATCTGAAAGAAAACAGAAGAGAGACAACACAAAAAAGAGGTACCAATTTACATGCATTACCACATACCATAACAGATATAAAATACTACCCATGAAATGCACACAAAGTGACCTGTGAAAAAAGATTGTTTATATATGCATACATATCATACTGAAAAAGAGAAAAAATGTCAGACAAAAAGAGTGAGAAAGTTGCAAGGAGAAAGAACAAATAGATGTTATAACAAATCCGGTGCCAAACTCCTCTTCAACATGAAAAACACTTGTCGACCGCCATCTGAAAGAAAACAGAAGAGAGACAACACAAAAAAGAGGTACCAATTTACATGCATTACCACATACCATAACAGATATAAAATACTACCCATGAAATGCACACAAAGTGACCTGTGAAAAAAGATTGTTTATATATGCATACATATCATACTGAAAAAGAGAAAAAATGTCAGACAAAAAGAGTGAGAAAGTTGCAAGGAGAAAGAACAAATAGATGTTATAACAAATCCGGTGTCAAACTCCTCTTCACCATGAAAAACACTTGTCGACCGCCATCTGAAAGAAAACAGAAGAGAGACAACACAAAAAAGAGGTACCAATTTACATGCATTAACACATACAATAACAGATATAAAATACTACTCATGAAATGCACACAGTGACCTGTAAAAAAAAAAGATCATATATGCATACTTATTATACTCGAAAAGAGAATAAAAAACAAAAAAAAAAAAGTGCAAGAAAGTTGCAAGGAGACAGTGCAAACACATGGTATGTGATAACAAATCCCATGCCCAACTCTTCATCAACATAAAAAATATTTCTCGAGCTCCATCTGGAAGACAAAATAGAGACAACACAGAAAAAGAGAAAACAGCATACATGCATTTACACATACAATGTAAGATATACAATATTACACATTGCAAAACTAAAGGATACTACAGGGTGGGCCATTTATATGGATACACCTGATCTATATATACACCCTATATACCACATCATACCACCAATGTTTTTGTTCCAACAGTCTTGGAGGGATCTATCCAATGTGGGTTAGTGTCAGACCAATAGTGGTGGTTTTGTTTGTTAATTTTACCATTCACATACAATTATGTACCCATATAAATAGCCAAATTAAGGTGTATCCATATAAATAGCCCACCCTGTACTGTGGCCTCCTCCTCCCCAATAGCCACCCTATTCCTCTCCAGATTTATTTTATTTAACCTTTAGTGTGCAAAATCTGCACAGTGAATGTGAAGACACAAATACGCCCAACTGCCACTGCCATAACAATTCACATGCACAACTCTTCTTCACCATGAAAAACAGTTGTCGACCGCCATCTGTAAGAGAACAGAAGAGAGACAACACAAAAAAAGAGGTACCAATTTACATGCATTACCACATACCATAACAGATATAAAATACTACCCATGAAATGCACACAAAGTGACCTGTGAAAAAAGATTGTTTATATATGCATACATATCATACTGAAAAAGAGAAAAAATGTCAGACAAAAAGAGTGAGAAAGTTGCAAGGAGAAAGAACAAATAGATGTTATAACAAATCCGATGCCAAACTCCTCTTCAACATGAAAAATACTTTTCGACCGCCATCTGAAAGAAAACAGAAGAGAGACAATACAAAAAAGAGATACCAACTTACATGCATTAACACATACTATAACAGATATAAAATACTACCCATGAAATGCATACAGTGACCTGTAAAAAAAAAAGTTCATATATGCATACTTATTATACTGGAAAATAAAATAAAAAACAAAGTGCAAGAAAGTTGCAAGGAGACAGAGCAAACACATGGTATGTGATAACAAATCCCATGCCCAACTCTTCATCAACATAAAAAATATTTCTCGAGCTCCATCTGGAAGACAAAAGAGAGACAACACAGAAAAATAGAAAACAGCATACATGCATTTACACATAGAATGCAAGATATAAAATATTACACATTGCAAAACTAAAGGATACTACAGGGTGGGCCATTTGTATGGATACACCTGATCTATGTATACACCCCATATACAACATCATACCACCAATTTTTTTGTTCCAACAGACTTGGAGGGATCTATCCAATGTGGGTTAGTGTCAGACCAATAGTGGTGGTTTTGTTTGTTAATTTCACCATTCACATACAATTATGTACCCATATAAATAGCCAAATTAAGGTGTATCCATATAAATGGCCCGCCCTGTACTGTGGCCTCCTCCTCCCCAATAGCCACCCTATTCCTCTCCAGATTTATTTTCTTTAACAGTTAGTGTGCAAAATCTGCACAGTGAATGTGAAGACACAAATACGCCCAACTGCCACTGCCATAACAATTCACAAGCATACATATCATAGTGAAAAAGAGAGAAAAAAAATCAGACAAAAAGAGTAAGAAAGTTGCAAGTAGAAAGAACAAATAGATGTTATAACAAATCCGATGCCAAATTCCTCTTCACCATGAAAAACACTTGTTTACCGCCATCTGAAAGAAAACAGAAGAGAGACAACACAAAAAAGAGGTACCAATTTACATGCATTACCACATACCATAACAGATATAAAATACTACCCATGAAATGCACACAAAGTGACCTGTGAAAAAAGATTGTTTATATATGCATACATATCATACTGAAAAAGAGAAAAAATGTCAGACAAAAAGAGTGAGAAAGTTGCAAGGAGAAAGAACAAATAGATGTTATAACAAATCCGGTGCCAAACTCCTCTTCAACATGAAAAACACTTGTCGACCGCCATCTGAAAGAAAACAGAAGAGAGACAACACAAAAAAGAGGTACCAATTTACATGCATTACCACTTACCATAACAGATATAAAATACTACCCATGAAATGCACACAAAGTGACCTGTGAAAAAAGATTGTTTATATATGCATACATATCATACTGAAAAAGAGAAAAAATGTCAGACAAAAAGAGTGAGAAAGTTGCAAGGAGAAAGAACAAATAGATGTTATAACAAATCCGATGCCAAACTCCTCTTCAACATGAAAAATACTTGTCGACCGCCACCTGAAAGAAAACAGAAGAGAGACAATACAAAAAAAGAGATACCAACTTACATGCATTAACACATACAATAACAGATATAAAATACTACTTGTGAAATGCACACAGTGACCTGTAAAAAAAAAAAGATCATATATGCATACTTATTATACTCGAAAAGAGAATAAAAAACAAACAAAAAGTGCAAGAAAGTTGCAAGGAGACAGTGCAAACACATGGTATGTGATAACAAATTCCATGCCCAACTCTTCATCAACATAAAAAATATTTCTCGAGCTCCATCTGGAAGACAAAAGAGAGACAACACAGAAAAAGAGAAAACAGCATACATGCATTTACACATACAATGTAAGATATACAATATTACACATTGCAAAACTAAAGGATACTACAGGGTGGGCCATTTATATGGATACACCTGATCTATATATACACCCTATATACCACATCATACCACCAATGTTTTTGTTCCAACAGTCTTGGAGGGATCTATCCAATGTGGGTTAGTGTCAAACCAATAGTGGTGGTTTTGTTTGTTAATTTTACCATTCACATACAATTATGTACCCATATAAATAGCCAAATTAAGGTGTATCCATATAAATAGCCCACCCTGTACTGTGGCCTCCTCCTCCCCAATAGCCACCCTATTCCTCTCCAGATTTATTTTATTTAACCTTTAGTGTGCAAAATCTGCACAGTGAATGTGAAGACACAAATACGCCCAACTGCCACTGCCATAACAATTCACATGCACAACTCTTCTTCACCATGAAAAACAGTTGTCGACCGCCATCTGTAAGAGAACAGAAGAGAGACAACACAAAAAAAGAGGTACCAATTTACATGCATTACCACATACCATAACAGATATAAAATACTACCCATGAAATGCACACAAAGTGACCTGTGAAAAAAGATTGTTTATATATGCATACATATCATACTGAAAAAGAGAAAAATGTCAGACAAAAAGAGTGAGAAAGTTGCAAGGAGAAAGAACAAATAGATGTTATAACAAATCCGATGCCAAACTCCTCTTCAACATGAAAAATACTTTTCGACCGCCATCTGAAAGAAAACAGAAGAGAGACAATACAAAAAAGAGATACCAACTTACATGCATTAACACATACTATAACAGATATAAAATACTACCCATGAAATGCATACAGTGACCTGTAAAAAAAAAAGTTCATATATGCATACTTATTATACTGGAAAATAAAATAAAAAACAAAGTGCAAGAAAGTTGCAAGGAGACAGAGCAAACACATGGTATGTGATAACAAATCCCATGCCCAACTCTTCATCAACATAAAAAATATTTCTCGAGCTCCATCTGGAAGACAAAAGAGAGACAACACAGAAAAATAGAAAACAGCATACATGCATTTATACATAGAATGCAAGATATAAAATATTACACATTGCAAAACTAAAGGATACTACAGGGTGGGCCATTTGTATGGATACACCTGATCTATGTATACACCCCATATACAACATCATACCACCAATTTTTTTGTTCCAACAGTCTTGTAGGGATCTATCCAATGTGGGTTAGTGTCAGACCAATAGTGGTGGTTTTGTTTGTTAATTTCACCATTCACATACAATTATGTACCCATATAAATAGCCAAATTAAGGTGTATCCATATAAATGGCCCGCCCTGTACTGTGGCCTCCTCCTCCCCAATAGCCACCCTATTCCTCTCCAGATTTATTTTCTTTAACAGTTAGTGTGCAAAATCTGCACAGTGAATGTGAAGACACAAATACGCCCAACTACCACTGCCATAACAATTCACAAGCATACATATCATAGTGAAAAAGAGAGAAAAAAAATCAGACAAAAAGAGTAAGAAAGTTGCAAGTAGAAAGAACAAATAAATGTTATAACAAATCCGATGCCAAACTCCTCTTCACCATGAAAAACACTTGTTTACCGCCATCTGAAAGAAAACAGAAGAGAGACAACACAAAAAAGAGGTACCAATTTACATGCATTACCACATACCATAACAGATATAAAATACTACCCATGAAATGCACACAAAGTGACCTGTGAAAAAAGATTGTTTATATATGCATACATATCATACTGAAAAAGAGAAAAAATGTCAGACAAAAAGAGTGAGAAAGTTGCAAGGAGAAAGAACAAATAGATGTTATAACAAATCCGGTGCCAAACTCCTCTTCAACATGAAAAACACTTGTCGACCGCCATCTGAAAGAAAACAGAAGAGAGACAGCACAAAAAAGAGGAACCAATTTACATGCTTTACCACTTACCATAACAGATATAAAATACTACCCATGAAATGCACACAAAGTGACCTGTGAAAAAAGATTGTTTATATATGCATACATATCATACTGAAAAAGAGAAAAAATGTCAGACAAAAAGAGTGAGAAAGTTGCAAGGAGAAAGAACAAATAGATGTTATAACAAATCCGATGCCAAACTCCTCTTCAACATGAAAAATACTTGTCGACCGCCACCTGAAAGAAAACAGAAGAGAGACAATACAAAAAAAGAGATACCAACTTACATGCATTAACACATACAATAACAGATATAAAATACTACTTATGAAATGCACACAGTGACCTGTAAAAAAAAAATAGATCATATATGCATACTTATTATACTCGAAAAGAGAATAAAAAACAAACAAAAAGTGCAAGAAAGTTGCAAGGAGACAGTGCAAACACATGGTATGTGAAAACAAATCCCATGCCCAACTCTTCATCAACATAAAACATATTTCTCGAGCTCCATCTGGAAGACAAAATAGAGAAAACATAGAAAAAGAGAAAACAACATACATGCATTTACACATACAATGGTAGATATATAATATTACACATTGCAAAACTAAAGGATACTACAGGGTGGGCCATTTATATGGATACACCTGATCTATGTATACACCCCATATACAACATCATACCACCAATTTTTTTGTTCCAACAGTCTTGGAGGGATCTATCCAATGTGGGTTAGTGTCAGACCAATAGTGGTGGTTTTGTTTGTTAATTTCACCATTCACATACAATTATGTACCCATATAAATAGCCAAATTAAGGTGTATCCATATAAATGGCCCGCCCTGTACTGTGGCCTCCTCCTCCCCAATAGCCACCCTATTCCTCTCCAGATTTATTTTCTTTAACAGTTAGTGTGCAAAATCTGCACAGTGAATGTGAAGACACAAATACGCCCAACTGCCACTGCCATAACAATTCACAAGCATACATATCATAGTGAAAAAGAGAGAAAAAAAATCAGACAAAAAGAGTAAGAAAGTTGCAAGTAGAAAGAACAAATAGATGTTATAACAAATCCGATGCCAAACTCCTCTTCACCATGAAAAACACTTGTTTACCGCCATCTGAAAGAAAACAGAAGAGAGACAATACAAAAAAGAGGTACCAATTTACATGCATTACCACATACCATAACAGTTATAAAATACTACCCATGAAATGCACACAAAGTGACCTGTGAAAAAAGATTGTTTATATATGCATACATATCATACTGAAAAAGAGAAAAAATGTCAGACAAAAAGAGTGAGAAAGTTGCAAGGAGAAAGAACAAATAGATGTTATAACAAATCCGATGCCAAACTCCTCTTCACCATGAAAAACACTTGTTTACCGCCATCTGAAAGAAAACAGAAGAGAGACAATACAAAAAAGAGGTACCAATTTACATGCATTACCACATACCATAACAGATATAAAATACTACCCATGAAATGCACACAAAGTGACCTGTGAAAAAAGATTGTTTATATATGCATACATATCATACTGAAAAAGAGAAAAAATGTCAGACAAAAAGAGTGAGAAAGTTGCAAGGAGAAAGAATAAATAGATGTTATAACAAATCCGATGCCAAACTCCTCTTCAACATGAAAAATACTTGTCGACCGCCACCTGAAAGAAAACAGAAGAGAGACAATACAAAAAAAGAGATACCAACTTACATGCATTAACACATACAATAACAGATATAAAATACTACTTATGAAATGCACACAGTGACCTGTAAAAAAAAAAAGATCATATATGCATACTTATTATACTCGAAAAGAGAATAAAAAACAAACAAAAAGTGCAAGAAAGTTGCAAGGAGACAGTGCAAACACATGGTATGTGATAACAAATCCCATGCCCAACTCTTCATCAACATAAAACATATTTCTCGAGCTCCATCTGGAAGACAAAATAGAGAAAACATAGAAAAAGAGAAAACAACATACATGCATTTACACATACAATGGTAGATATAAAATATTACACATTGCAAAACTAAAGGATACTACAGGGTGGGCCATTTATATGGATACACCTGATCTATGTATACACCCCATATACAACATCATACCACCAATTTTTTTGTTCCAACAGTCTTGGAGGGATCTATCCAATGTGGGTTAGTGTCAGACCAATAGTGGTGGTTTTGTTTGTTAATTTCACCATTCACATACAATTATGTACCCATATAAATAGCCAAATTAAGGTGTATCCATATAAATGGCCCGCCCTGTACTGTGGCCTCCTCCTCCCCAATAGCCACCCTATTCCTCTCCAGATTTATTTTCTTTAACAGTTAGTGTGCAAAATCTGCACAGTGAATGTGAAGACACAAATACGCCCAACTGCCACTGCCATAACAATTCACAAGCATACATATCATAGTGAAAAAGAGAGAAAAAAATCAGACAAAAAGAGTAAGAAAGTTGCAAGTAGAAAGAACAAATAGATGTTATAACAAATCCGATGCCAAATTCCTCTTCACCATGAAAAACACTTGTTTACCGCCATCTGAAAGAAAACAGAAGAGAGACAACACAAAAAAGAGGTACCAATTTACATGCATTACCACATACCATAACAGATATAAAATACTACCCATGAAATGCACACAAAGTGACCTGTGAAAAAAGATTGTTTATATATGCATACATATCATACTGAAAAAGAGAAAAAATGTCAGACAAAAAGAGTGAGAAAGTTGCAAGGAGAAAGAACAAATAGATGTTATAACAAATCCGATGCCAAACTCCTCTTCAACATGAAAAATACTTGTCGACCGCCACTTGAAAAAAAACAGAAGAGAGACAATACAAAAAAAGAGATACCAACTTACATGCATTAACACATACAATAACAGATATAAAATACTACTTATGAAATGCACACAGTGACCTGTAAAAAAAAAAAGATCATATATGCATACTTATTATACTCGAAAAGAGAATAAAAAACAAACAAAAAGTGCAAGAAAGTTGCAAGGAGACAGTGCAAACACATGGTATGTGATAACAAATTCCATGCCCAACTCTTCATCAACATAAAAAATATTTCTCGAGCTCCATCTGGAAGACAAAAGAGAGACAACACAGAAAAATAGAAAACAGCATACATGCATTTACACATAGAATGCAAGATATAAAATATTACCCATTGCAAAACTAAAGGATACTACAGGGTGGGCCATTTATATGGATACACCTGATCTATGTATACACCCCATATACAACATCATACCACCAATTTTTTTGTTCCAACAGTCTTGGAGGGATCTATCCAATGTGGGTTAGTGTCAGACCAATAGTGGTGGTTTTGTTTGTTAATTTCACCATTCACATACAATTATGTACCCATATAAATAGCCAAATTAAGGTGTATCCATATAAATGGCCCGCCCTGTACTGTGGCCTCCTCCTCCCCAATAGCCACCCTATTCCTCTCCAGATTTATTTTCTTTAACAGTTAGTGTGCAAAATCTGCACAGTGAATGTGAAGACACAAATACGCCCAACTACCACTGCCATAACAATTCACAAGCATACATATCATAGTGAAAAAGAGAGAAAAAAAAATCAGACAAAAAGAGTAAGAAAGTTGCAAGTAGAAAGAACAAATAGATGTTATAACAAATACGATGCCAAACTCCTCTTCACCATGAAAAACACTTGTTTACCGCCATCTGAAAGAAAACAGAAGAGAGACAACACAAAAAAGAGGTACCAATTTACATGCATTACCACATACCATAACAGATATAAAATACTACCCATGAAATGCACACAAAGTGACCTGTGAAAAAAGATTGTTTATATATGCATACATATCATACTGAAAAAGAGAAAAAATGTCAGACAAAAAGAGTGAGAAAGTTGCAAGGAGAAAGAACAAATAGATGTTATAACAAATCCGGTGTCAAACTCCTCTTCACCATGAAAAACACTTGTCGACCGCCATCTGAAAGAAAACAGAAGAGAGACAACACAAAAAAGAGGTACCAATTTACATGCATTAACACATACAATAACAGATATAAAATACTACTCATGAAATGCACACAGTGACCTGTAAAAAAAAAAAGATCATATATGCATACTTATTATACTCGAAAAGAGAATAAAAAACAAAAAAAAAAGTGCAAGAAAGTTGCAAGGAGACAGTGCAAACACATGGTATGTGATAACAAATCCCATGCCCAACTCTTCATCAACATAAAAAATATTTCTCGAGCTCCATCTGGAAGACAAAATAGAGACAACACAGAAAAAGAGAAAACAGCATACATGCATTTACACATACAATGTAAGATATACAATATTACACATTGCAAAACTAAAGGATACTACAGGGTGGGCCATTTATATGGATACACCTGATCTATATATACACCCTATATACCACATCATACCACCAATGTTTTTGTTCCAACAGTCTTGGAGGGATCTATCCAATGTGGGTTAGTGTCAGACCAATAGTGGTGGTTTTGTTTGTTAATTTTACCATTCACATACAATTATGTACCCATATAAATAGCCAAATTAAGGTGTATCCATATAAATAGCCCACCCTGTACTGTGGCCTCCTCCTCCCCAATAGCCACCCTATTCCTCTCCAGATTTATTTTATTTAACCTTTAGTGTGCAAAATCTGCACAGTGAATGTGAAGACACAAATACGCCCAACTGCCACTGCCATAACAATTCACATGCACAACTCTTCTTCACCATGAAAAACAGTTGTCGACCGCCATCTGTAAGAGAACAGAAGAGAGACAACACAAAAAAAGAGGTACCAATTTACATGCATTACCACATACCATAACAGATATAAAATACTACCCATGAAATGCACACAAAGTGACCTGTGAAAAAAGATTGTTTATATATGCATACATATCATACTGAAAAAGAGAAAAAATGTCAGACAAAAAGAGTGAGAAAGTTGCAAGGAGAAAGAACAAATAGATGTTATAACAAATCCGATGCCAAACTCCTCTTCAACATGAAAAATACTTTTCGACCGCCATCTGAAAGAAAACAGAAGAGAGACAATACAAAAAAGAGATACCAACTTACATGCATTAACACATACTATAACAGATATAAAATACTACCCATGAAATGCATACAGTGACCTGTAAAAAAAAAAGTTCATATATGCATACTTATTATACTGGAAAATAAAATAAAAAACAAAGTGCAAGAAAGTTGCAAGGAGACAGAGCAAACACATGGTATGTGATAACAAATCCCATGCCCAACTCTTCATCAACATAAAAAATATTTCTCGAGCTCCATCTGGAAGACAAAAGAGAGACAACACAGAAAAATAGAAAACAGCATACATGCATTTACACATAGAATGCAAGATATAAAATATTACACATTGCAAAACTAAAGGATACTACAGGGTGGGCCATTTGTATGGATACACCTGATCTATGTATACACCCCATATACAACATCATACCACCAATTTTTTTGTTCCAACAGTCTTGGAGGGATCTATCCAATGTGGGTTAGTGTCAGACCAATAGTGGTGGTTTTGTTTGTTAATTTCACCATTCACATACAATTATGTACCCATATAAATAGCCAAATTAAGGTGTATCCATATAAATGGCCCGCCCTGTACTGTGGCCTCCTCCTCCCCAATAGCCACCCTATTCCTCTCCAGATTTATTTTCTTTAACAGTTAGTGTGCAAAATCTGCACAGTGAATGTGAAGACACAAATACGCCCAACTGCCACTGCCATAACAATTCACAAGCATACATATCATAGTGAAAAAGAGAGAAAAAAAATCAGACAAAAAGAGTAAGAAAGTTGCAAGTAGAAAGAACAAATAGATGTTATAACAAATCCGATGCCAAATTCCTCTTCACCATGAAAAACACTTGTTTACCGCCATCTGAAAGAAAACAGAAGAGAGACAACACAAAAAAGAGGTACCAATTTACATGCATTACCACATACCATAACAGATATAAAATACTACCCATGAAATGCACACAAAGTGACCTGTGAAAAAAGATTGTTTATATATGCATACATATCATACTGAAAAAGAGAAAAAATGTCAGACAAAAAGAGTGAGAAAGTTGCAAGGAGAAAGAACAAATAGATGTTATAACAAATCCGGTGCCAAACTCCTCTTCAACATGAAAAACACTTGTCGACCGCCATCTGAAAGAAAACAGAAGAGAGACAACACAAAAAAGAGGTACCAATTTACATGCATTACCACTTACCATAACAGATATAAAATACTACCCATGAAATGCACACAAAGTGACCTGTGAAAAAAGATTGTTTATATATGCATACATATCATAGTGAAAAAGAGAAAAAATGTCAGACAAAAAGAGTGAGAAAGTTGCAAGGAGAAAGAACAAATAGATGTTATAACAAATCCGGTGTCAAACTCCTCTTCACCATGAAAAACACTTGTCGACCGCCATCTGAAAGAAAACAGAAGAGAGACAACACAAAAAAGAGGTACCAATTTACATGCATTAACACATACAATAACAGATATAAAATACTACTCATGAAATGCACACAGTGACCTGTAAAAAAAAAAGATCATATATGCATACTTATTATACTCGAAAAGAGAATAAAAAACAAAAAAAAAAGTGCAAGAAAGTTGCAAGGAGACAGTGCAAACACATGGTATGTGATAACAAATCCCATGCCCAACTCTTCATCAACATAAAAAATATTTCTCGAGCTCCATCTGGAAGACAAAATAGAGACAACACAGAAAAAGAGAAAACAGCATACATGCATTTACACATACAATGTAAGATATACAATATTACACATTGCAAAACTAAAGGATACTACAGGGTGGGCCATTTATATGGATACACCTGATCTATATATACACCCTATATACCACATCATACCACCAATGTTTTTGTTCCAACAGTCTTGGAGGGATCTATCCAATGTGGGTTAGTGTCAGACCAATAGTGGTGGTTTTGTTTGTTAATTTTACCATTCACATACAATTATGTACCCATATAAATAGCCAAATTAAGGTGTATCCATATAAATAGCCCACCCTGTACTGTGGCCTCCTCCTCCCCAATAGCCACCCTATTCCTCTCCAGATTTATTTTATTTAACCTTTAGTGTGCAAAATCTGCACAGTGAATGTGAAGACACAAATACGCCCAACTGCCACTGCCATAACAATTCACATGCACAACTCTTCTTCACCATGAAAAACAGTTGTCGACCGCCATCTGTAAGAGAACAGAAGAGAGACAACACAAAAAAAGAGGTACCAATTTACATGCATTACCACATACCATAACAGATATAAAATACTACCCATGAAATGCACACAAAGTGACCTGTGAAAAAAGATTGTTTATATATGCATACATATCATACTGAAAAAGAGAAAAAATGTCAGACAAAAAGAGTGAGAAAGTTGCAAGGAGAAAGAACAAATAGATGTTATAACAAATCCGATGCCAAACTCCTCTTCAACATGAAAAATACTTTTCGACCGCCATCTGAAAGAAAACAGAAGAGAGACAATACAAAAAAGAGATACCAACTTACATGCATTAACACATACTATAACAGATATAAAATACTACCCATGAAATGCATACAGTGACCTGTAAAAAAAAAAGTTCATATATGCATACTTATTATACTGGAAAATAAAATAAAAAACAAAGTGCAAGAAAGTTGCAAGGAGACAGAGCAAACACATGGTATGTGATAACAAATCCCATGCCCAACTCTTCATCAACATAAAAAATATTTCTCGAGCTCCATCTGGAAGACAAAAGAGAGACAACACAGAAAAATAGAAAACAGCATACATGCATTTACACATAGAATGCAAGATATAAAATATTACACATTGCAAAACTAAAGGATACTACAGGGTGGGCCATTTGTATGGATACACCTGATCTATGTATACACCCCATATACAACATCATACCACCAATTTTTTTGTTCCAACAGACTTGGAGGGATCTATCCAATGTGGGTTAGTGTCAGACCAATAGTGGTGGTTTTGTTTGTTAATTTCACCATTCACATACAATTATGTACCCATATAAATAGCCAAATTAAGGTGTATCCATATAAATGGCCCGCCCTGTACTGTGGCCTCCTCCTCCCCAATAGCCACCCTATTCCTCTCCAGATTTATTTTCTTTAACAGTTAGTGTGCAAAATCTGCACAGTGAATGTGAAGACACAAATACGCCCAACTGCCACTGCCATAACAATTCACAAGCATACATATCATAGTGAAAAAGAGAGAAAAAAAATCAGACAAAAAGAGTAAGAAAGTTGCAAGTAGAAAGAACAAATAGATGTTATAACAAATCCGATGCCAAATTCCTCTTCACCATGAAAAACACTTGTTTACTGCCATCTGAAAGAAAACAGAAGAGAGACAACACAAAAAAGAGGTACCAATTTACATGCATTACCACATACCATAACAGATATAAAATACTACCCATGAAATGCACACAAAGTGACCTGTGAAAAAAGATTGTTTATATATGCATACATATCATACTGAAAAAGAGAAAAAATGTCAGACAAAAAGAGTGAGAAAGTTGCAAGGAGAAAGAACAAATAGATGTTATAACAAATCCGGTGCCAAACTCCTCTTCAACATGAAAAACACTTGTCGACCGCCATCTGAAAGAAAACAGAAGAGAGACAACACAAAAAAGAGGTACCAATTTACATGCATTACCACTTACCATAACAGATATAAAATACTACCCATGAAATGCACACAAAGTGACCTGTGAAAAAAGATTGTTTATATATGCATACATATCATACTGAAAAAGAGAAAAAATGTCAGACAAAAAGAGTGAGAAAGTTGCAAGGAGAAAGAACAAATAGATGTTATAACAAATCCGATGCCAAACTCCTCTTCAACATGAAAAATACTTGTCGACCGCCACCTGAAAGAAAACAGAAGAGAGACAATACAAAAAAAGAGATACCAACTTACATGCATTAACACATACAATAACAGATATAAAATACTACTTGTGAAATGCACACAGTGACCTGTAAAAAAAAAAAGATCATATATGCATACTTATTATACTCGAAAAGAGAATAAAAAACAAACAAAAAGTGCAAGAAAGTTGCAAGGAGACAGTGCAAACACATGGTATGTGATAACAAATTCCATGCCCAACTCTTCATCAACATAAAAAATATTTCTCGAGCTCCATCTGGAAGACAAAAGAGAGACAACACAGAAAAAGAGAAAACAGCATACATGCATTTACACATACAATGTAAGATATACAATATTACACATTGCAAAACTAAAGGATACTACAGGGTGGGCCATTTATATGGATACACCTGATCTATATATACACCCTATATACCACATCATACCACCAATGTTTTTGTTCCAACAGTCTTGGAGGGATCTATCCAATGTGGGTTAGTGTCAGACCAATAGTGGTGGTTTTGTTTGTTAATTTTACCATTCACATACAATTATGTACCCATATAAATAGCCATATTAAGGTGTATCCATATAAATAGCCCACCCTGTACTGTGGCCTCCTCCTCCCCAATAGCCACCCTATTCCTCTCCAGATTTATTTTATTTAACCTTTAGTGTGCAAAATCTGCACAGTGAATGTGAAGACACAAATACGCCCAACTGCCACTGCCATAACAATTCACATGCACAACTCTTCTTCACCATGAAAAACAGTTGTCGACCGCCATCTGTAAGAGAACAGAAGAGAGACAACACAAAAAAAGAGGTACCAATTTACATGCATTACCACATACCATAACAGATATAAAATACTACCCATGAAATGCACACAAAGTGACCTGTGAAAAAAGATTGTTTATATATGCATACATATCATACTGAAAAAGAGAAAAAATGTCAGACAAAAAGAGTGAGAAAGTTGCAAGGAGAAAGAACAAATAGATGTTATAACAAATCCGATGCCAAACTCCTCTTCAACATGAAAAATACTTTTCGACCGCCATCTGAAAGAAAACAGAAGAGAGACAATACAAAAAAGAGATACCAACTTACATGCATTAACACATACTATAACAGATATAAAATACTACCCATGAAATGCATACAGTGACCTGTAAAAAAAAAAGTTCATATATGCATACTTATTATACTGGAAAATAAAATAAAAAACAAAGTGCAAGAAAGTTGCAAGGAGACAGAGCAAACACATGGTATGTGATAACAAATCCCATGCCCAACTCTTCATCAACATAAAAAATATTTCTCGAGCTCCATCTGGAAGACAAAAGAGAGACAACACAGAAAAATAGAAAACAGCATACATGCATTTACACATAGAATGCAAGATATAAAATATTACACATTGCAAAACTAAAGGATACTACAGGGTGGGCCATTTGTATGGATACACCTGATCTATGTATACACCCCATATACAACATCATACCACCAATTTTTTTGTTCCAACAGTCTTGGAGGGATCTATCCAATGTGGGTTAGTGTCAGACCAATAGTGGTGGTTTTGTTTGTTAATTTCACCATTCACATACAATTATGTACCCATATAAATAGCCAAATTAAGGTGTATCCATATAAATGGCCCGCCCTGTACTGTGGCCTCCTCCTCCCCAATAGCCACCCTATTCCTCTCCAGATTTATTTTCTTTAACAGTTAGTGTGCAAAATCTGCACAGTGAATGTGAAGACACAAATACGCCCAACTGCCACTGCCATAACAATTCACAAGCATACATATCATAGTGAAAAAGAGAGAAAAAAAATCAGACAAAAAGAGTAAGAAAGTTGCAAGTAGAAAGAACAAAAAGATGTTATAACAAATCCGATGCCAAATTCCTCTTCACCATGAAAAACACTTGTTTACCGCCATCTGAAAGAAAACAGAAGAGAGACAACACAAAAAAGAGGTACCAATTTACATGCATTACCACATACCATAACAGATATAAAATACTACCCATGAAATGCACACAAAGTGACCTGTGAAAAAAGATTGTTTATATATGCATACATATCATACTGAAAAAGAGAAAAAATGTCAGACAAAAAGAGTGAGAAAGTTGCAAGGAGAAAGAACAAATAGATGTTATAACAAATCCGGTGCCAAACTCCTCTTCAACATGAAAAACACTTGTCGACCGCCATCTGAAAGAAAACAGAAGAGAGACAACACAAAAAAGAGGTACCAATTTACATGCATTACCACTTACCATAACAGATATAAAATACTACCCATGAAATGCACACAAAGTGACCTGTGAAAAAAGATTGTTTATATATGCATACATATCATACTGAAAAAGAGAAAAAATGTCAGACAAAAAGAGTGAGAAAGTTGCAAGGAGAAAGAACAAATAGATGTTATAACAAATCCGATGCCAAACTCCTCTTCAACATGAAAAATACTTGTCGACCGCCACCTGAAAGAAAACAGAAGAGAGACAATACAAAAAAAGAGATACCAACTTACATGCATTAACACATACAATAACAGATATAAAATACTACTTATGAAATGCACACAGTGACCTGTAAAAAAAAAAAGATCATATATGCATACTTATTATACTCGAAAAGAGAATAAAAAACAAACAAAAAAGTGCAAGAAAGTTGCAAGGAGACAGTGCAAACACATGGTATGTGATAACAAATCCCATGCCCAACTCTTCATCAACATAAAAAATATTTCTCGAGCTCCATCTGGAAGACAAAATAGAGACAACACAGAAAAAGAGAAAACAGCATACATGCATTTACACATACAATGTAAGATATACAATATTACACATTGCAAAACTAAAGGATACTACAGGGTGGGCCATTTATATGGATACACCTGATCTATATATACACCCTATATACCACATCATACCACCAATGTTTTTGTTCCAACAGTCTTGGAGGGATCTATCCAATGTGGGTTAGTGTCAGACCAATAGTGGTGGTTTTGTTTGTTAATTTTACCATTCACATACAATTATGT
Organism: Hyperolius riggenbachi; assembly: GCF_040937935.1. Taxonomy (NCBI): domain Eukaryota; kingdom Metazoa; phylum Chordata; class Amphibia; order Anura; family Hyperoliidae; genus Hyperolius; species Hyperolius riggenbachi. The sequence continues at coordinate 87,299,186 of NC_090653.1, read as the reverse complement.
ACCCATATAAATAGCCAAATTAAGGTGTATCCATATAAATAGCCCACCCTGTACTGTGGCCTCCTCCTCCCCAATAGCCACCCTATTCCTCTCCAGATTTATTTTATTTAACCTTTAGTGTGCAAAATCTGCACAGTGAATGTGAAGACACAAATACGCCCAACTGCCACTGCCATAACAATTCACATGCACAACTCTTCTTCACCATGAAAAACAGTTGTCGACCGCCATCTGTAAGAGAACAGAAGAGAGACAACACAAAAAAAGAGGTACCAATTTACATGCATTACCACATACCATAACAGATATAAAATACTACCCATGAAATGCACACAAAGTGACCTGTGAAAAAAGATTGTTTATATATGCATACATATCATACTGAAAAAGAGAAAAAATGTCAGACAAAAAGAGTGAGAAAGTTGCAAGGAGAAAGAACAAATAGATGTTATAACAAATCCGATGCCAAACTCCTCTTCAACATGAAAAATACTTTTCGACCGCCATCTGAAAGAAAACAGAAGAGAGACAATACAAAAAAGAGATACCAACTTACATGCATTAACACATACTATAACAGATATAAAATACTACCCATGAAATGCATACAGTGACCTGTAAAAAAAAAAGTTCATATATGCATACTTATTATACTGGAAAATAAAATAAAAAACAAAGTGCAAGAAAGTTGCAAGGAGACAGAGCAAACACATGGTATGTGATAACAAATCCCATGCCCAACTCTTCATCAACATAAAAAATATTTCTCGAGCTCCATCTGGAAGACAAAAGAGAGACAACACAGAAAAATAGAAAACAGCATACATGCATTTACACATAGAATGCAAGATATAAAATATTACACATTGCAAAACTAAAGGATACTACAGGGTGGGCCATTTGTATGGATACACCTGATCTATGTATACACCCCATATACAACATCATACCACCAATTTTTTTGTTCCAACAGTCTTGGAGGGATCTATCCAATGTGGGTTAGTGTCAGACCAATAGTGGTGGTTTTGTTTGTTAATTTCACCATTCACATACAATTATGTACCCATATAAATAGCCAAATTAAGGTGTATCCATATAAATGGCCCGCCCTGTACTGTGGCCTCCTCCTCCCCAATAGCCACCCTATTCCTCTCCAGATTTATTTTCTTTAACAGTTAGTGTGCAAAATCTGCACAGTGAATGTGAAGACACAAATACGCCCAACTGCCACTGCCATAACAATTCACAAGCATACATATCATAGTGAAAAAGAGAGAAAAAAAATCAGACAAAAAGAGTAAGAAAGTTGCAAGTAGAAAGAACAAATAGATGTTATAACAAATCCAATGCCAAATTCCTCTTCACCATGAAAAACACTTGTTTACCGCCATCTGAAAGAAAACAGAAGAGAGACAACACAAAAAAGAGGTACCAATTTACATGCATTACCACATACCATAACAGATATAAAATACTACCCATGAAATGCACACAAAGTGACCTGTGAAAAAAGATTGTTTATATATGCATACATATCATACTGAAAAAGAGAAAAAATGTCAGACAAAAAGAGTGAGAAAGTTGCAAGGAGAAAGAACAAATAGATGTTATAACAAATCCGGTGCCAAACTCCTCTTCAACATGAAAAACACTTGTCGACCGCCATCTGAAAGAAAACAGAAGAGAGACAACACAAAAAAGAGGTACCAATTTACATGCATTACCACTTACCATAACAGATATAAAATACTACCCATGAAATGCACACAAAGTGACCTGTGAAAAAAGATTGTTTATATATGCATACATATCATACTGAAAAAGAGAAAAAATGTCAGACAAAAAGAGTGAGAAAGTTGCAAGGAGAAAGAACAAATAGATGTTATAACAAATCCGATGCCAAACTCCTCTTCAACATGAAAAATACTTGTCGACCGCCACCTGAAAGAAAACAGAAGAGAGACAATACAAAAAAAGAGATACCAACTTACATGCATTAACACATACAATAACAGATATAAAATACTACTTATGAAATGCACACAGTGACCTGTAAAAAAAAAAAGATCATATATGCATACTTATTATACTCGAAAAGAGAATAAAAAACAAACAAAAAAGTGCAAGAAAGTTGCAAGGAGACAGTGCAAACACATGGTATGTGATAACAAATCCCATGCCCAACTCTTCATCAACATAAAAAATATTTCTCGAGCTCCATCTGGAAGACAAAATAGAGACAACACAGAAAAAGAGAAAACAGCATACATGCATTTACACATACAATGTAAGATATACAATATTACACATTGCAAAACTAAAGGATACTACAGGGTGGGCCATTTATATGGATACACCTGATCTATATATACACCCTATATACCACATCATACCACCAATGTTTTTGTTCCAACAGTCTTGGAGGGATCTATCCAATGTGGGTTAGTGTCAGACCAATAGTGGTGGTTTTGTTTGTTAATTTTACCATTCACATACAATTATGTACCCATATAAATAGCCAAATTAAGGTGTATCCATATAAATAGCCCACCCTGTACTGTGGCCTCCTCCTCCCCAATAGCCACCCTATTCCTCTCCAGATTTATTTTATTTAACCTTTAGTGTGCAAAATCTGCACAGTGAATGTGAAGACACAAATACGCCCAACTGCCACTGCCATAACAATTCACATGCACAACTCTTCTTCACCATGAAAAACAGTTGTCGACCGCCATCTGTAAGAGAACAGAAGAGAGACAACACAAAAAAAGAGGTACCAATTTACATGCATTACCACATACCATAACAGATATAAAATACTACCCATGAAATGCACACAAAGTGACCTGTGAAAAAAGATTGTTTATATATGCATACATATCATACTGAAAAAGAGAAAAAATGTCAGACAAAAAGAGTGAGAAAGTTGCAAGGAGAAAGAACAAATAGATGTTATAACAAATCCGATGCCAAACTCCTCTTCAACATGAAAAATACTTTTCGACCGCCATCTGAAAGAAAACAGAAGAGAGACAATACAAAAAAGAGATACCAACTTACATGCATTAACACATACTATAACAGATATAAAATACTACCCATGAAATGCATACAGTGACCTGTAAAAAAAAAAGTTCATATATGCATACTTATTATACTGGAAAATAAAATAAAAAACAAAGTGCAAGAAAGTTGCAAGGAGACAGAGCAAACACATGGTATGTGATAACAAATCCCATGCCCAACTCTTCATCAACATAAAAATATTTCTCGAGCTCCATCTGGAAGACAAAAGAGAGACAACACAGAAAAATAGAAAACAGCATACATGCATTTACACATAGAATGCAAGATATAAAATATTACACATTGCAAAACTAAAGGATACTACAGGGTGGGCCATTTGTATGGATACACCTGATCTATGTATACACCCCATATACAACATCATACCACCAATTTTTTTGTTCCAACAGTCTTGGAGGGATCTATCCAATGTGGGTTAGTGTCAGACCAATAGTGGTGGTTTTGTTTGTTAATTTCACCATTCACATACAATTATGTACCCATATAAATAGCCAAATTAAGGTGTATCCATATAAATGGCCCGCCCTGTACTGTGGCCTCCTCCTCCCCAATAGCCACCCTATTCCTCTCCAGATTTATTTTCTTTAACAGTTAGTGTGCAAAATCTGCACAGTGAATGTGAAGACACAAATACGCCCAACTGCCACTGCCATAACAATTCACAAGCATACATATCATAGTGAAAAAGAGAGAAAAAAAATCAGACAAAAAGAGTAAGAAAGTTGCAAGTAGAAAGAACAAATAGATGTTATAACAAATCCGATGCCAAATTCCTCTTCACCATGAAAAACACTTGTTTACCGCCATCTGAAAGAAAACAGAAGAGAGACAACACAAAAAAGAGGTACCAATTTACATGCATTACCACATACCATAACAGATATAAAATACTACCCATGAAATGCACACAAAGTGACCTGTGAAAAAAGATTGTTTATATATGCATACATATCATACTGAAAAAGAGAAAAAATGTCAGACAAAAAGAGTGAGAAAGTTGCAAGGAGAAAGAACAAATAGATGTTATAACAAATCCGGTGCCAAACTCCTCTTCAACATGAAAAACACTTGTCGACCGCCATCTGAAAGAAAACAGAAGAGAGACAACACAAAAAAGAGGTACCAATTTACATGCATTACCACTTACCATAACAGATATAAAATACTACCCATGAAATGCACACAAAGTGACCTGTGAAAAAAGATTGTTTATATATGCATACATATCATACTGAAAAAGAGAAAAAATGTCAGACAAAAAGAGTGAGAAAGTTGCAAGGAGAAAGAACAAATAGATGTTATAACAAATCCGATGCCAAACTCCTCTTCAACATGAAAAATACTTGTCGACCGCCACCTGAAAGAAAACAGAAGAGAGACAATACAAAAAAAGAGATACCAACTTACATGCATTAACACATACAATAACAGATATAAAATACTACTTATGAAATGCACACAGTGACCTGTAAAAAAAAAAAGATCATATATGCATACTTATTATACTCGAAAAGAGAATAAAAAACAAACAAAAAAGTGCAAGAAAGTTGCAAGGAGACAGTGCAAACACATGGTATGTGATAACAAATCCCATGCCCAACTCTTCATCAACATAAAAAATATTTCTCGAGCTCCATCTGGAAGACAAAATAGAGACAACACAGAAAAAGAGAAAACAGCATACATGCATTTACACATACAATGTAAGATATACAATATTACACATTGCAAAACTAAAGGATACTACAGGGTGGGCCATTTATATGGATACACCTGATCTATATATACACCCTATATACCACATCATACCACCAATGTTTTTGTTCCAACAGTCTTGGAGGGATCTATCCAATGTGGGTTAGTGTCAGACCAATAGTGGTGGTTTTGTTTGTTAATTTCACCATTCACATACAATTATGTACCCATATAAATAGCCAAATTAAGGTGTATCCATATAAATAGCCCACCCTGTACTGTGGCCTCCTCCTCCCCAATAGCCACCCTATTCCTCTCCAGATTTATTTTATTTAACCTTTAGTGTGCAAAATCTGCACAGTGAATGTGAAGACACAAATACGCCCAACTGCCACTGCCATAACAATTCACATGCACAACTCTTCTTCACCATGAAAAACAGTTGTCGACCGCCATCTGTAAGAGAACAGAAGAGAGACAACACAAAAAAAGAGGTACCAATTTACATGCATTACCACATACCATAACAGATATAAAATACTACCCATGAAATGCACACAAAGTGACCTGTGAAAAAAGATTGTTTATATATGCATACATATCATACTGAAAAAGAGAAAAAATGTCAGACAAAAAGAGTGAGAAAGTTGCAAGGAGAAAGAACAAATAGATGTTATAACAAATCCGATGCCAAACTCCTCTTCAACATGAAAAATACTTTTCGACCGCCATCTGAAAGAAAACAGAAGAGAGACAATACAAAAAAGAGATACCAACTTACATGCATTAACACATACTATAACAGATATAAAATACTACCCATGAAATGCATACAGTGACCTGTAAAAAAAAAAGTTCATATATGCATACTTATTATACTGGAAAATAAAATAAAAAACAAAGTGCAAGAAAGTTGCAAGGAGACAGAGCAAACACATGGTATGTGATAACAAATCCCATGCCCAACTCTTCATCAACATAAAAAATATTTCTCGAGCTCTATCTGGAAGACAAAAGAGAGACAACACAGAAAAATAGAAAACAGCATACATGCATTTACACATAGAATGCAAGATATAAAATATTACACATTGCAAAACTAAAGGATACTACAGGGTGGGCCATTTGTATGGATACACCTGATCTATGTATACACCCCATATACAACATCATACCACCAATTTTTTTGTTCCAACAGTCTTGGAGGGATCTATCCAATGTGGGTTAGTGTCAGACCAATAGTGGTGGTTTTGTTTGTTAATTTCACCATTCACATACAATTATGTACCCATATAAATAGCCAAATTAAGGTGTATCCATAGAAATGGCCCGCCCTGTACTGTGGCCTCCTCCTCCCCAATAGCCACCCTATTCCTCTCCAGATTTATTTTCTTTAACAGTTAGTGTGCAAAATCTGCACAGTGAATGTGAAGACACAAATACGCCCAACTGCCACTGCCATAACAATTCACAAGCATACATATCATAGTGAAAAAGGAGAAAAAAAATCAGACAAAAAGAGTAAGAAAGTTGCAAGTAGAAAGAACAAATAGATGTTATAACAAATCCGATGCCAAATTCCTCTTCACCATGAAAAACACTTGTTTACCGCCATCTGAAAGAAAACAGAAGAGAGACAACACAAAAAAGAGGTACCAATTTACATGCATTACCACATACCATAACAGATATAAAATACTACCCATGAAATGCACACAAAGTGACCTGTGAAAAAAGATTGTTTATATATGCATACATATCATACTGAAAAAGAGAAAAAATGTCAGACAAAAAGAGTGAGAAAGTTGCAAGGAGAAAGAACAAATAGATGTTATAACAAATCCGGTGCCAAACTCCTCTTCAACATGAAAAACACTTGTCGACCGCCATCTGAAAGAAAACAGAAGAGAGACAACACAAAAAAGAGGTACCAATTTACATGCATTACCACTTACCATAACAGATATAAAATACTACCCATGAAATGCACACAAAGTGACCTGTGAAAAAAGATTGTTTATATATGCATACATATCATACTGAAAAAGAGAAAAAATGTCAGACAAAAAGAGTGAGAAAGTTGCAAGGAGAAAGAACAAATAGATGTTATAACAAATCCGATGCCAAACTCCTCTTCAACATGAAAAATACTTGTCGACCGCCACCTGAAAGAAAACAGAAGAGAGACAATACAAAAAAAGAGATACCAAATTACATGCATTAACACATACAATAACAGATATAAAATACTACTTATGAAATGCACACAGTGACCTGTAAAAAAAAAAAGATCATATATGCATACTTATTATACTCGAAAAGAGAATAAAAAACAAACAAAAAAGTGCAAGAAAGTTGCAAGGAGACAGTGCAAACACATGGTATGTGATAACAAATCCCATGCCCAACTCTTCATCAACATAAAAAATATTTCTCGAGCTCCATCTGGAAGACAAAATAGAGACAACACAGAAAAAGAGAAAACAGCATACATGCATTTACACATACAATGTAAGATATACAATATTACACATTGCAAAACTAAAGGATACTACAGGGTGGGCCATTTATATGGATACACCTGATCTATATATACACCCTATATACCACATCATACCACCAATGTTTTTGTTCCAACAGTCTTGGAGGGATCTATCCAATGTGGGTTAGTGTCAGACCAATAGTGGTGGTTTTGTTTGTTAATTTCACCATTCACATACAATTATGTACCCATATAAATAGCCAAATTAAGGTGTATCCATATAAATAGCCCACCCTGTACTGTGGCCTCCTCCTCCCCAATAGCCACCCTATTCCTCTCCAGATTTATTTTATTTAACCTTTAGTGTGCAAAATCTGCACAGTGAATGTGAAGACACAAATACGCCCAACTGCCACTGCCATAACAATTCACATGCACAACTCTTCTTCACCATGAAAAACAGTTGTCGACCGCCATCTGTAAGAGAACAGAAGAGAGACAACACAAAAAAAGAGGTACCAATTTACATGCATTACCACATACCATAACAGATATAAAATACTACCCATGAAATGCACACAAAGTGACCTGTGAAAAAAGATTGTTTATATATGCATACATATCATACTGAAAAAGAGAAAAAATGTCAGACAAAAAGAGTGAGAAAGTTGCAAGGAGAAAGAACAAATAGATGTTATAACAAATCCGATGCCAAACTCCTCTTCAACATGAAAAATACTTTTCGACCGCCATCTGAAAGAAAACAGAAGAGAGACAATACAAAAAAGAGATACCAACTTACATGCATTAACACATACTATAACAGATATAAAATACTACCCATGAAATGCATACAGTGACCTGTAAAAAAAAAAGTTCATATATGCATACTTATTATACTGGAAAATAAAATAAAAAACAAAGTGCAAGAAAGTTGCAAGGAGACAGAGCAAACACATGGTATGTGATAACAAATCCCATGCCCAACTCTTCATCAACATAAAAAATATTTCTCGAGCTCTATCTGGAAGACAAAAGAGAGACAACACAGAAAAATAGAAAACAGCATACATGCATTTACACATAGAATGCAAGATATAAAATATTACACATTGCAAAACTAAAGGATACTACAGGGTGGGCCATTTGTATGGATACACCTGATCTATGTATACACCCCATATACAACATCATACCACCAATTTTTTTGTTCCAACAGTCTTGGAGGGATCTATCCAATGTGGGTTAGTGTCAGACCAATAGTGGTGGTTTTGTTTGTTAATTTCACCATTCACATACAATTATGTACCCATATAAATAGCCAAATTAAGGTGTATCCATAGAAATGGCCCGCCCTGTACTGTGGCCTCCTCCTCCCCAATAGCCACCCTATTCCTCTCCAGATTTATTTTCTTTAACAGTTAGTGTGCAAAATCTGCACAGTGAATGTGAAGACACAAATACGCCCAACTGCCACTGCCATAACAATTCACAAGCATACATATCATAGTGAAAAAGGAGAAAAAAAATCAGACAAAAAGAGTAAGAAAGTTGCAAGTAGAAAGAACAAATAGATGTTATAACAAATCCGATGCCAAATTCCTCTTCACCATGAAAAACACTTGTTTACCGCCATCTGAAAGAAAACAGAAGAGAGACAACACAAAAAAGAGGTACCAATTTACATGCATTACCACATACCATAACAGATATAAAATACTACCCATGAAATGCACACAAAGTGACCTGTGAAAAAAGATTGTTTATATATGCATACATATCATACTGAAAAAGAGAAAAAATGTCAGACAAAAAGAGTGAGAAAGTTGCAAGGAGAAAGAACAAATAGATGTTATAACAAATCCGGTGCCAAACTCCTCTTCAACATGAAAAACACTTGTCGACCGCCATCTGAAAGAAAACAGAAGAGAGACAACACAAAAAAGAGGTACCAATTTACATGCATTACCACTTACCATAACATATATAAAATACTACCCATGAAATGCACACAAAGTGACCTGTGAAAAAAGATTGTTTATATATGCATACATATCATACTGAAAAAGAGAAAAAATGTCAGACAAAAAGAGTGAGAAAGTTGCAAGGAGAAAGAACAAATAGATGTTATAACAAATCCGATGCCAAACTCCTCTTCAACATGAAAAATACTTGTCGACCGCCACCTGAAAGAAAACAGAAGAGAGACAATACAAAAAAAGAGATACCAAATTACATGCATTAACACATACAATAACAGATATAAAATACTACTTATGAAATGCACACAGTGACCTGTAAAAAAAAAAAGATCATATATGCATACTTATTATACTCGAAAAGAGAATAAAAAACAAACAAAAAAGTGCAAGAAAGTTGCAAGGAGACAGTGCAAACACATGGTATGTGATAACAAATCCCATGCCCAACTCTTCATCAACATAAAAAATATTTCTCGAGCTCCATCTGGAAGACAAAATAGAGACAACACAGAAAAAGAGAAAACAGCATACATGCATTTACACATACAATGTAAGATATACAATATTACACATTGCAAAACTAAAGGATACTACAGGGTGGGCCATTTATATGGATACACCTGATCTATATATACACCCTATATACCACATCATACCACCAATGTTTTTGTTCCAACAGTCTTGGAGGGATCTATCCAATGTGGGTTAGTGTCAGACCAATAGTGGTGGTTTTGTTTGTTAATTTTACCATTCACATACAATTATGTACCCATATAAATAGCCAAATTAAGGTGTATCCATATAAATAGCCCACCCTGTACTGTGGCCTCCTCCTCCCCAATAGCCACCCTATTCCTCTCCAGATTTATTTTCTTTAACCTTTAGTGTGCAAAATCTGCACAGTGAATGTGAAGACACAAATACGCCCAACTGCCACTGCCATAACAATTCACATGCACAACTCTTCTTCACCATGAAAAACAGTTGTCGACCGCCATCTGTAAGAGAACAGAAGAGAGACAACACAAAAAAAGAGGTACCAATTTACATGCATTACCACATACCATAACAGATATAAAATACTACCCATGAAATGCACACAAAGTGACCTGTGAAAAAAGATTGTTTATATATGCATACATATCATACTGAAAAAGAGAAAAAATGTCAGACAAAAAGAGTGAGAAAGTTGCAAGGAGAAAGAACAAATAGATGTTATAACAAATCCGATGCCAAACTCCTCTTCAACATGAAAAATACTTTTCGACCGCCATCTGAAAGAAAACAGAAGAGAGACAATACAAAAAAGAGATACCAACTTACATGCATTAACACATACTATAACAGATATAAAATACTACCCATGAAATGCATACAGTGACCTGTAAAAAAAAAAGTTCATATATGCATACTTATTATACTGGAAAATAAAATAAAAAACAAAGTGCAAGAAAGTTGCAAGGAGACAGAGCAAACACATGGTATGTGATAACAAATCCCATGCCCAACTCTTCATCAACATAAAAAATATTTCTCGAGCTCCATCTGGAAGACAAAAGAGAGACAACACAGAAAAATAGAAAACAGCATACATGCATTTACACATAGAATGCAAGATATAAAATATTACACATTGCAAAACTAAAGGATACTACAGGGTGGGCCATTTGTATGGATACACCTGATCTATGTATACACCCCATATACAACATCATACCACCAATTTTTTTATTCCAACAGTCTTGGAGGGATCTATCCAATGTGGGTTAGTGTCAGACCAATAGTGGTGGTTTTGTTTGTTAATTTCACCATTCACATACAATTATGTACCCATATAAATAGCCAAATTAAGGTGTATCCATATAAATGGCCCGCCCTGTACTGTGGCCTCCTCCTCCCCAATAGCCACCCTATTCCTCTCCAGATTTATTTTCTTTAACAGTTAGTGTGCAAAATCTGCACAGTGAATGTGAAGACACAAATACGCCCAACTGCCACTGCCATAACAATTCACAAGCATACATATCATAGTGAAAAAGAGAGAAAAAAAAATCAGACAAAAAGAGTAAGAAAGTTGCAAGTAGAAAGAACAAATAGATGTTATAACAAATACGATGCCAAACTCCTCTTCACCATGAAAAACACTTGTTTACCGCCATCTGAAAGAAAACAGAAGAGAGACAACACAAAAAAGAGGTACCAATTTACATGCATTACCACATACCATAACAGATATAAAATACTACCCATGAAATGCACACAAAGTGACCTGTGAAAAAAGATTGTTTATATATGCATACATATCATACTGAAAAAGAGAAAAAATGTCAGACAAAAAGAGTGAGAAAGTTGCAAGGAGAAAGAACAAATAGATGTTATAACAAATCCGATGCCAAACTCCTCTTCAACATGAAAAATACTTGTCGACCGCCACCTGAAAGAAAACAGAAGAGAGACAATACAAAAAAAGAGATACCAACTTACATGCATTAACACATACAATAACAGATATAAAATACTACTTATGAAATGCACACAGTGACCTGTAAAAAAAAAAAGATCATATATGCATACTTATTATACTCGAAAAGAGAATAAAAAACAAACAAAAAAGTGCAAGAAAGTTGCAAGGAGACAGTGCAAACACATGGTATGTGATAACAAATCCCATGCCCAACTCTTCATCAACATAAAAAATATTTCTCGAGCTCCATCTGGAAGACAAAATAGAGACAACACAGAAAAAGAGAAAACAGCATACATGCATTTACACATACAATGTAAGATATACAATATTACACATTGCAAAACTAAAGGATACTACAGGGTGGGCCATTTATATGGATACACCTGATCTATATATACACCCTATATACCACATCATACCACCAATGTTTTTGTTCCAACAGTCTTGGAGGGATCTATCCAATGTGGGTTAGTGTCAGACCAATAGTGGTGGTTTTGTTTGTTAATTTTACCATTCACATACAATTATGTACCCATATAAATAGCCAAATTAAGGTGTATCCATATAAATAGCCCACCCTGTACTGTGGCCTCCTCCTCCCCAATAGCCACCCTATTCCTCTCCAGATTTATTTTATTTAACCTTTAGTGTGCAAAATCTGCACAGTGAATGTGAAGACACAAATACGCCCAACTGCCACTGCCATAACAATTCACATGCACAACTCTTCTTCACCATGAAAAACAGTTGTCGACCGCCATCTGTAAGAGAACAGAAGAGAGACAACACAAAAAAAGAGGTACCAATTTACATGCATTACCACATACCATAACAGATATAAAATACTACCCATGAAATGCACACAAAGTGACCTGTGAAAAAAGATTGTTTATATATGCATACATATCATACTGAAAAAGAGAAAAAATGTCAGACAAAAAGAGTGAGAAAGTTGCAAGGAGAAAGAACAAATAGATGTTATAACAAATCCGATGCCAAACTCCTCTTCAACATGAAAAATACTTTTCGACCGCCATCTGAAAGAAAACAGAAGAGAGACAATACAAAAAAGAGATACCAACTTACATGCATTAACACATACTATAACAGATATAAAATACTACCCATGAAATGCATACAGTGACCTGTAAAAAAAAAAGTTCATATATGCATACTTATTATACTGGAAAATAAAATAAAAAACAAAGTGCAAGAAAGTTGCAAGGAGACAGAGCAAACACATGGTATGTGATAACAAATCCCATGCCCAACTCTTCATCAACATAAAAAATATTTCTCGAGCTCCATCTGGAAGACAAAAGAGAGACAACACAGAAAAATAGAAAACAGCATACATGCATTTACACATAGAATGCAAGATATAAAATATTACACATTGCAAAACTAAAGGATACTACAGGGTGGGCCATTTGTATGGATACATCTGATCTATGTATACACCCCATATACAACATCATACCACCAATTTTTTTGTTCCAACAGTCTTGGAGGGATCTATCCAATGTGGGTTAGTGTCAGACCAATAGTGGTGGTTTTGTTTGTTAATTTCACCATTCACATACAATTATGTACCCATATAAATAGCCAAATTAAGGTGTATCCATATAAATGGCCCGCCCTGTACTGTGGCCTCCTCCTCCCCAATAGCCACCCTATTCCTCTCCAGATTTATTTTCTTTAACAGTTAGTGTGCAAAATCTGCACAGTGAATGTGAAGACACAAATACGCCCAACTGCCACTGCCATAACAATTCACAAGCATACATATCATAGTGAAAAAGAGAGAAAAAAAAATCAGACAAAAAGAGTAAGAAAGTTGCAAGTAGAAAGAACAAATAGATGTTGTAACAAATACGATGCCAAACTCCTCTTCACCATGAAAAACACTTGTTTACCACCATCTGAAAGAAAACAGAAGAGAGACAACACAAAAAAGAGGTACCAATTTACATGCATTACCACATACCATAACAGATATAAAATACTACCCATGAAATGCACACAAAGTGACCTGTGAAAAAAGATTGTTTATATATGCATACATATCATACTGAAAAAGAGAAAAAATGTCAGACAAAAAGAGTGAGAAAGTTGCAAGGAGAAAGAACAAATAGATGTTATAACAAATCCGGTGCCAAACTCCTCTTCAACATGAAAAACACTTGTCGACCGCCATCTGAAAGAAAATAGAAGAGAGACAACACAAAAAAGAAGTACCAATTTACATGCATTACCACTTACCATAACAGATATAAAATACTACCCATGAAATGCACACAAAGTGACCTGTGAAAAAAGATTGTTTATATATGCATACATATCATACTGAAAAAGAGAAAAAAAAAGTCAGACAAATAGAGTAAGAAAGTTGCAAGGAGAAAGAACAAATAGATGTTATAACAAATCCGATGTGAAACTCCTCTTCACCATGAAAAACAATTGTCGACTGCCATCTGTAAGAAAACAGAAGAGAGACAACACAAAAAAGAGGTACCAATTTACATGCATTACCACATACCATAACAGTTATAAAATACTACCCATGAAATGCACACAAAGTGACCTGTGAAAAAAGATTGTTCATATATGCATACATATCATAGTGAAAAGGAGAGTAAAAAAAATCAGACAAAAAGAGTAAGAAAGTTGCAAGGAGAAAGAACAAATAGATGTTATAACAAATCCGATGCCAAACTCCTCTTCACCATGAAAAATACTTGTCGACCGCCATCTGAAAGAAAACAGAAGAAAGACAATACAAAAAAAGAGATACCAACTTACATGCATTAACACACACAATAACAGATATAAAATACTACTTATGAAATGCACACAGTGACCTGTAAAAAAAAAGATCATATATGCATACTTATTATACTCGAAAAGAGAATAAAAAACAAACAAAAAGTGCAAGAAAGTTGCAAGGAGACAGTGCAAACACATGGTATGTGATAACAAATCCCATGCCCAACTCTTCATCAACATAAAAAATATTTCTCGAGCTCCATCTGGAAGACAAAAGAGAGACAACACAGAAAAATAGAAAACAGCATACATGCATTTACACATAGAATGCAAGATATAAAATATTACACATTGCAAAACTAAAGGATACTACAGGGTGGGCCATTTATATGGATACACCTCATCTATGTATACACCCCATATACAACATCATACCACCAATTTTTTTGTTCCAACAGTCTTGGAGGGATCTATCCAATGTGGGTTAGTGTCAGACCAATAGTGGTGGTTTTGTTTGTTAATTTCACCATTCACATACAATTATGTACCCATATAAATAGCCAAATTAAGGTGTATCCATATAAATGGCCCACCCTGTACTGTGGCCTCCTCCTCCCCAATAGCCACCCTATTCCTCTCCAGATTTATTTTCTTTAACAGTTAGTGTGCAAAATCTGCACAGTGAATGTGAAGACACAAATACGCCCAACTGCCACTGCCATAACAATTCACAAGCATACATATCATAGTGAAAAAGAGAGAAAAAAAAATCAGACAAAAAGAGTAAGAAAGTTGCAAGTAGAAAGAACAAATAGATGTTATAACAAATACGATGCCAAACTCCTCTTCACCATGAAAAACACTTGTTTACCGCCATCTGAAAGAAAACAGAAGAGGGACAACACAAAAAAGAGGTACCAATTTACATGCATTACCACATACCATAACAGATATAAAATACTACCCATGAAATGCACACAAAGTGACCTGTGAAAAAAGATTGTTTATATATGCATACATATCATACTGAAAAAGAGAAAAAATGTCAGACAAAAAGAGTGAGAAAGTTGCAAGGAGAAAGAACAAATAGATGTTATAACAAATCCGGTGCCAAACTCCTCTTCAACATGAAAAACACTTGTCGACCGCCATCTGAAAGAAAACAGAAGAGAGACAACACAAAAAAGAGGTACCAATTTACATGCATTACCACTTACCATAACAGATATAAAATACTACCCATGAAATGCACACAAAGTGACCTGTGAAAAAAGATTGTTTATATATGCATACATATCATACTGAAAAAGAGAGAAAAAAAAATCAAACAAAAAGAGTAAGAAAGTTGCAAGGAGAAAGAACAAATAGATGTTATAACAAATCCGATGCCAAACTCCTCTTCAACATGAAAAATACTTGTCGACCGCCATATGAAATAAAAAAAGGAGACAACACAAAAAAAGAGATACCAACTTACATGCATTAACACATACAATAACAGATATAAAATACTACCCATGATATGCACACAGTGACCTGTAAATAAAAAGTTCATGCATGCATACTTATTATACTGGAAAAGAGAATAAAAAACAATCAAAAAGTGCAAGAAAAATGCAAGGAGACAGAGCAAACACATGGTATGTGATAACAAATCCCATGCCCAACTCTTCATCAACATAAAAAATATTTCTCAAGCTCCATCTGGAAGACAACAGAGAGACAACACAAAAAATAGAAAACAACATACATGCATTTACACATAGAATGGAAGATATAAAATATTACACATTGCAAAACTAAAGGATACTACAGGGTGGGCCATTTATATGGATACACCTGATCTATGTATACACCCCATATACAACATCATACCACCATTTTTTTTGTTCCAACAGTCTTGGAGGGATCTATCCAATGTGGGTTAGTGTCAGACCAATAGTGGTGGTTTTGTTTGTTAATTTCACCATTCACATACAATTATGTACCCATATAAATAGCCAAATTAAGGTGTATCCATATAAATGGCCCACCCTGTACTGTGGCCTCCTCCTCCCCAATAGCCACCCTATTCCTCTCCAGAATTTTTTTCTTTAACAGTTAGTGTGCAAAATCTGCACAGTGAATGTGAAGACACAAATACGCCCAACTGCCACTGCCATAACAATTCACAAGCATACATATCATAGTGAAAAAGAGAGAAAAAAAAATCAGACAAAAAGAGTAAGAAAGTTGCAAGTAGAAAGAACAAATAGATGTTATAACAAATACGATGCCAAACTCCTCTTCACCATGAAAAACACTTGTTTACCGCCATCTGAAAGAAAACAGAAGAGAGACAACACAAAAAAGAGGTACCAATTTACATGCATTACCACATACCATAACAGATATAAAATACTACCCATGAAATGCACACAAAGTGACCTGTGAAAAAAGATTGTTTATATATGCATACATATCATACTGAAAAAGAGAAAAAATGTCAGACAAAAAGAGTGAGAAAGTTGCAAGGAGAAAGAACAAATAGATGTTATAACAAATCCGGTGCCAAACTCCTCTTCAACATGAAAAACACTTGTCGACCGCCATCTGAAAGAAAACAGAAGAGAGACAACACAAAAAAGAAGTACCAATTTACATGCATTACCACTTACCATAACAGATATAAAATACTACCCATGAAATGCACACAAAGTGACCTGTGAAAAAAGATTGTTTATATATGCATACATATCATACTGAAAAAGAGAAAAAAAAAGTCAGACAAATAGAGTAAGAAAGTTGCAAGGAGAAAGAACAAATAGATGTTATAACAAATCCGATGTGAAACTCCTCTTCACCATGAAAAACAATTGTCGACTGCCATCTGTAAGAAAACAGAAGAGAGACAACACAAAAAAGAGGTACCAATTTACATGCATTACCACATACCATAACAGTTATAAAATACTACCCATGAAATGCACACAAAGTGACCTGTGAAAAAAGATTGTTCATATATGCATACATATCATAGTGAAAAGGAGAGTAAAAAAAATCAGACAAAAAGAGTAAGAAAGTTGCAAGGAGAAAGAACAAATAGATGTTATAACAAATCCGATGCCAAACTCCTCTTCACCATGAAAAATACTTGTCGACCGCCATCTGAAAGAAAACAGAAGAAAGACAATACAAAAAAAGAGATACCAACTTACATGCATTAACACACACAATAACAGATATAAAATACTACTTATGAAATGCATACAGTGACCTGTAAAAAAAAAGATCATATATGCATACTTATTATACTCGAAAAGAGAATAAAAAACAAACAAAAAGTGCAAGAAAGTTGCAAGGAGACAGAGCAAACACATGGTATGTGATAACAAATCCCATGCCCAACTCTTCATCAACATAAAAAATATTTCTCGAGCTCCATCTGGAAGACAAAAGAGAGACAACAAAGAAAAATAGAAAACAGCATACATGCATTTACACATAGAATGCAAGATATAAAATATTACACATTGCAAAACTAAAGGATACTACAGGGTGGGCCATTTATATGGATACACCTGATCTATGTATACACCCCATATACAACATCATACCACCAATTTTTTTGTTCCAACAGTCTTGGAGGGATCTATCCAATGTGGGTTAGTGTCAGACCAATAGTGGTGGTTTTGTTTGTTAATTTCACCATTCACATACAATTATGTACCCATATAAATAGCCAAATTAAGGTGTATCCATATAAATGGCCCACCCTGTACTGTGGCCTCCTCCTCCCCAATAGCCACCCTATTCCTCTCCAGATTTATTTTATTTAACAGTTAGTGTGCAAAATCTGCACAGTGAATGTGAAGACACAAATACGCCCAACTGCCACTGCCATAACAATTCACAAGCATACATATCATAGTGAAAAAGAGAGAAAAAAAAATCAGACAAAAAGAGTAAGAAAGTTGCAAGTAGAAAGAACAAATAGATGTTATAACAAATACGATGCCAAACTCCTCTTCACCATGAAAAACACTTGTTTACCGCCATCTGAAAGAAAACAGAAGAGAGACAACACAAAAAAGAGGTACCAATTTACATGCATTACCACATACCATAACAGATATAAAATACTACCCATGAAATGCACACAAAGTGACCTGTGAAAAAAGATTGTTTATATATGCATACATATCATACTGAAAAAGAGAAAAAATGTCAGACAAAAAGAGTGAGAAAGTTGCAAGGAGAAAGAACAAATAGATGTTATAACAAATCCGGTGCCAAACTCCTCTTCAACATGAAAAACACTTGTCGACCGCCATCTGAAAGAAAACAGAAGAGAGACAACACAAAAAAGAAGTACCAATTTACATGCATTACCACTTACCATAACAGATATAAAATACTACCCATGAAATGCACACAAAGTGACCTGTGGAAAAAGATTGTTTATATATGCATACATATCATACTGAAAAAGAGAGAAAAAAAAATCAAACAAAAAGAGTAAGAAAGTTGCAAGGAGAAAGAACAAATAGATGTTATAACAAATCCGATGTGAAACTCCTCTTCACCATGAAAAACAATTGTCGACTGCCATCTGTAAGAAAACAGAAGAGAGACAACACAAAAAAGAGGTACCAATTTACATGCATTACCACATACCATAACAGTTATAAAATACTACCCATGAAATGCACACAAAGTGACCTGTGAAAAAAGATTGTTCATATATGCATACATATCATAGTGAAAAGGAGAGTAAAAAAAATCAGACAAAAAGAGTAAGAAAGTTGCAAGGAGAAAGAACAAATAGATGTTATAACAAATCCGATGCCAAACTCCTTTTCACCATGAAAAATACTTGTCGACCGCCATCTGAAAGAAAACAGAAGAAAGACAATACAAAAAAAGAGATACCAACTTACATGCATTAACACACACAATAACAGATATAAAATACTACTTATGAAATGCATACAGTGACCTGTAAAAAAAAAGATCATATATGCATACTTATTATACTCGAAAAGAGAATAAAAAACAAACAAAAAGTGCAAGAAAGTTGCAAGGAGACAGTGCAAACACATGGTATGTGATAACAAATCCCATGCCCAACTCTTCATCAACATAAAAAATATTTCTCGAGCTCCATCTGGAAGACAAAAGAGAGACAACACAGAAAAATAGAAAACAGCATACATGCATTTACACATAGAATGCAAGATATAAAATATTACACATTGCAAAACTAAAGGATACTACAGGGTGGGCCATTTATATGGATACACCTGATCTATGTATACACCCCATATACAACATCATACCACCAATTTTTTTGTTCCAACAGTCTTGGAGGGATCTATCCAATGTGGGTTAGTGTCAGACCAATAGTGGTGGTTTTGTTTGTTAATTTCACCATTCACATACAATTATGTACCCATATAAATAGCCAAATTAAGGTGTATCCATATAAATGGCCCACCCTGTACTGTGGCCTCCTCCTCCCCAATAGCCACCCTATTCCTCTCCAGATTTATTTTATTTAACAGTTAGTGTGCAAAATCTGCACAGTGAATGTGAAGACACAAATACGCCCAACTGCCACTGCCATAACAATTCACAAGCATACATATCATAGTGAAAAAGAGAGAAAAAAAAATCAGACAAAAAGAGTAAGAAAGTTGCAAGTAGAAAGAACAAATAGATGTTATAACAAATACGATGCCAAACTCCTCTTCACCATGAAAAACACTTGTTTACCGCCATCTGAAAGAAAACAGAAGAGAGACAACACAAAAAAGAGGTACCAATTTACATGCATTACCACATACCATAACAGATATAAAATACTACCCATGAAATGCACACAAAGTGACCTGTGAAAAAAGATTGTTTATATATGCATACAT
Organism: Hyperolius riggenbachi; assembly: GCF_040937935.1. Taxonomy (NCBI): domain Eukaryota; kingdom Metazoa; phylum Chordata; class Amphibia; order Anura; family Hyperoliidae; genus Hyperolius; species Hyperolius riggenbachi. Next base: position 87,278,804 of record NC_090653.1, on the reverse strand, counting down.
ATCATACTGAAAAAGAGAAAAAATGTCAGACAAAAAGAGTGAGAAAGTTGCAAGGAGAAAGAACAAATAGATGTTATAACAAATCCGGTGCCAAACTCCTCTTCAACATGAAAAACACTTGTCGACCGCCATCTGAAAGAAAACAGAAGAGAGACAACACAAAAAAGAAGTACCAATTTACATGCATTACCACTTACCATAACAGATATAAAATACTACCCATGAAATGCACACAAAGTGACCTGTGAAAAAAGATTTTTTATATATGCATACATATCATACTGAAAAAGAGAGAAAAAAAAATCAAACAAAAAGAGTAAGAAAGTTGCAAGGAGAAAGAACAAATAGATGTTATAACAAATCCGATGCCAAACTCCTCTTCAACATGAAAAATACTTGTCGACCGCCATCTGAAAGAAAACAGGAGACAACACAAAAAAAGAGATACCAACTTACATGCATTAACACATACAATAACAGATATAAAATACTACCCATGATATGCACACAGTGACCTGTAAATAAAAAGTTCATGCATGCATACTTATTATACTGGAAAAGAGAATAAAAAACAATCAAAAAGTGCAAGAAAAATGCAAGGAGACAGAGCAAACACATGGTATGTGATAACAAATCCCATGCCCAACTCTTCATCAACATAAAAAATATTTCTCAAGCTCCATCTGGAAGACAACAGAGAGACAACACAAAAAATAGAAAACAACATACATGCATTTACACATAGAATGGAAGATATAAAATATTACACATTGCAAAACTAAAGGATACTACAGGGTGGGCCATTTATATGGATACACCTGATCTATGTATACACCCCATATACAACATCATACCACTAGAGTTGGGCCGAACGGTTTGCCGGCGAACGTGGTTCGCGCGAACTTAGGTGGTTCGCGTGCGGGTACCGCACGCGAACGTTTTGCGGAAGAAGTTCGGTTCACCCCATAATGCACCTGAGGGTCAACTTTGACCCTCTACATCACAGTCAGCAGGCCCAGTGTAGCCAATTAGGCTACACTAGCCCCTGGAGCCCCACCCCCCTTATATAAGGCAGGCAGCGGCGGCCATTACGGCCACTCGTGTGCCTACATTAGTGAGAGTAGGGCGAGCTGCTGCAGTCTCTCATATAGGGAAAGATTAGTTAGGCTTAACTTCTTCCTGGCTGCATACCTGTTCTGTTCAGTGAGCCCTCAGCCCACTGCATACCTGTACTGTGATCCTGCCACTGCATACCTGTTCAGTGATCCTGCCACTGCATACCTGTTCTGTGAACCCACCCACCACCACTGCATACCTGTTCAGTGATCCTGCCACTGCATACCTGTTCTGTGAACCCACCCACCACTGCATACCTGTTCAGTGATCCTGCTGCCACTGCATACCTGTTCTGTGAACCCACCCACCACTGCATACCTGTTCAGTGATCCTGCCACTGCATACTTGTTCTGTGAACCCACCCACCACCACTGCATACCTGTTCAGTGATCCTGCCACTGCATACCTGTTCTGTGAACCCACCACTGCATACCTGTTCTGTGAACCCACCCACCACTGCATACCTGTTCAGTGATCCTGCTGCCACTGCATACCTGTTCTGTGAACCCAACCACCACTGCATACCTGTTCAGTGATCCTGCCACTGCATACTTGTTCTGTGAACCCACCCACCACCACTGCATACATTGATTTTTCAATGCTGTGAGTTGGGCTGCGTTACAGGCTGCTTTAACGTCCCACTGTGAAAGCAGCCTTATTCAACATAAAAATATTTCTCGAGCCCCATCTGTAAGAGAACAGAAGAGAGACAACATAGAAAAAGAGAAAACAACTCATAGGCATTATCACAAACAATGGCAGATATAAAATACTACCCATGAAATGTTTTCTAACACCAAGGCAAACGAGCAAGCATCATTAGGTAATTAATATACCTCTGATTGCCAAAATAGGCTAATACAGGGGAAATAGGTCACCGACCCAAGACAATACACTACAATAAATGCAAGAAAACTACAGATCTCCCCTTATTGCAATATATTAAATCAGCAAATGAGCAAAATACAAACAAGATGTCAAGAAAAATGCAAAAAATGTATTGTGAGCCAACTACAAGATTAAAATCAATTTAAAAACAAGGCAGCCAGACCTGGGCCATAAGCCCCTGAATGATACAATAATTAATATGAGCCCTGCATATAACAATTAGTATAATTGATGCAAGTGGTTAACTCTGGAGTCTCTGCGACAAATGTATAAATCAGTGCCACAAGAAATAGTTTGTCACTTTTATTGTTGAATTTTTGAAATTTTGATGGTGATGATATTAGAAGGGGTGAGGGATTGGTACCCCAACATGCGTATGCATATGAGCGGGTCACTTTATAAGGGGCACTTAAGGATTAGAAGACTTGGAGGCAACCCAGGAAGGATTAATATTATTTTTGAGTTTAACTAATATATTTAGTCCAATCTGATTATTGTTATATGTATGGTATGCAAATACAAGATGGATGAATAGTTCACAGGTAAAATGTTGGAACAGACTTTAACTGTGTGAATAACAATAACAAATAGAAATAGGTATACGAAAGATGATGAATTAAATGTTACATGTAAAGGAGTATGAATATATAAGCTGATGAATTGTAATTGGCCACTGGGAGGGCTCTGAAGCGCAAGGACTACGTGTAGCAATAGACTGGGGGCGGAGATGATGCGTAGCGGTGCGGCTGTGAAGCCGAGGGAGGCGGGGGTGCACGCAACACGGCATGACGTAAGCCGCTTCCAAAGAGTCAGGGGTAGACATGGAGACCTACACGTGATGACGTGACAGAGGAGGGAAGGCGTAGCCTGATCTGGGACGGATAGAATAACCATCCTGACACGCATAGTGGAGCCGCCCGGTGACCGGGAAGGCTGGTTTCGGAGCTGGGACGGCTACCATTGGAGGAAAAAGGTTCCATTTCCGGGTGAGGGGAGGGGAGGGTTCTCTTATCCAAGCAGGGGGTATTTTAATCAGGCAAGGGTAGGCCGCGCATGCTTCTGAAGAGTCGCCTGGTGCGACGAAACCGGTCAAGCAAGCGTGGCCGACTCTTATCTTTCGTGGGGACAGACGTGGATGTAGAGGGGGAGGTGAAGGAACAGCGCTCCATAGCCAACCCGGCGGCCAACGTTTGGGGTGGAGCCCATAAAAATTCTATGCGATATGACCCCGGAAATGTTTGTAAGTGCAAACTCTTTTTAATAATACATTTTACGTATGGTTTTACACTATGGGAGCTCTGGTATATGTCTTTTTGAGGTGAAAGGAACCAGCAACAGTAGCAGTCAGTGGTGAGGACGGAAACGCTCGACACGGCAGGGGGTGGCCAAATAACCCCGCAAGCGCTGAGGGCCCATCTAATAGAGGGTCTACTGTAACGGTGAGTGGCCACTGCTTGGGGTGTGGTGGTGGTATCTCACTGAAGCGGAGTATTAGCCTGCCCTGTGAAGGAGAAGTGACGTATACCACTTGGAGTGTGGAAAACTGTATGATTGTGTCCTTGTGCGCAGCCATAATTTGGAATTGACATTTTGGAATCTCTTTGATAGCAGCGCACCACCGAGTCAATATCACCCAATATTAGATATCAGCGCAGTATTTGGTGTTTTATGCTAACTAGGGTGTTAGGCAGTTAGCACGCCTAAAGCTTTTATTGATCGCGCGCAAAGTTTAGCGCTACCCGTACCGCACCGAAAAACGTTGCACCGGGTGGCCTGAAACGTTGTGACGTTTCGGGTGCACCCGGTGTGATGTTTTAGGCGCATCCGGTGCTACGCTTTGTGCACTACGGGCAGCACTAAACTTTGCGCGCTACCTTAGTGCGGGAAACTTTGTGCGCCCTGAAGGGCTTTGGTGCTTTTAGGCGTGCTAACTAAGTTAGCACCCTTTTGTGACTCAAGCCCAAAGAGTGGAAGAAAGTTGAAAGGAGGAAGAACAAATAAATGTTTTAACTGTTCACATGCCCAACTCATCTTTAACTTAAAATATACTTGTTGAACCCCATCTGAAAGAGAATGGAAAAGAGACAACACAGCAATCCATCTTATATGTATACATAAATAATGACAGATATAAAATACTACATCCAGTGGGGAACGTAGGCCTGTGCTGTCTGTGCATCCTCACAGGGGTTCCATGTTATGTGGGGCCCATTCAGCTCCATCAGTCAGGCCCAGATCATCCTCTACGTTTGTGTATATCGGCAGATTGCGTGCTTCTCTGAGGACAGTGAAAGACATGACTATGCACTCTGTAATGTGCTGCAGAAGATGTCAGTGCTATATAAATACATAATTATAGTATGGAAGGACATTAGACCTTGAGTATGGTAGAGGTTAGAACTAGAAATGGCCCGAACCTCCGATTTTAGGTTCGCGAACCTGGTTTGCAAACTTACCCCGAAAGTTTGGTTCGCGTGAACTTTCGCGACCCGCAATAGAGTTCAATGGAGAGGCAAACTTGGAAATTTAGAATAAATTATGGTGGCCAGAAAAATGATGGAAAAGATATTTCAAACAATCTAAAACCTGGACAGAGACATGGTTGAGTGGGATGCACGTCAAAGTCTCAATAAAAAACCTAGATTTAATACAAACCACTGTTTTAAGGTCAGAAATCTCATTGAATGTTCAATTGCAGGCCTATACTGCTTTACAACATCAGGAAGCGTAATACTCCCTCCTCCCTCTCTCCCTCTCCCGGAGGAGGAGGGTCTTGTCTTCCAGAGAATTGTAGGATTTCAAAAGCCAGCTCACATACATTGGCCGAGAATCAAACCCAGATCTAGTGCTTGGTAAGCAGCTCTCCTCACCGCTGTACCTCCACCAACACTACATGCTGAAGCCAGCCTAGCATGTACTATTATGATATATCCAAGAGAAAAATGAGCTTGCTTAGGGATTTGTAGGCTTTTGAAATCCTACAATTCTCTGAAGGAGGAGGAGGAAGGAGAGAACTGTTGTGGGGTGCAATATAAGGAATAACAATCAGCCAGGAGCAAGCTAAGAATCCTACAAGAGCCTAACTAAGCTCTCCCTAGCAGAGTCTGTCAGCAGCTGTCCCTTAACTTATTACTGTAGGCAGACAAGGGAGTAAAACAGCTGGAGAACCTTGCCTTTTATAAGGGGGGGCAGGGGTGGCGCTGCAGGAGTGAGTGTAGTCTGATAGGTGACAATGTGCCTGCTGACTGTGATGTAGAGGGTCAAAGTTGACCATTATGGGGGCGAACGGAACCTCCGGGAAAGTTCGCCTTCGCCGGCGAACCACCCAAAGTTCGCCGCGAACTGTTCGGGCCATCTCTAGTTAGAGCATGAGCTCCTTTGAGGACAGTCAGTGACATGATGACTATGCACTCTGTAAAGTGCTGCAGAAGATGTCAGTGTTATTTAAATTCATAATAATAATAATAATAATAATAATAATAATATGGTAGGACATTAGACTACTCTGTAAAAGGACTGTGGAAGATAACAGTGCTAAATAATAACAATAAAAGGTTTTTGCCCATTTATATTTTTACAAGTTTTGATCTATGACACTGCTGCATGGGGAGCAGTGATAATTGCTTGTGACCTAGTCAAGTACAAGATATAATGAATAGGTGGAAAATATGTGCGACATTAAAGAGACACTTAGGTCAAGCAAAAAAAAAATGAGTTTTACTCACCTGGGGCTTCCACCAGCCCCCTGCAGATGTCCGGTGCCCTCATAGCCTCGCTCCGATCCTCCTGTTCCTGCCGATGGCTACTTCCGGTTTCGGCGACAGGCTGGGAACGTGAGTGATTCTTCACATTCCTGGCCACAATAGCACCCTCTATACTGCTATTGCGGCCTTCCTTGCAGCAATAGCAGTATAGAGGGTGCTATTGTGGCCAGGAACACAAAGAATCACTCGCGTTCCCAGCCTGTCGGCGCCGGTCACCGAAGTAGCCGCTGGCGGGGAAAGGAGGATCGGAGCGAGGCTGCGAGGGCACCAGACAGCTGCAGGGGGCTGATGGAAGCCCCAGGTGAGTAAAACTAATTTTTTTTTTTGTGACTTAATTGACCCTTTAAAGAGACACTGAAGCGAAAAAAAATATGATATAGTGAATTGGTTGTGTACTATGAATAATTACTAGAAGATTAGCAGCAAAGAAAATATTCTCATACTTTTATTTTCAGGTATATAGTGTTTTTTCTAACATTGCAAAATTCTATAATATGTGCAGATTACACAACACTCAGCATTCAAAATAAGTATTTCAGAGCAGTCTGTGAAGTAATGACCTCTCCTCTGCCAGAGGAAAAGTAAATAGTCCAATAACATTTGAGATAATAAAAGTCAGATAACAGTCCTCTCCAGGACTAACTTAGTCGGAGAGCTTAATGGCATGTTTGCATAGAGATAACAACTGGAGTTTCTCAACTCTTCCTGTACTGGAAACAATAAGACTGATGTATCGGATCTTAATGTTTTATTTCTTAGCTGTACTACACATACAAATCATAATATCATCATTTTTTTTCGCTTCAGTGTCTCTTTAATACAGTGCTTACTGATTGTAACTTAGGTTCACATACTTTTATGTTATTGAAATTATTTGAATCGACCCATGATCTGTTATGACCACGCCCACTCACATGGGGCCCCCTACATTTATTCTGCACAGGGGCCACTGTTGACTTTGTCCGTCATTGACTAAACATGACATTCCTCCAATGTGATCTGTGTGATCTGAAGAAAAAAGGGTAAGGCTACTGAGGATGGATGGGGAGAGAGAGGTGCTTATTAACAGCCTGTAAGGGCCCAAATTGCTTTTTAAATCGCTAGTGTAATGCAAACAATATGGTAGAGTTCTCACTGTGGCGATTGCCGAAGATTTGCGGTAAACGCAAACGCGACACATGCATCTTTTTGCGATTTTAGAGCTATCATGATTGTAATGTATTTAAAACGTGAATCACAATTGAAAAAATGTACAGTATTAAATGTATGATAATCGCAAAAAAAAGCCAGTGTTTTGCTATCCCCAGTGTGAACGGGGCTCAAGGGAGAGCGTAAGGCAGTTTCTAGGCTTCAAGACGGAAGGAGGAATTGCACGGTAGTGAGTCTTGCATTGCATCCAATAGGACATGTGCAAGACGTTTGGAACGCAGGAAAGCCGACGGACGTATGGGTAACTAACCCCCTCTCTCCCAGCCGCACAGCTGAGGCAATTAAGCCTCATTTAAATCACAAATTAGAGTCCTTAGGGACTCGTGAGCTCCATGCCTGGTGAGAGGTATATGGAGGCTGCATATTTATTTCCTTATAAGCAGTACCAGTTGCCTGGTTATCCTGCTGATCCTCTGCCTCTAATCCATTTAGCCATAGACCCTGAACAAGCATGCAGTAGAGATCAGGTGTTTCTGACATAATTGTCAGATCTGACAGCTGCATTAGCTGAATGCTTGTTTCTGATGCAGATTCAGACACTACTGAAGCCATATAGATTAGCAGGGCTGCCAGACAATGTGCATTGTGTAAAAGGAAATAAATATGGCAGTCAGGGGTGCCTCTAGCAATTTTGTTACTCCAGGTGAGAAAACCTGTGGTGCCCCCCCCCCCCCATTGCCGTGCCCCCATGAGAATGATCGAAATGCGGCAGCGCTTCACCAGAAAAAAATCTTAATGCCGCAATGATAATTGTAATACGGTTGAGTTTTACCAGAAAATAATCGTAATAAGGCAGCATTTCGCCAGAGAATAATCGTAATGTGGCAATGTCTCACCAGAGAATAATCGTAATGTGGCAATGTCTCACCAGAGAATAACCGTAACGTGGTAATGTCTCACCAGAGAATAATCGTAATGTGGTAATGTCTCACCAGAGAATAATCGTAATGTGGTAATGTCTCACCAGAGAATAAACGTAATGTGGCAATGTCTCACCAGAGAATAACCGTAATGTGGTAATGTCTCACCAGAGAATAATCGTAAAGTGGCAATGTCTCACCAGAGAATAACCGTAATGTGGCAATGTCTCACCAGAGAATAATCGTAATGTGGCAATGTCTCACCAGAGAATAATCGTAATGTAGCAATGTCTCACCAGAGAATAACCGTAACGTGGTAATGTCTCACCAGAGAATAATCGTAATGTGGCAATGTCTCACCAGAGAATAATCGTAATGTGGTAATGTCTCACCAGAGAATAATCGTAATGTGGCAATGTCTCACCAGAGAATAACCGTAATGTGGCAATGTCTCACCAGAGAATAATCGGCAATGTCTCACCAGAGAATAATCATAATGTGGCAATGTCTCACCAGAGAATAACCGTAATGTGGCAATGTCTCACCAGAGAATAACCGTAATGTGGCAATGTCTCACCAGAGAATAAACGTAATGTGGCAATGTCTCACCAGAGAATAACCGTAATGTGGTAATGTCTCACCAGAGAATAATCGTAAAGTGGCAATGTCTCACCAGAGAATAACCGTAATGTGGCAATGTCTCACCAGAGAATAATCGTAATGTGGCAATGTCTCACCAGAGAATAATCGTAATGTGGCAATGTCTCACCAGAGAATAACCGTAACGTGGTAATGTCACACCAGAGAATAATCGTAATGTGGCAATGTCTCACCAGAGAATAATCGTAATGTGGCAATATCTCACCAGAGAATAACCGTAATGTGGCAATGTCTCACCAGAGAATAATCGGCAATGTCTCACCAGAGAATAATCATAATGTGGCAATGTCTCACCAGAGAATAATTGTAGGAGGGAGGGAGAGAGAGGATGGAGCATATGGGAACCATATGTCCTGCAGGATAATCACAGGGAAGTCAGACAGAAACTTTTCAGAAAAACACACACACACACACACTTCTCCCTCCTCTGTAGTGAAAGGAGCAGAGATAGGATCAGAAGCACTGCAGATACCTCATACAGTGCTTCCGATCCTGTCTCTGCTCCTGTCACTACAGAGGGGGGAGGGGGGGGGTCACTAGAGCTGTGTGTGTCTGAAGATGTGAAGAAGACCAGGCCTGCCTGACACATGTGTTACTGACGATCCTCTCTAGTAGAGTCTCTACTCACAGTTCAGTTCAGCTCCACTTTAGGTCAGATAACGCTGGCTGCTGTGCTGTGAACACTCCTTCCATCCAGTCCCACTGACTGTCTCTCTCCTGTGAGGCTGCGCTGAGGCTGGCTGCCAGTCAGTGCCTGAGTAACAGACATACGCTACTGAGGCTTCCCTGGAGGTCCTTCTGCCGCCTGGACGAGTGCCTTTGCATGGGGAGACGCAGCCACATGTCTGGGGGGAAGCTGCCATGCAGGGCCAAGGGGCAGGATGGGGGCCCAGTCTGGACAGCAGGAGCCAAAATGTGGTGACTCCTGGTTGACTGGCAGGGGGCGGAGTTAGAGGCGGCACCGCACGAGGTAAACATTGTACCCGTGCGGCTGCTGCTATGGAGAAGGGGCCAGACTAGAGGAGGAGTGGGAAGAGCAGTGTTGAACACTGCTTGTATTGGCCAGGAGCAGGACAGGGCGTGTGTAATGGCGGCTTGCTGGCTCAGGCACCGGAGACGGAGAGCACGTGGTGCCAGCCAGTAAATAAATAAACATAACGAAGGTTCTGCACAGTAGTAGCGGCGGGTGGCTGCGGTCCCGCTGCAGCGCCTTCCCCCACGATGCCGCCTCAGGCCAATGCTTGTACTGCCTATGCCTTAAGGCGCCCCTGATGGCAGCATCCATTAACCTCTCACTACAGTTGTCCTTTAAGTTACCTGGGGCTTGTACCAGTTTCCTGCAGGAGACAGACCGATGCTCCGGTCCCCCGCAGCGCCCTCCTTTCGTTCTAATGCGCTGCCCTGGTTCGTGGGCCTCCTAAGCGTGCTCCCATGGACGAGAGCGCTCTGCATATGTGCAATATGAAAAACGATGTACTGCACATGCAGAATGCTGTGGCCAGCGTTTTGCGATTTTGTGAGTGATTTGTATTTTAGCTCTTACCTGCGCGTTATTTTTTTTTTTCACAGTGCTTTTCTAAGCGCTTTTGCAGAGCGATTTGTATTTTCACTTTCTGACTCAAGTCAGGAAATGAACTCTGGATCTGGAAAATAATAAATACAATGTATTTATTCTTAAAAGCGCTCGGGAAATCACCATACAAAGCGTATTTTCAAGCGCTTTGCGATTCCCTATACCTTCCATTGAGGCAAATCACCCCAAAAATGGTACAGGCAGCGCTTTGGTGAGCAGATTGGAATCGAACTGCTCATATGTGAACACTCTCATAGGGAATCATTGCACAAAAGCTTTTAGGGCGATTTTGAAAATCACTGGCGCTTAAAATATCCCAAACGCGCCCAAGCTATTAAAGTGAAACTTTTTTTTTTTCAGCTTTCAGTTCCACTTTGCAGGGAACCTTATCTCAAAATAGTTTCACTTACCTGAGCCTTTTACCAGCCCCCTGCAGCCAACCTGTGCTCCAGTCCCCTGAAGCAGCTAAGTTTCGTGCACCTGCGCGGCCCTGGCTGCGCGCATCTACGCTCTCGCTCACATCGCTGTCCTGCGCATGCGAAATAAGAGAAATCAGGGTCAGCAACGTGAGCGAGAATGCGTTTCTAGGGCCGTGCAGGCGCAGTGGCTCAGGTGACTGCAGTGGGCTGGTAATAGTCCCAGGTTACTGAAAATCCTTCTTCTTTTTTTTCTCCTTCATTTGAGTTAAAGGGCAACTAAAGCAAGAGGGATATGGAGGCTGACATATTTATTTCCTTTTTATCAATGCACATTGCCAGGCTTCTCGCTGATCCTCTGCCTCTAATACTTTTAGCCATAGACCCTGAAAAATCATGCAGCAGATCTAGTGTTTCTGACATTATTGTCAGATCTGACAAGTTTAGCTGCATGCTTGTTTCTGGTGTGATTCAGACACTTCAGCAGCCAAATGGATCAGCAGGGCTGCCAGGCAATGTGTATTGTTTAAAGGGAAATAAATATGACAGCATCCATATTCTTGTTACTTCAGTTCCCCTTTAAGGTTCCCTTTAACTGACTCCTCCAGGTACGCAGCCTGCTGCACATATGCAAAGGACTGTGAAGACGGGGCTTAACACAGACGGGGTGGGGTTTATCATGGCCAAATGGGGGGCAGGAATGCTTTTCGATTTGGAGGCGGGGCTTTGCAGCAGCAGGAAGGGAACAGTTTGGCCAATGTCTGGCCCTGGAAAAGTCTCTGAACACGTATTATTGCTACCAAAAAGAATTTACATCAGTTTTTTTAAGTAATATCAGCCCAGGATGAGCGTCAATTCCCTAAGGTGTTATAGAATTATTGAATGTTTTATCGCTAAAACATTTGATAAATATATAACACCTTAGTGAATTCAAAATTAGATTTTACCCATGAGGTCAATTATCAAACGTTTGATAAAGTGTTTGATAAAGCTCAGTGAATTGAGGCCAATGTGTTTTAGGGGATGTTATAGGTCGCATAACGTGCCCCTAAAGCAACGCCTGGTGGTGTTGGAGAAGGACGCCAGAGTGAGCTGCGTTATGCAGCTCTTTGTGCGCACTGTGCAGTATAGACTGCATAGACCACGTGATAGTTCCGATCACGTGGTCTCCGTGGTGCTGATTGGCTGGCGGGACCACGTGATGCGGAGTGTTCCACTCCGCATCACGTGGTCCCACCAGCCAATCAGCGGCCGCTCCAGGAAGACAACACTGCAAGTGCAGTGAATATTAAAGAGGCACTTAAGTCACCAAAAAAAAAAGAGTTTTACTCACCAGGGGCTTCCCTCAGCCCCCTGTAGGTGATTGGTGCTCTCGCCGTGTCTCTCCGATCCTCCCGTCTCCGCCGGCGGCTACTTCCGGTTTCGCTGTCAGGACCTGACAGGCTGGGAACGCAAGTGATTCTTTGCGTTCCCAGCCATAATACCACAAGGAAGGCCACAATAGCAGTATAGGGGGGCGATATTGTGGCTGGGAACGCGAAGAATCACTCGCGTTCCCAGCCTGTGGGGTCCTGACGGCAAAACCGGAAGTAGCCGCCGGCGGAGACGGGAGGATCGGAGAGACACGGCGAGGGCACCAATCAGCTACAGGGGGCTGAGGGAAGCCCCAGGTGAGTAAAACTCATTTTTTTTGGTGACTTAAGGTTCACTTTAAGTAGCCATGTGGCTGGCTACATTAGCGGACTCTCCCCGCCTCCTCTCCGGCAGCAAAATATAAAAAAGGCCATTACTGAGCATGTGCACACAGTCAATAACGTACAGCATGCTGCACTTTCCAATAACGTGCAGCGTTACAATGTAACGCAACGTGGGCACTGTGAACAGCCCATTGATTTTTCATTGCTGTGCGTTACTCTGCTCTAACGTGGGACTTTAACGTCTCACTGTGAAAGCAGCCTAAAGGACATAACTAAGCAGCGCTAGTCTTCTAGCATTTTGTTAACTACACCTCCTATGTTACGCCACCCGTCACACGCACGGAGACATGAGGCTTGAAGCTGGCGGATACACCACCGATCGGGTCACACAAGATCCTGCTGCGCCCTCCTGTGTAGCTCCACCCGCATATTACAATAATGCCATAGCACAGATACAGTGCTAGCGAAGACATAAAGGGCACACCGACTCCGGGAAGCGGTCACGCTAATAGCAGCGTAAGTTAATTCAGGCGCGGCTATATGCAATTATCTACTACGCCTTCTTTTCACGGCCCAGACTGCATAATATGGGGTCAAGGCTAAGGCCTGTAATCACCATGTCATCTGCGGCTATTTGTTATAGCCCGGCTATTTTGAACCGCAATTCACCTCATTTTAATATTGCTGCTGTTCTACAACTAATATATATATATCTCTATATCTCTATCTATCTTTAGAATTAAGATAGGTATGGGAAAGGAAGTATGGTGAGCGACACATCGAGGACATTGATAACGTAGTGTGCGCTCATAGCAGGGATCAGGCATAGCTTATATGATTGAGCACAGGGTTCTGTATGAGAGTATTGTTAAATTTAAAGGAATACTGTAGGGGGGTTGGGGGAAAATTAGTTGAACTTACCTGGGACTTCTAATGGTCCCCCGCAGACATCCTGTGCCCGCGCAGCCACTCACCGATGCTCCGGCCCCGCCTCCGGTTCACTTCTGGAATTTCAGACTTCAAAGTCTGAAAACCACTGCACCTGTGTTGCTGTGTCCTCGCTCCCGCTGATGTCACCAGGAGCGTACTGCTCAGGCACAGACCATACTGGGCCTGCGCAGTATGCTCCTGGTGACGTTAGCGAGAGCGAGGACACGGCAACGCAGGCGCAGTGGTTTTCAGACTTGAAAGTCTGAAATTCCAGAAGTGAACCGGAGGCGGGGCCAGAGCATCGATGAGTGGCTGCGCGGGCACAGGATGTCTGCGGGGGGGCTATTAGAAGTCCCGGGTAACTTCAACTCATTTTCCCCCGACCCCTACAGTATTCCTTTAAAAAAAAAAATCTGTATTAAAGACTGAAATTTTACGAACAAACGGCTTTTTGTTGAATATACCTACCAATTACAATTCAGCATGCTCCTGCTGGTTTATCACTTTATGTTGTCTCATAGCTGATAGACGTTGCTCTCATTAATAGCACTTATTTCCCAACGACTAAAGGGGCATACAGACATGCGACTAAAGTCGTTGGTAACGAACGACTAACGATCGTTTATAACGACGATCGTTACAAAATAACCGCTAACGATCGTTAAGGGTAACGATCAGCGACTGAAGTCGTTGCAAACTGGAAATCCGTCCTGGCGGATTTTTTGTAACGACGATCGTTAGCAAAAGTACGTGTGTATGCTGATCGTTACAAAAACGATCGTTCGTTAAGTACCGTACATGCGCAGACAGAGAGAGAGAGACAGAGAGATGTATATAGATATATGTATATAGATATATATATATGTATATATAGATGTAGATAGATGTATAGAGATATATAGATATATTTTGACATAGATAGAGATATATCTATCTATATCTCTCTCTCCCTGTGTATATATATATATATATATATATATATATATATATATATATATCTGTACGCAACTTCCTCTTTCCTACTGGCCATTAACAATGACGTTCGTTCCGGGTTCATTGATCTGAATAACGTTTAGCATACTAGATGCGCTGCATCATACGTTCGTCACTTCCGCATCGTTCGTTCGGAAACGATCTGATCGTTTCCCACTTTCAACACCTCTTTACTAACGACCTTTTCATTTCTCTCCTTAATTGATCGTTCGTCGTTGCTTACGAACGATCGTTATCGCATGTCTGTACGTAGCTTTACACCTGTGTCATTATTTAGTGTTGTATTTATATATACAAAATTAAAGGGAACCTAAACTGAGAGGGATATGGATGTTTCCTTTTAAACAATACCAGTTGCCTGGCAGTCCTGCTGACCTCTGTGGCTGCAGTAGTGGCTGAATCACACACCTGAAACAAGCATGCAGCTAATCCAGTCTGACTTCAGTCAGAGCACCTGATCTGCATGCTTGTTGAGGGACTGTGGCTAAAAATATTAGAGACACAGGGTCAGCAGGAGAGTCAGGCAACTGGTATTATTTTTAAAAAGGAAAAATCCATATCCCTTTCAGTTTAGGTTCCCTTTAAATAATGATAGACTGGTAATATCCGTTGAAAAGTAAGGCCTATTAATGTGAGCGTCCGTTGAAAAGTAAGGCCTATTAATGTGAGCGTCCGTTGAAAAGTAAGGCCTATTAATGTGAGCGTCCGTTGAAAAGTAAGGGCTATTAATGTGAGCGCAGTCTATGAGCTAGGAGACAACTTAAAACGGCATATAACTAGATAATATGGCTACCTATACTGGAGGCACCTACCTAGCTAAACTATGGGGCAACTATATTGGTGGTACCTACTCAGCTAACCTTAACCAGGGGCAACTATACTGGCTACATATACTGGATACACCTACCTAGCTAACCTATACTGGGGAAAGTATACTGGCTACCTATACTTGAGGCACCTACCTAGCTAACCTATACTGTGGGCAACTATACCAGCTACCTATACCGGAGGCACCTACCTGGCTAAACTATACTGGGGGCATTGTGAATTTAGTGCTAAAGCTTCATTTAAAGAAAATCGTTGATAAATCAATCACAATTTTTAAGAGGAAAATCGTAATTTACATTTTTTCTAAAATCGTGCAGCCCTCATTGCAGTGCGACTTTCTGCAGTACAACGTGTCTGTAAAGTCGCACTGCATCACCCCACTGTGGATGTAGCCTAAGGAGACTCAGGCCTCTTGCACACTACATGTGATTGCAAATCGAAATCGAGACTCGGATTTGTAGTGTGCCGGGGGCCTCAGGGACATTTGAGGAAGAGGCATCAGAGGGGTGTTCTTTGGGACACCAAGCTGGTCAGAAAAGACCAGGGCCGGCCTTCACAACACCCTGAGAGAAAGTTGATTTGGTTCCCCCCCTTCACACACTTGCACTGGGCCATTAAAAGATATAGACAAATAAGCAACAAGTGAGCACATTGGGGCATATTCACTAAACAGAGGTAAAAAAGCCATGTGTATAAAGTGCATGGGAATTCTATCATTACTAAGGGCCCTGTCACACTGGAGAGAGTTTTGTGGGTCATTTTCCTTTTAAAAAAAAAATGCTTCAATTGACTTGCATTAAAATCGCTGTAAAATAGCTGAGATTGTGATTTTTTTTAACAAAATTTTGATTGCAGCAATTTTAGTTAAAGTCAAAGGAAGCATGTTTTTTTTTGTTTTTAAACAAAACAAAAACAACCTATAAAAATGATCACTGGTGTAACGGGGTCCTTACAGCAGTTGGGTAATAGCACATGTCACACTAGCAGCATTCACTTTACTTAGATAATGCAGGCTACGCTAATATGCAATTGGCATAAGTAGCGCTGCCTGAGCACAGCAATTTTAACATTACTTTTTTAAATCTCCCACCCCCCTCTGCTTATCATAGCCACCCATCCCCCAATGGCTAATCTTAACCATTTAACAATTGCAGGAAAAAAAAAACATTTTTTGGGTGACCCCCATTGGCATTGCAGGGAGCCCCAGTGCCAGATATTTAAAGGGCGCCCACATTTTCCCTCAATGCCGATATTTGAATGGATGTCTGGCGGTGCCCAAATTCCCCATCCAAGCACCCCATATAGGTCACCATAAAGCCCTGTATATGTGAAAATAGAGCCCCCCTCCCCCAATACAGAGCAAAGTGGAGGGATGAATTAATTCACCTTTCCAGGTTCCCAGCCAGCTGCACACAAGCATATGACTGTTGAGGCGGGGCTTAGTGCGTGTAGGGGTGGGGCTTATCGCGGCAGCCCGTGCGCCCCTTCGGAGGAGAACATTATAGCGCCCTAAGCAGCAATTCAGGGCAAAGATCTGCCCTAGAAACGACGCTGATTGGTTAATGTATAATTGCTACCAAGTGGCATTTATGGCATTTTTTTTTTTTTTTTTTTAAATAATTTATCAGCCCAGAATGAGCATCAGAACTCAAGAAATCTATTTACGTCGCAGTCATTCTATCTTACGGTGTCATTTTTACTACCAGCCGCTAGGGGGAGCTCCGGGTCTTTACTATTAGGACAGCCGCTCTCCATAAGGGCCCTTTTCCACTAGCAGTCGCTAGCGTTCACACTGAACGCTAGCGATTGCTGAATCGCAATTACCGGCGATTCCCCGACGTTTGCGGCCGCGATTTTGCTATGCTATGCACTGCATAGCAAAATTGCGGCAAATATCGCTCCGCTGCGCGTTCGCGTTCCCGTAAAAAACGAATCGCAGTAGTGGAAATGACCTACCGCGATTCCTATGTTAAAAAGCAAACTGTAGCGATTGTAAAATCGCTAGCGGTTTGCGTCTTTGCGATTCAGCCAGCGCAAACGCGCTGGTGGAAAAGGGCCCTAACTGCGTGTTCCTGGAGCTGCTGCCGGTGCGTGTCGGGCTATCGCGGATACAGAGAGAGGCCGCGCGTCTGTCTCCGCCCGCTCCATCTGTGAGGTCGGGCTGTCTGCAGGAAGGATGTATTGTGACGCACATGGGCCGCTCGTGTACCGCTGAGGATGGCAGTGACACATGACCACTGCTATTGCTGAGCCATGCTGATAGGGAAATAAAGCCCTAGTCCCAGCCTGTCACCACCAGTAGCCACTCTGCACTGCCTTTATTACTGCTGCAGACACATCTACCTGGAGGGTGGAGGTGACCTGCAACTGGGAAATGTGAGGGAGCGTGTGCCGTGTGAGCTGCGCTGTGTACGCTGATGTGCGGTGTACTGCTGGGCTGTGGGCTCTGGCATTGCGCACATCACACTCCATCACAGAGAAAGGGTTTAGTGTCTTAGTGTTGTACGCAGGGCTGTGGAGTCGGTACAAAAATCTTCCGACTCCTCAGTTTATGAAACTCCGGGTACCCAAAATGGCTCAGACTCCTTAGTCTAATACTTCAGTGCTGTGGATTTTGTACAAAAATCATCCTACTCCGACTCCTCAGTTTATTGTATAAACGACTCCAGTTCCGACTCCGGGTGACCAAAATTACTCCGATTCCTCGACTCTGACTCCAACTCCGACTCCACAGCCCTGGTTGTACGGATCATGAACGATTCGGATCTTTGATCCGGGTCTTTTTTGTGAGTTGAATCATCCGGATCATCAAAAGGAACGAGTCGGTTTACAAAGGGGGTGGAGCCAGGAGCGACACGCCCCCCCCTCTCAGCGGGCAGGGGGGTCCTGGAAGCAGAGCAGAGATGGATCGCTCAGTTGGAGGGGAGCCAGCCTTGCAGGGACAGGTAGATGAGAGAGGGGACATGGGTGCCACTGCCAGATATGTGTAGAGCACACCTGCTGGCTGCAATGTGCTGCTAATTTTAGGCTGTCTGTTCTGTAGTGCTGCATAGTGAACAAATGGGAAACTTTTGGCTCAGAAGCACAGCTCAGTAACTCTGCAGACAGCATGCTGGGCTACAATGACAGGGCAGGCACTGTGATTGCAGTGCAATATGATCCTCCTGCACTCGGCTCGAAACAGCTGCACTTCACTTCTCCCTAAATATATGATGCGTGTTCAGGTGAGAAAAGGGGAATGTTTTCTTTCACTGTGAGACGTTTGCATTCAGAGTATACATGTGGGTAATGTGTGCAAAAAAACATTTCTGCTCTCTGCTCACCCCTCTTCCCCACCTCCTCCCTTCTCTGTCCACCCCCCCTCCCCTTCTCTGTTCACTGCAGGGAAAGTCCTGTCCTGCTAGTCATTTCACCCCCAGAATGTTTCCCTAGTAAAATGATTATAAGATTCGGTTCAAAGATCCAGATCTTTTCAATAATCCGATTCGAATCATCCGAATCATTGAAAAGATCCGGACTTCCCATTCTCCAGGCTCCCAGCTCGCTGCGCGCGGACAAGCTTATGACTGTGGGGCGGAGCTTAACACATGTTAGAGGTGGGGCTTAACGCGCATAGGGATGGGGCTTTCTCGGTATCCCCTGCACCCTTTTGGAAGGAAACATTATTATTATTTATTGTATTTATAAAGCGCCAACATATTACGCAGCACTGGACAATAAATATATACAACGATACAAGGATGAAAGACATAACAAGGTTATACAATATAGAACATACCTCCCAACATTTTAAATCTAGGAATCGGGACACGTAGGCCACACCCCTAACCACGCCCCCCGTCACACCTACCATAAAAAAATTGAATTTTCTTTTCAATTAATAATATCCCCTAATAATTGTATCTCCCCCATATATGATGAGGAGGAGGGTGTCCATTTAAAGGGACTCCGAGCTCAGACTAAAAATAAAATTTGAACTTACCCGGGGCTTTCTCCTTCCCAGCCCTGGTCGGGACGTCCCACGCCGGCCTCCTGGCTCTTCTCCCGGCGGCTGTCCGCATAGCGCGGACAGGCCGGTCCCCCGGGCGACACTGGCGAGTGTCGGGCCTTCTCCTTCCTTATACGTCATGAATGACGTCACACGCCGGCCACCGCGCGTCATGACGGCGGCCGGCTGACAGCACGGCGCATGTGCGATTAAACCGCGCATGCGCCGTGCTGTCACGCCGGCCGCCGCGCGTCATGTGACGTCATTCGTGACGTATAAGGAAGGAGAAGGCCCAACACTAGCCAGTGTCGCCCGGGGGACCGGCCTGTCCGCGGTATGCGGACAGCCGCCGAGAGAAGAGCCAGGGGGCCGGCGTGGGACGTCCCGACCAGGGCTGGGATGGAGAAAGCCCCGGGTAAGTTCAAATTTTATTTTTAGTCTGAGCTCGGAGTCACTTTAAGGGTGTCCGTGGGTGGGTGGGTGAGGAAGAGGGTGCCAATGCAAGAAAAAAATGATCGAGGCGCCAGCCGCGGGTAAATGGGATGCGGGACGCGCGCATCCCATTACTACCTCCCTCCCTCCCTCCCTTGGAATCTGCCCCCTCCTGTGTCTCCCCCCTGTTTGCAGAGTGCACAGCTAAGCGGAGCGGGCTGTCAGCTTACCGGTATCCTTGGACGCGTACCACCATCTGGCTTCCTGCTTCCTGTGACGTCACAGGAAGCAGATTGAAGCCGGAGTCGGTATGCGTCCATCGATACCGGTAAGCTGACAGCCCACTCCGTTTAGCTGTGCACTCTGCAAACAGGGGGGAGACACAGGAGGGGGCAGATTCCAAGGGAGGGAGGGAGGGAGGTAGTAATGGGATGCACGCGTCCCGCATCCCATTTACCCGCGGCTGGCGCCTCGATCATTTTTTTTACACCCTCACTGCCCACTGCTGCCCGGGACTTGGGGGGCTCATACCGTGATAGCGGGACGGTTGGGCCCTATGTATAGAACAAAGTTATACATGCAAATTGTACAAAATACATGATCATGCAATATAGGCTGGTTAGGTAGGCCCAGTAATACAAGTACAGGCTGTCATAGGACAGGAGTACATGATCCTGTAGATTACACTAGGGAATGGAGGACCCTGCCAGAGGCTTACAATCTAAAGGGTGGGGTGGAAACACTAGGTGGGGCTGTTAAATATTTAGTAGAGTTACTGTGTGGTAGGAGGTGGCCTAAGCAGCAATTCAGGGCAAAGATCTGCCCTAGAAAACACGCTGATTGGTTAATGTATAATTGCTATTAAGTGGCCTTCACGGCAGTATATCATTTGTCAGCCAAGGATAAACATCATTCAGAACTCTACGAGTTCCGACTCTCATAAATCTCCATACATCGCATCTATTTTCCCTAGTGTCACTTCTACCGGCCGCTAGGGGGAGCTCCGGGTCTCTACTATCAGGACTGCCGCTCTCTGTAGTGCTTGTTCCTGGAGCTTCTGCCGCGGCATGTCGGGCCTGAGAGCTCCTGGCTATTGGGGATACAGAGAGAGGCCACACGTCTGTCTCCGCCGCTGCTCTCTCTGTGAGGACGGTGTATGTCATTATGACGTCATAGCAGCTATTGTGACGCACGCGGACCTCTCGTGTACCGCTGAGGATGGGTGGCACCTACAGTGCCACGTGACCTCTGCTATTGCTGTGCCATGCTGGTAGGGAAATGAATCCCTAGTCCCAGCCTGTCACCACCACTAGACTCTGCACTGCCCTTATTATTGCTGCAGACACAGCTACCTGGAGGGTGGAGGTGACGTGCAACTGGGAAATGTGAGGGAGCGTGCGCTGTGTATGCTGATGTGCGGTGTATGCTGAGACTGGGCTCTGGTGGTCTTGCCCACATCACACTCCCATCACAGCAAAAGGGCTCACTTCATTCTCCTCTCCAGGCTCTCAGCCCGCTCCGCGCACAAGCATATGACCTTAGGGGGGGGAGGGGGAGGTTAACGAATGTTAGAGGTGGGGATTAGCGCGCGTAGGGGGTGGGGCTTTTCGCGGTATCCCGTGTGCCCTCTTCGAGGGTAACATTAAAGTGCCCTAAGCAGCAATTCAGGGCAAAGATCTCCCCTAGAAAAGACGCTGTTTGGGCAATTCTGTTTTGTTTGTTTTTCTTTACAGTCTACATCATTTATCAGCCCAGAACGAGCATCAGAACTCTACATCTATTTTACCTTATATGGTGTCATTTGTACTACCGGCCGCTAGGGGGAGCCCCGGGTCTTTACTATCAGGACAGCCGCTCTATGTATTCTGCTTCTTGCCGGTGTATGTCGAGCCTGAGAGAGTTTCTGGCTATCGGAGATGCGGAGAGAGAAGCTTACACGTCTGTCTCCGTCGCTGCCGCCGCTCTATCTGCGCGAGGCGGTGTATGACGTCATGGCAGCTATTGTGACGCACGCGGGCCACTCGTGTACCGCTGAGGATGGCACCTGCAGTGCCACGTGACCTCTGCTATTGCTGTGTCATGCTGGTAGGGAAATGAAGCCCAAGGCCCAACCTGTCACCAACACTAGACTCTCTGCACTGCCTTTATTATTATTGCTACCTGGAGGATGGAGGTGACGTGCAACTGGGAAATGTGAGGGAGTGTATGCTGCATTGCTGTGTATGCTGCGATGTGTGAGCTGTGTATGCCATGCCTGTGATCCAACATTTCACCATAAATTGTGAAAATAGCACACAAAGGAGTTGTCAGCCAAAATGTAAAAAATTAGGTTAACTTACCTGGGGCTTTCTCCAGCCCCTTGCAGCCGACTGTCCCACGTTGACCGTTCCGCTCTCTGCCGCCGTCCCGGGTTCCTCGCACGGTGCGGAGGCCCGTGGTCTGCCTTTTTGTGTGAAGCGCCGCTGTCAATCATGGCCACATGGTCCGCGGCGCACTGTGCAGGTGCAGTAATTTTGCGCAGTGTGCTGCGGACCACGTGGGCTTGATTGCAAGCGGCGGTTCACGCAGGCGCAGTAAGGCCGACCCCGCGGTCAGCTCTTGCACCGTCCGTAGAGCCCGGGACATCAGGCGGAGTGGTCGGTGTGGGACAGTCGGCTGCAAGGGGCTGGAGAAAGCCCCAGGTGAGTAAACCTCATTTTAAAATATTTGGCTGATGATTCCTTTAAAGTGTTGCTGATGCAGGAAAAAAGAAAGTTAAACTTACCCGGGGCTTCTATCAGCCCCCTGCAGTCATCCTGTGCCCTCGCCGGTACTCAAGGATTCTCTGGTCCTCCTCCGTGGCCCTGTTTTGACTCTGCCAACTGAGCCATTCGATGGCCACTGCACCTGCGCAGCCCTGGCCAATGCACATCCTCGGCACTCCCGTCAGCATTCTGTGCAGGCACACTACGAGAAAATCTCTATTGCGCCTGCACAGGACGCTCCCGGCAACAAGAGCACGTACAAGGATGAGTGGCCATAGACTGGCAAGATCCAAACCCAGCCGTGGCAGGGGACCGTTAAGTATCGGGGCGGGCACATGGTGACTGCAGGGGGCTGGTTGAAGCCCCAAGTAAGTCAATCTCGTTTTTGTCTTCATCAGTTTAGGTTTCTGTTAAAGTGAAATCAATAGAGTCATTGTCCCCTTGCCAGCTCGCTGAACTGCAGGCCCTGGCATCGATCAGATTGGGGGGGGGGCACTCGTCTAATGCCGGTACTGAGCACTAACTAGCACCCGGCTGTTGCAGGAGAGCAGCTGACTGGTGGTGAATTCACAGCCTGTCAGCTGCCAATCTGAGAGGCTTGTTGCGCACCGGCTGGCTCAGTCTCCACCGCTCCACACTCGATCGGCGCGCTTACAATTCACGTTTGCGGGAATACCAACACTGCCTCGGTGTATCACACAGCTTTCTATTCCGCATCAACACTCCTCTCTAGTGTGGAAATGAGAGCTGTGTGACACTCGAGGCAGTGTTGATATCCCCGCACACCTCAATCGTAAGCATGCTGATCAAGGGTGGAGAAGGAACCAGCCAGTGCCCAGCACATGGGGGAGAGCCCGTATAAAAAAGCTTGATGTGCTGATTCTGCGGAAAACTTGTGAGTGCAATATTATGTTAGTTTAATAGTTTTACACTGTGGTACTCTTTTTCTCAAGGTTTCTTTTCATTCTTTCTCGAGGTTTCATAATGAGTAATGGAGTAGAAGTGCTCTGATATATTGAAGAGGATATCTCATATGATCTGATCGACATCTCGGCCAGTGTGGTGGGGGACGGCCATAAGCATCGTCCCAGTGTGCGATTAGACCTGCTTTATATGTCTTCCCATCCGGTGGGTCTGATCACATCGGGTGTGGTGGTGGGTTTATGGATGAATATTGTGGCCTGAGGATCATTTAGCCAAAGCAGTGTGTGGCAAGCACCAATGGAGGACTAGGAAAATGATCCAGACGTGCTCTCGACTCCAGTCACCTGTGCACTACAGGTGTCTTCCAATATAGAAGTTCCAATGAGTCAGCACCGTCTTCAGTAAAAATAAGCTCTTTTATTAAAGAGAACCCGAGGTGGGATTTACTTATGCTAGTGGGGCACAGAGGCTGGTTGTGCACACTAACACCAGTCTCTGTTGCCCCATGGTGTGCCTCCAAGACCACCCTGTGCTCCGCTATACCCCCCGCAGTGCTGGCGACACGCAGCGTGTCGCCAGCACAATGTTTACCTCTCGCCTGTCTGTTAGCGCCGCTCCCCCGCCTCCTCCGTATCGGCGCTACCCGCCCGCGTTCCTTCCCTCCCGCTGATTGGAGGGAAGTGACGCGGGCGGGTAGCGCCGATACGGAGGAGGCGGGGGAGCGGCGCTAACAGACAGGCGAGAGGTAAACATTGTGCTGGCGACACGCTGCGTGTTGCCAGCACTGCGGGGGGTATAGCGGCACGCAGGGGGGCTTGGCGGCACACCATGGGGCAACAGAGGCTGGTGTTAGTGTGCACAACCAGCCACTGTGCCCCACTAGCATAAGTAAATCCCACCTCGGGTTCTCTTTAAGTATCAAAAATCTTGAAAATCCATGATGTACAAGCAGCCAGCATCATGAGGATCATTTAAACATGTTTGGAAATGTATTGATACACGATCCACGTCTATTATGTCTATTGCTAACACTGGCTTCTTTCTGTATGTTGTGTAGTGCTATCCTTTTAGTGGTACATGTTTGATATGAAGGAAGCAATCCAACTGAAACCATTACATTTTAAAGGACATAACTAAGCAGCGCTAGTCTTCTAGCATTTTGTTAACTACACCTCCTATGTTACGCCACCCGTCACACGCACGGAGACATGAGGCTTGAAGCTGGCGGATACACCACCGATTGGGTCACACAAGATCCTGCTGCGCCCTCCTGTGTAGCTCCACCCGCATATTACAATAATGCCATAGCACAGATACAGTGCTAGCGGAGACATAAAGGGCACACCGACTCCGGGAAGCAGTCACGCTGATAGCAGCGCAGGTTAATTCTGGCGCGGCTATTCCGATCATGCAATTATCTACTACACCTTCTTTTCACGGCCCAGACTGCATAATATGGGCGCAGGTCACGGCTATGCCTGTAATCACCATGTCATCTGCGGCTATTTGTTATAGCCTGGCTATTTTAAACCGTAATCCACTCCATTTTAATATTGCTGCTGTTCTACAATCAAAAAAAATATAAATAAATAAACAAATACATATCTATATCTATATATATATATATCTCTCTCTCTCTCTCTCTCTCTAGAGCGAGCGGCCGGGCACATCATACAGCATTACCTATCACTGGCTAGCGATGGAAAGACGGCAGTGGTAGGCGGAGCTGTATGCTCTGTACATCTCCGCCTACCGCTGCCGTCATTCCATATTCCAAGATATTCCAGACAGCGGACCAGGCAGTGCAGACCATGAGCCAAACCCAATTTATATATAAGTGTTCGGCCGCCTTGAAGTTTTCCACATTTTGTCTTATTATTGCCAAAAACATGAATCAATTGTATTGAAATTCCACGTGAAAGACCAATACAAAGTGGTGTACACGTGAGAAGTGGAACGAAAATCATACGTGATTCCAAACATTTTTTAACAAAGAAATAACTGCAAAGTGGGGTGTGCGTAATTATTCAGCCCCCTTTGGTCTGAGTGCAGTCAGTTGCCCATAGACATTGCCTGATGAGTGCTAACGACTAAATAGAGTGCGCCTGTGTGTAATCTAATGTCAGTACAAATACAGCTGGTCTGTGACGGCCTCAGAGGTTGTCTAAGAGAATATTGGGAGCAACAACACCATGAAGTCCAAAGAACACAAGAGACAGGTCAGGGATAAAGTTATTGAGGAATTTAAAGCAGGCTTAGGCTACAAAAAGATTTTCAAAGCCTTGAACATACCACGGAGCACTGTTCAAGCGATCATTCAGAAATGGAAGGAGTATGGCGCAACTGTAAACCTACCAAGACAAGGTCGTCCACCTAAACTTACAGGCTGAACAAGGAGAGCGCTGATCAGAAATGCAATCAAGAGGCCCATGGTGACTCTGGATGAGCTGCAGAGATCTACAGCTCAGGTGGGGGAATCTGTCCATAGGACAACTATTAGTCACGCACTGCCTGGCCTTTATGGAAGAGTGGCAAGAAGAAAGCCATTGTTAACAGAAAAGCATAAGAAGTCCCGTTTGCAGTTTGCCACAAGCCATGTGGGGGACACAGCAAACGTGGAAGAAGGTACTCTGGTCAGATGAGACCAAAACTGAACTTTCTGGTCAAAATGCAAAACACTGTGTGGCAGAAAACTAACACTGCACATCACTCTGAACACACCAGCCCCACTGTCAAATATGGTGGTGGCAGCATCATGCTCTGGGGGTGCTTCTCTTCAGCAGGGACAGGGAAGCTGGTCAGAGCTTATGGGAGGATGGATGGAGAGAAATACAGGGCAATCATGGAAGAAAATCTCTTGGAGTCTGCAAAAGACATGAGACTGGGGCGGAGGTTCACCTTCCAGCAGGACAACAACCCTAAACATAAAGCCAGGGCAACAATGGAATAGTTTAAAACAAAACATATCCATGTGTTAGAATGGCCCAGTCAAAGTCCAGATCAAAATCCAATCGAGAATCTGTGGCAAGATCTGAAAACTGCTGTTCACAAACGCTGTCCATCTAATCTGACTGAGCTGGAGCTGTTTTGCAAAGAAGAATGGGCAAGGATTTCAGCCTCTAGATGTGCAAAGCTGGTAGAGACATATCCTAAAAGACTGGCAGCTGGTTCTACAAGGTATTTACTCTGGGGGCTGAATAATTACGCACACCCCACTTTGCAGTTTTAAAGGAAAAAAATGTGTGTGTGTGTGTGTGTGTGTGTGTGTGTGCGTGCGCGTTCGTGCGTGCGTGCGTATATCTACCGTATCTATCGTAAGAATTAAGATAGGTGTGGGAAAGGAAGTATGGTGAGCGACACATCGAGGACATTGATAACGTAGTGTGTGCTCATAGCAGGGATCAGGCATAGCTTTTATGATTGGGCACAGGGTTCTGTATGAGAGTATTGTTAAATAAAAAAAAAATCTGTATTAAAGACTGAAATTTTACGAACAAACGGCTTTTTGTTTAATATACCTACCAATTACCATTCAGCATGCTCCTGCTGGTTTATCACTTTATGTTGTCTCATAGCTGATAGACTTTGCTCTCATTAATAGCACTTATTTCCCAACGACTAACACCTGTGTCATTATTTAGTGTTGTATTTATATATACAACATTAAAGGGAACCTAAACTGATAGGGATATGGATGTTACCGTTTACAATACCAGTTGCCTGGCAGTCCTGCTGACCTCTGTGGCTGCAGTAGTGACTGAATCACACACCTGAAACAAGCATGCAGCTAATCCAGTCTGACTTCAGTCAGAGCACCTGATCTGCATGCTTGTTGAGGGGCTGTGGCTTAAAGTATTAGAGACACAGGATCAGCAGGAGAGTCGGGCAATTGGTATTATTCTTAAAAAGGAAAAATCCATATCCTTTTCAGTTTAGGTTCCCTTTAAAGTGAATGGGAACCGCATTTCAAAAAAAATGAAGCAAATACTTACTTAAGGAGAGGGAAGGCTCTGGGTCATATAGAGCCTTCTGTCACCTCTCTCTGTGCCCTCTATCCTGTGCTGGCTCCCTCCCATTTCAATCCCCCGTCGAAAGGGTATTTGGAAGTCTTCGGGAGCCGTGCGGCTCCATACTGCACAGGCGTGAGCGTGCAAGAGAGTGTGCTTGCGCAGGTGCAGTACAGGGCCGCCCTTCTTCAGGAGCACTCAGGCTCCCTGAAGACTTCTGAAGCCTCCTTCGGCCGGGTAAAGCAGTATTTGACTAATGTAGTGAAATACTGCTACCGGGCGAGCCAGCACCGGAACGAGGGGACCAGGAGAGGAGCGGGAAGGCTCTATACGACCCAAAACCTTCCCTCTCCTTGGGTAAGTATCTGTCTCATTTTTTTAAAAATGCGGTTCCCATTCACTTTAAATAACGATAGACTGGTAATATCCGTTAAAAAGTAAGGGCTATTAATGTGAGCGCAGTCTATGAGCTAGGAGACAACTTAAAACGGCATATAATTAGATAATATGGAGCGCATGCGAGAGTGTATCATGAAGCTGCATGCAATTCTGCTCATATTCATAGCAGGGCTGTGGAGTCGGAGTCGAGGAGTCGGAGCAATTTTTGGGTACCTGGAGTCGGAGTTAGGAAAAAATGCTCCAACTCCTAATGAATTTAAAGAGTAACTGTCAGGCTGCAGAAGCTAATTTAAACCTCTATTCTCCTGTGTTAAACAGTTTAGAAGGAAGCTCAAAAGCCATTAGTGAAGATAAACATTTCAGTTACCTTTGATGTGTGCTTATCTTAGTCTGTTATAGACCCATAAAGACGCAAGCCGCAGCTAAACTGCAAAGCATTCTGGGGCCCTCCCCTCGGCTGCTAATGAGACGGTACAGCAGCTTGTGTAATCAGTCCAGAGCGTAGCACTGATAAATCTCCGGGCAGACTACACTGCAGGAGTCAGCTATTGTTCCTAGCCACATGGCTCATTAATATTCACTGCACACCGTGTTGTTCAAGAACGAGCTTATCTGTGACCAGAAGCAGGCAGGACATGACGACACATTTGGCTTCACAAACATGGAGCCTGCCATGAGCTGTCAGGAGCATCTATCTCTGCATATACTATATACAAATTCTGTGAAATCCAAACGTGGACAGTGAAATGCATATGTAATGTAAGTACAGCCAATCTTTAGCTACTGATATATGTGTTTATTTTCTCTGAGACCCTATACCTAACAGCTCCTCTTTAAGGCCCGGTTCACACTTGCGGTGGCCCTCCGGAATCGCCGTGCCGGAGCCGCACCGCCTGCAGAACGGACGGAACGGACGCACGGCATAGCAATTAAAGCCTATGCGTCCGTTCACTTGGGTCCGTTCTGCAGAGCCGGACCGGATCCGGGCCGGATCCGGACTCCGGCCTCCGTTCCAACATGCGCTATTTTTTCATCCGGCCCCTCCGGCAGCCGTATCCGGGGCGGAGCCGGACTGCACCATCCGGCCAATACAAACAAATGGGAACCGGAGGCCGCACAACACACTGGCTGAGAAATCCGGATGTTCTACCCCACTTCCTATGCGGATTTTTGCGGCGATATTGGCTGGGGACACATGGGCAAGCATTTTGGAGTGGAGCAGCACGAGCTGGAGGTGTTGGCAGGATGTTGGCAGCATGTCGGAGGTGGAGGTGAGTGCTAAACAGCAGAGGGCCTGATTCCACAGGTCCCCCTTCTGCTGACCTCCCAGACCCCAACATTTTTTTTTTTTTTTACGTTAACTTTGCCAAACGGATCCGGATCGCATCCTGATTACCACCTGATGCAACCTGACCGGATCCGGATCGGATCCGGATCAGAACCGTACGGTTCCGATCCGGATCCGGTCCGGATCCGGTCAGGTCATCCGGTCCGTTTGGCAAACAACCGCTAATGTGAACCGGGCCTAAAATGTAATTAAAACAGAAAATATGACAAAATGTTCTATTTCTTAGACAATAGTCATCATAAATTATATATATATATATATATATATATATATATATATATATATATATATATATATATATACTGTAGTAATAGCTGTGCTTGGCGTACAAAAATGAAATTACTACCATGCAATAAAAAATAGTTGTGCTGCTTTAATAAAGCAGCTCCCGTACTTGTAAAGTCAGGTACACATATCTGATTGTGACTGTATATATGATGTGTACACAGGAATCTCTTATATGTACTAAATCACATCTATACTGTAAGAATAAAGCTTGATGTGTAGCTGTGTCACTAATAGAGATGGTCAATGAGATGGAAATAATTCTGCGCTGATGCTGGTTTATGCAAATTTATGCACTCCTTTTGCTCATGAAATCAAATAATTTGATATGTAGTTAAAATTTGGTTTGGTGACTACGAATTAAAGGGTACCTGAGACGAATGAAAAAAGTTTTTTATCCATACCTTGGGCTTCCTCCAGCCCCTTTCAGGCTAATCGGTGCCTCGCTGTCCTCTTCAACCACCTGAATCTTCTGCTATGAGTGGCGGTAATTCAGCCAGTCAGCACAGTCCGGCCGCGAGCCACTCCCACAGCCAGGAGCATTCTGCACCTGCGCAATAGTGCTGCGAAGGTGTAGTACGTTCCTGGCGGTGGAGAGTGTGCCCGATTGGCTCAAGTGCCTGGACCCATACCAGAAGATCCAAGTGGCGGAGGAGGACAGCAAGGGACTGATTAGCCTGAAGGGGGATGAAAGAAGCCCCAAGTATGTATAAAACTTTCATCTGTCTCAGGTTTAGTTTAACCACTTCCCGACCGCCCAACGCACAGAGGCGGCCGGGAAGTGGACCCCGCAAGGACCGCTGCATGCACAGAGGCGGCGGTCCTTGTACGGGCATGGGCGGCGCGATCGCGTCATTTGTGACGCGATCGGCCACCGGGGACTGGCTCCGCCCACCTCGCGCTGTAACCCGCCGGCCGTTCGGAAGCGCCGGCGGGTTACTAGCACCCGGATCGCCGCATACAAAGTGTATAATACACTTTGTAATGTATACAAAGTGTATTATACATGCTGCCTCCTGCCCTGGTGGTCCCAGTGTCCGAGGGACCACCAGGGCAGGCTGCAGCCACCCTAGTCTGCACCAAGCACACTGATTTCCCCCCCCCCCCCCCCTGCCCCCTGATCGCCCACAGCACCCTTCAGACCCCCCCTTCCTGCCCAGACCACTGTTTGCACCCAATCACCCCCTAATCACCCATCAATCACTCCCTGTCACTATCTGTCAACACTATTTTTTTTTTTTATTCCCTAAACTGCCCCCTGCTCCCTCCTGATCACCCCCCCCCAGACACCCCCCCCCCCTGTGTACTGTATGCATCTATCCCCCTGATCACCTGTCAATCACCTATCAATCACCCCCTGTCACTACCACCCATCAATCAGCCCCTAACCTGCCCCTTGCGGGCAATCTGATCACCCACCCACACCAATAGATCGCCCGCAGATCCGACGTCAGATCACCTCCCAAGTGCAGTGTTTACATCTGTTCTCTACCCTAAACACCCACTAATTACCCATCAATCACCCCCTGTCACTGCTATACATCAGATTAGACCCCTATCTGCCCCTAGGGCACTCAATCACCCGCCCACACCCTCAGAACGCCCTCAGACCCCAGCCCTGATCACCTCGCCAGTGCATTGCTTGCATCTATTCCCCCCTCTAATCACACCTTGAGACACCCATCAATCACCTCCTGTCACCCCCTAGCACACCTACCCATCAGATCAGGACCTAATTTGCCCCGTGTGGGCTCCTGATCACTCGGCCAAACCCTCAGATCCCCCTCAGACCCCCTTCCGATCACCTCCCCAGTGCATTGATTGCATCTATTTTCCCCTCTAACCACCCTGAGACACCCATCAATCACCTCCTGTAACCCCACTAGCACTCCTATCCATCAGATCACGCCCAATACAACCTGTCATCTAAAAGGCCACCCTGCTTATGACCGGTTCCACAAAATTCGCCCCCCTCATACACCACCTGTCATCAAAATTTGCAGATGCTTATACCCCTGAACAGTCATTTTGAGATATTTAGTTTCCAGACTACTCACGGTTTTGGGCCCGTAAAATGCCAGGGCGGTATAGGAACCCCACAAGTGACCCCATTTTAGAAAAAAGACACCCCAATGTATTCTGTTAGGTGTATGACAAGTTCATAGAAAATTTTTATTTTTTGTCAAAACTTAGCAGAAATTGATTTTTATTTTTTTTTTTTCCACAAAGTGTCATTTTTCACTAACTTGTGACAAAAAATAAAATCTTCTATGAACTCGCCATACACCTAACGGAATACCTTGGGGTGTCTTCTTTCTAAAATGGGGTCACTTGTGGGGTTCCTATACTGCCCTAGCATTTTAGGGGCCCTAAACCGTGAGGAGTAGTCTAGAAAACAAATGCCTCAAAATGACCTGTGAATAGGACTTTGGGCCCCTTAGCGCACCTAGGCTGCAAAAAAGTGTCCCACATGTGGTATCGCCGTACTCAGTAGTATAATGTGTTTTGTGGTGTATTTTTACACATACCCATGCTGGGTGGGAGAAATCTCTCTGTAAATGGACAATTGTGTGTAAAAATAAAATCAAACAATTGTCATTTACAGAGATATTTCTCCCACCCAGCATGGGTATGTGTAAAAATACACCACAAAACACATTATACTACTTTTCCTGAGTACGGCGGTACCACATGTGTGGCACTTTTTTACACCCCAAGTACGCTAAGGGGCCCAAAGTCCAATGAGTACCTTTAGGATTTCACAGGTCATTTTGCGACATTTGGTTTCAAGACTACTCCTCACGGTTTAGGGCCCCTAAAATGCCAGGGCAGTATAGGAACTTTGGCAGAAGTGCTTTGCCCTTCATTCCCCTTCTCCCTCTGGCAGAGTGGCAGGTGGGGGAGGCAGTCAGCCTGACAGTAGAGGAGACTGATGGAGTGGCTGCATGGTGGCAAAAGCTCAGTCCCCTGCCACGCAGCTCATC
Organism: Hyperolius riggenbachi; assembly: GCF_040937935.1. NCBI lineage: Eukaryota > Metazoa > Chordata > Amphibia > Anura > Hyperoliidae > Hyperolius > Hyperolius riggenbachi. The sequence goes on along the minus strand of NC_090653.1, from coordinate 87,246,759 downwards.
TCTGTGTCCTCTCCTCTTTCTGTCTCCCCTCTGGCTCTCTCCATGTGTAGAGGCAGCATGGAGGGGAGTGGATCCACGGCCAGCACAGTACTGCTCTGTTCCCAGCCGGAACTAAGAACTGATTGTCAGGAACAGAGCTTGCTGAATCAATCCACAATGAAGCGGCTGGTGAAAAATAGTCCCCATTCACTTGTCAGCCTTCTGCTTCAATGAGCTGCGGCATGGGGGAGGGGGGGGGGGATAAGGTCGGTAGGGGTGGTGATCACGGCCAGGCTGGACATAAGGAGACAGGAAAAAAGCACTTGCATCCAGGAACATCGGCCCTGCCCTTATTGCTATAATGGCTACAGGCCTCATAGCATGGATATGGCTGCTATGGTGGTTCCTACACCACTGGACACATTATGGGGTACTGAGGAGGTGGGGCACACTATGGGAGTACTGGAAATTCTATTATTACTCAGAAGGTGGGGCCTACTAGGGGAGTACTGGGAACCATGATGGGGTACTGGGAAGCATGATGGGTACTGAGAAGCATGATGGGGGTATTGGGAACCTTTATGGGGTACTGTGAAGCATTATGGGGTTCTGGGAAGCATGATGGGGTACTGGGAAGCTTTATGGGGGTACTGGGAAGCTTTATGGGGGTACTGGAAAGCTTTATGGGGGTACTAGGAAGCATTATGGGAGTACTGGGAAGCATTATGGGGGTACTGGGAAGCATTACGGGGTACTGGGAAGCATGATGGGGTACTGGGAAGTTTTATGGGGGTACTGGGGAGCATGATAGGGTACCGGGAAGCATTATGGGGGTACTGGGAAGCATTATGGGGGTACTGGGAAGCATTATGGGGGTACTGGGAAGCATTACGGGGTACTGGGAAGCATTTTGGGGTACTGGGAAGCATGATGGGGTACTGGGAAGCTTTATGGGGGTACTGGGAAGCATGATGGGGTACCAGGAAGCATTATTGGGTACTGGGAAGCATTATTGGGTACTGGGAAGCTTTATGGGGGTACTGGGAAGCATTATGGGGTACTAGTAAGCTATGACACAGAGCTGAACAGTGGAATGTTGCTGGAGTTGGGGTTATAGTTGAATTGCTATGGTTCTCACCTGGCTCAACTCCGTCCCTTGCTCCATTCCCAGGATCGGTTGCCCGTCCTCTCCACAGATGACTCAAGTAAGCTCTGCAAAAAAGACAGAGAGAGATTTTTTTAAACTGGGGAAACAACTGTGCCTGTGTGAGGTTTGTAAGGCTCCCTGTATAATAGCCCCTGCCCTGCTACCTGGGAGACCCCCAACCACACAATGCACAGACACCTCCAACACCCCCCAAACACACACCCACCCACATAGCCGGTTCCGGATAAATGTTTAGACTAGAAAGTGGTCCCAAATAATTTTGGGGACCCCTGCTGTAAATGCTCTTTTACACTACATGCAATTCCAATTTGATGTGATAAAAAAAGTCCTGCATGCTGTGTTTTTCTTCTTGTGTTCATAGAAACCAGTCCACGAACTGCTAACTCACTGCACCCCCACCCCATCCCATCTCCCTCATTCCCCCTGCTTTGGCAATGCCTGTATTGAAACTTGGTCATGTCAATAAAGCTATTTTTGATTTGATAAGCTGGTCCCTGCAGAATCCAGGCCGGAAGCACAGCTATGCTGTGTGAAAAGAGGAGTGATTCCTGTCTTCCAGCCAGACAGCATGCAAGTACAGGAGAGTAGTGATGTCGCAAACCTCCGATTTTCGTTTTGCGAACCTTCGCGGCAGGTTCGGTTCGCGGAAAAGTTCGTGAACCGCAATAGACTTTAATGGGGAGGCGAACTTTGTAAAATAGAAAAAATTATGCTGGTCACAAAAGTGATGGAAAACATGTTTCAAGGGGTCTAACACCTGGAGGGGGGCATGGCGGAGTGGGATACATGCCCAAAGTCCCGGGGAAAAATCTGGATTTGACGCAAAGCAGCATTTTAAGGGCAGAAATCACATTGAATGCTAAATTGCAGGCCTAAAGTGCTTTAAAACATCTTGCATGTGTATACATCAATCAGGGAGTGTAATTAGAGTACTGCTTCACACTGACACACCAAACTCACTGTGTAACGCACCACAATCAGCTGTTTGCGTAGTGACGGCCGTGCTGGACTGGTGCGCAACATGGCCACAGTGCAGGCCGTGGCAGTTTTCCAGCCTATATGGTCGCCAGGCTGTGGTAGCTCAATGATAGAACAACAGTGACTGTCCAGCTGATCAAATTTGGGCTGTCCACAATGAAGCAGCGACCTTATTATCTTCTTGTATGTAGGTAGGCATAGGTAGGAGTCCCAGTATAGGTAGGTAGGCATAGGTAGGTGCCTCAGTAGTTAGCTAGGCATAGGTAGGAGACCCAGTATAGGTAGGTAGGCATAGGTAGGTGTCCCAGTATAGGTAGGTAGGCATAGGTAGGTGCCTCAGTAGTTAGCTAGGCATAGGTAGGAGTCCCAGTATAGGTAGGTAGGCATAGGTAGGAGTCCCAGTATAGGTAGGTAGGTGCCTCAGTAGTTAGCTAGGCATGCAGGAGTCCCAGTATAGGTAGGTAGGCATAGATAGGTGCCTCAGTAGTTAGCTAGGCATAGGTAGGAGTCCCAGTATAGGTAGGTAGACATAGTTAGGTCCCCTAGTATAGGTAGGTAGGTGTCCCCGTATAGGTAAGTAGGTGCCCCAGTAGTTAGGTAGGCATAGGTAGGTGTCCCAGTATAGATAGTTAGGCAGGGCCTGGTTGGCACAGTAATTACAATTACCAAGGTCCAGCTGCAACAGATAGGGCTGTATAATGTCAGTGTCAGTGAGCAACACCCCCCAAAAAAAGCACATCAGGAAAACATTAGCTCTCAAAAGAGCTGTTGAGGGGTGCTATTTTAGCAATAACAATCAGCCAGGAGCAAGCCAAGAGCCTAACTAAGCCTAACTAATCTTTCCCTAGGAGAAAAAATCTGCAGCAGCTCTCCCTAGTCTGTCTATTTGCAGCAGGCACACGAGTGAGTGTCATGGCCAGCGAGCCTGCCTTCTATAAGGGGGGGTCCAGGGCTTAGTGTAGCCTGAATGGCTATAATGTGCCTGCTGACTGTGATGCAGAGGGTCAAAGTTGACCCTCATAGTGCATTATGGGGCGAATCGAACTTCCGCAAAAGTTCGCCTGGTCCAGGCGAACGCGAACCACCAAAGTTCGCCTGGAACCGTTTGCCGGCGAACCGTTCGCTACATCTCTACATGAGAGCTTGTTGTGTAGACACAAGCAGAGTAGAGAGTGGGTGGAGCAGCTGTGTCAGAGCTCAGAGGGCACACTCTTCCAATCAGTGCTACAGTTAAACGGGCGGGACATACAGGGCACTCTCAGATACCATGGCTTCTCCATGCACTATAGAAGTGCATTCATCTTACAGACTCAGCAGCTGGATTGTCTATTTGTCACCCCGCCTACTCCTCACCCAGGGCTCTACGCCCCAGGGCTGGGCCGAGGCAGAGGCGAGAGAGGCTCCAGCCTTAGGGCGCAGTGTAGGAGGGGGCGCACAACTCACTCAGCTATCATTCCCTTTTTGTGTTTAAAGCATAAACAAATAAGACAAGGGGATGCATGGCAGTGACTGCAAGCCAGATAACTAGAGATTGTGTGTGTGTGTGTGTGTGTGTGTGTGTGTGTGTGTGTGTGTGTGTGTGTGTGTCTGGGTCACCTCTTAGTCTAATAGCAATCAGTGTGTGATGGCTGGGGTGGGAGGGATGGAGGGGCGCACTTTGGTGTCTCAGCCTCGGGTGCTGGAGGACATTGTACCAGCTCTGCTACGCCCTCCCCCACATCATTGTTTGTAGGCCAGTGGTCTGTAGTGATTGGATCCAAATGCAAGAGCACTGCTAGGTAACAGCATAGGATCTGTCTGTCTGTACAGTATTCTTTGCCAGAACTGTCACCCTAGCAATCGCATCAGATCACTACGGGTTGCAGCCATTACAGGTGTCCACTAATCTTAACGCAAACCTGAACTAAAAAAGTCAAAAATAAACATACACATGTCATATACAGTATACCTCTGTATAGTCTACTCATAAATCCCTTTCTCCTCTTCTGCGTACTGTTTGTCCAGTGTGATCAATAGAATTATCCGTCCTCCATTTTGAAAATGGCCATTACCTCATAACAGCTTCCTGGTCAGCACACTGTTAAACTGTGTCCATGTGAACCATAGTGAAACATGGGCATTACCTTGCTCATCAGTTGTTCTTTCAGTTATAATAAACTGAAATAAACTATTTGTTTTAAGATATTCCATGATTTTATTTTATGTTTAAAGTGGTTCTGTGGATAGTTTTTAAAAACAAGAACTGACACTTACCTGGGGCTTCTACCGGCCACCTGCAGCTGTCCTGTCCTGCGCCGTCCTCCTACGATCCTCTGTTCCCCGCCTCCTTTCACGGTCCAATTATTCATCTAACTAGACGAGTACAACTGTGCCTGCGCTGCCACGCGTGGCCTCACTCCTGTTCGTGTCTCCGGGAGCATAATGCGCAGGCGCAATATGAAAACATTTGTACTGCGCAGGAACTAGGACGTGTGCAGCCGTGCAGGCGCAGTTGCATTCGTCTAGTTTTTAAAAACTATACAGATAACCCCTTTAAACATTTACAAAGTAGATTGAGGGCTTGTTCACACCTAGGGCGTTTAGTTATTTTTTTCAGCACCAGCGATTTCAAAATCACCATAAAAGCGATTGTGCAATGATTCCTTATGGAACTGTTCATATCTGCTCGTTTTGTCTGCTTTCCGCTGCCTGCACCATTTTTGGGGAGATTTTGCTATAATGGAAGGTATAGGAAAAGCGCAAAACGCTCACAAAATCGCTTTATGCATCAATTGCATTTGCGCTTTCATGAATAAATACATTGTATTTATTCATTTCCGGGTGAAAGAGTTCACTTCCTGACTGACATCAGGAAGTGAACAAACGGAACCGCTCTGCAAAAGGGCTTAGAAAAATGCTTGATACAATATTTAAGTGCACAGGTAAGCGCTGGGATCGGGGAAACAAAAACCACTCACAAAATCGCAGAACGCTGGCCTCAGCGATTGCGATTTTAGATGTGAACACTGAACAAAGCCTTAGGGCCTGTTTCCACTACACACAGATTGGATGCAAAATGGATGCAGAAAACTGACTCCAATGAATGCCTATGGGCCTGTTTCCACTAAACGCAATTTTTTTGATACAGATTTTCCCATAGGCATTCATTGGAGTCAGTTTTTCTGCATTCATATAGCCAGATGTGTCCACAATATCAGTCACCCCCAGTATAGCCCGATGTGTCCTCTGTGTTTGGCACCTCCCAGTATAGATAGACAGATGTATCTCCAGGATTGCTGCCCCTCATTATAACTAAATGTGTCCCCAGGAATAGTGGTCCCCCATTATCGCCAGAAGCGCCCTCAGAATTAGTGAGTGCACCCAGGATTAGGGCCCCCCCACCATTATAGCCAGATCTGCCCCCAGTATAAAATTATACACTGAAAATTAAAATGTGTCCCCTCTTACTTTATCCCACCCCCCCAGGTGCACATTTTACCCTCCACCAGGGGTCCACGCACCCCCATAAGGGCCAGCCAGATGCCCCACCCCACACCCAGGCAGCCCCCTCGGTGGCCAGATCTGTTAAAAAAAGGATCAGAAAGCAGCCTGACTCACCTTATCTCGTTCCAGCGATCAGCCTGCAGCCCGAGCCTCCAATCCCAGCTCTGCACGCAGCCCTGTAATGCTGGATACCGGGTCCCGGCTTGATGACGTCATCAAGCCGGGCCCCGGCTATTCAGCATCACAGGGCTGCGTGGGGATCGGAGGCTCGGGCTGCAGGCTGATCGCTGGACCGAAATAAGGTGAGTCAGGCTGCTTTCTGATCCGTTTTTTTTTAACAGATCTGTCCACCGAGGGGAGAGATGAAGGATCACCGCTGTTTGCTACAGCGGTGATCGTTCATACGCGGGGGGATCACTAATTGGCTACAAGGGAACATTTTCCCTTTCACCAATTAGTATTGCAGCTTTTAGTGCCGGGAGGTGCGCTCTGAAGCGCACCTGTTCCTGCACAACAGGGCTGCAAGCAGATCAGTATACCTACGTGGCTGTGGCTTGGACGGTACCACAGCTGACGTAGATATACTGTATCAAAGGACAAAGTGGTTAAGAGCAGGAAAGAGATAAAAAGCTTCAATAGTTCATATATTTTAGCCCTTGCATACTTCAATTAATGTGTCATTGAGAAAAGGCCACGAAACAGTAAAAGCTTAAAAAGTTTATTGAAATATAAAATTAAACTGTGGGATAACTTTAAAATTCATTTTTAGAAGTAGGAGGATTGATACAATTGTTTATCTCAGTTTTTTTTCGCCTTGGATGTCCTTTAACTATCTCTGCCGCCTGGACGCGATCACGGGCGAGCCCCCGTGGTGTCCCCCGGTAGCCCTGGGATCAGTGAACGGGAACATGGTTCCCCATCACCGATCCGTCTCCCCAGCAGAAAAACTGAACGCTCTTACAAGCGGCTTCAGTTCTTTTGCCCGGAAAAATTTCCGCATCCCCTTGTACTTCCGCACAAGGAGGGGAAAAAAAAATTCAAGGTGGCCATCTTGTGGCCAAATAGTAAAACTACATCTACATATTTTTTACATTACAATTCACACATATAATAACATTAAAAATTAACTGTTTATTTCCCACACCAAAATATTACCCAAATAAAATTTTTAATGGAAAAAAAAATTACAATACAAAAAAAAAAAAAAAAAGACATAAATAGTTAGCTAAGGGTCTGAACTTTTTAAATATGCATGTAAAGGGGGTATACTACGAACATTTTTTTAAATTATAAGCTTGTAAATAGTGATGGACGCAAAACGGAAAAAATGCACCTTTATTTCCAAATAAAATATTGGGGCCATACATTGTGATAGGGACAAAATTTAAATGGTGTCATAACTGAGACAAACGGGCAAATAAAATACATAGGTTTTAATTATGGAAGCGTGGATTATTTTAAAGCTATAATTGCCAAAAACTGAAATCATGAATTTTTTTCCATTTTTTTCCTTATTAATCCTGTTAAAATGCATTTATTAAAAAAAAATAATTCTTAGCAAAATGTACCACCCAAAGAAAGCCTAATTAGTGGCGGAAAAAACAAGATATAGATCAATAAATTGTGATAAGTAGTGATAAAGTTTTTAGCAAATGAATGGGAGGTGAAAATTGCTCTGATGCATAAGGTGAAAAATCCCCGCGGGCTGAAATGGTTAAGTACCCATTGAGTCCAGCATAAGTAACCCACATGTTGAGAACCTAGACCATAGGGCACTTAAGGAACTCTGTCTACTATCAAGTGGGCGCATGCTTAGTAGTGCATCTGCAGTGACAGCACTAACACCTGGAGATTGTGGCGGTAAGATCTTGGTTATACAACATATCCCAGGTTCAACTCTGTACCTGGCATTTGCTGTACAGTATAAACAAGATCTTACTGCTGAACTCTCAGCAACGGAGTGCCTAACTGCTACATGGACTTGCATTATAAATAAGCCTCTCCAAAGCAGTCTACTTCCTTTTTGTGGCTTTGCTAGCAGTAAACAGACAGAGAGGCCAGACCCATGGGCCTATGGTATGGCTGACTTTAGCTGGGGGAACATCTAGCTTTTGGGTGCATGAAAAAAGCGCGTGCAGAAAAAGGGCCCCACTAAATAACAAGACTGGAAATGAAAACGACAAGATATTAACTTTAAAAATTGTAACATAATTCATCAATACAGCTTAACCTAACCCTACTCTCACACAGAGCCATCCCCTGGTGGTGCCTAACCCTAACCACCGCCTGGTGGTGCCTAACCATAACCAGTCCCCCTGGTGGTGCCTAACCCTAACCACCCCCCTTGCACAAACACCTTTACACACATAGAAACAATAACATATTTGATTATTTAACCACTTTACCCCCGCGCGTACGTATTTCTCCGCCCCTTTTTCCATCCTTTAAAAACCAGGGACGGAGAAACACGTACTTTCCGCGTTCCCGACGCTGCCCGCGCTCCCGCTCGTAAACACGCCGCCCGCCGCTAGTAAAACCGCCGCCGCCCGCTCGCCCAGAGATCAATGAACGGGAAAATCCATTCCCGTTCGTTGATCTAAGCCCCGCAATGATCAGCTGCTCTCCTATGGGCAGCGCGATCATTGTGAGAAAAAACTCACGTGTCCAGCCTCCTTATTCTTCCTCCAAGCTTCCGGAAGGAAGCTTGGAGGTCGCATTAAAACAAAAAGTTACTGTGGCCATCTTGTGGCCAAATAGTAAACTACACCCTACACATTTTTTCACATACAAATAAATGACTTTTACACATAAAATTAACTCATTACCTCCCACACTCCCCATTTTTTTTTTTTTTTGTAATTAAAAAAAAATTAAAAAATTTACAATTAAAAAAAATACATAAATAGTTACCTTAGGGACTGAACTTTTTAAATATTTATGTCAAGAGGGTATAACACTGTTACTTTATAAACTATGGGCTTGTAATTAGGGATGGACGCAAAACTGAAAAAAATGCACCTTTATTTCCAAATAAAATATTGGCGCCAAACATTGTGATAGGGACATAATTTAAATGGTTTTATAACCGGGACAAAAGGGCAAATACGTTTCATGGGTTTTAATTACAGTAGCATGCATTATTTAAAAACTATAATGGCCGAAAACTGTAAAATAATTATTTTTTTCCCCACATTTTTCCTATTTTCCCATTAAAACACATTTAGAAAAAAATTATTCTTGGCATAATGTCCCACCTAAAGAAAGCCTAATTGGTGGCGAAAAAAACAAGATATAGTTCATTTCATTGCGATAAGTAATAATAAAGTTATAGATGAATGAATGGATGGAGCGCTGAAAGGTGAAAATTGCTCTGGTGCTCAGGGGGTAAAACCCCTCAGTGGTGAAGTGGTTAAAATCTGTACAAACAATATAATATAACAAAAAAAACTATAGTGTTGCAAGTTTCTAAAATGATAACATATTTCAAACATTTTAATGTTCTAATGTTGATAATCATATTTATCCCATGCCCTGTTCTCTGCGCAGGCAGCACGGTGATGTAGTGGTTAGCACTCTTGTCTTGCAGCGCTGGGTCGCCAGTTTCAATCCCTGCTAGGTCAACATCTTCAAGGAGTTTGTATGTTCTCTCCATGTCTGCGTGGGTTTTCTCCGGGCACTCTGGTTTCCTCCCACAAGAAAACATACAGATAAGTTTATTGGCTTCCCCCTAAAATTGGCCCTAGACTGTGATGCATACACTAAACGATGCATACATAGATATATAACTATGGTAGGGATTAGATTGTGAGCTCCTTTGAGGGTCAGTTAAGTGACAAGACAATATACTCTGTACAGCACTGCGGAAGATGTTGGCGTTATATAAATACTAAATAATAATAATTGGGCACTGTGGGGAGGGGGGGGGGGGTAACTAACACTGGGGAAACATCTGTGCCTGTGCAGTGGCATAGCTAAGGAGCTATAGGCCCTGGTGCAAGTTTTACATGCCCCCCCCCCCCCCCCCAAGTACTGTATACATAACAATTGATACAGCGCACCAAAATCTGCCAAGGACAACCACAGTGTCAGAGGTGCAAGAAGGGGATGGGGAACAGCTTATTATTATCATTCAAATCATTAATAGAAGTGATCATAACAAGCACAGGACCAATATAGAGCTAATATTACAGACAGTTGCGGGCTCCTCTGTCCCAAGGGCCCTGGTGTGGTCGAGGCCTCTGCAACCCCTATTGCTACACCACTGTGCCTGTGTGAGGTTTGTAAGGCTCCCCGTATAATAGCCCCTGTCCTGCTATCGGAGAGACCCCCAACCACACCAATACACAGAAACCTGCAACACCCCCCAAACACCCACCCACTGCAGTGTAAAAGAAGCCTGAACCTGATCAGACTAGGGTGGAGAGGTTTGTCAGCTCCTCCCCTAGGTGTGGCCCGCAAACAGTGACATAGCTAAGGAGCTGTGGGCCCCGATGCCAGTTTTACATGGGTCCCCCCAAGCATTCTATACATAAGTCGATACGGCGCACCAAAACCTGCCAATGGCAACTACAGTGTCAGATGTGCAAGAAGGGGATGGGGAACAGTTTGTTAATGATTACTACCATTCAAAGCATCTATAGAAGTGATTATAATGAGCACAGGACCAATAGAGAGCTCATACTGCAGTTAAGGGAGGACCCCTCTGGCTCAAGGGCCCCGATGTGGTCGCAACCTCTGCACCCCCCTATTGCTACGCCCCTGCCAGCAAAACACCCAGGCCTGGAAAATCATCTTCTCAGTACTCACCCCATCCTGCTCTTCCTCTGTATATAGATCACGCTCTTCTTTCTCCTAAGCACAAGCTCAGACAACGCTCTGCTTTCTGCTCTGCTCAAGCTCACTCAACTGAATCAGTGAGTGACCAACTCAACTGAATCAGTGAGTGACCACTTTCCAACTTCCATTTTTTGTTTAATTTCAAAATATAACTGCCATTTGTAGCTGCCTCAGCAGTTGGAACTACAACTATGGGTGCTCCCGTAGACCAAAAAGCCTCCAATTTGATAAGCTTTGACTCTGAGATGGATTTGAAACTGGCAGATTTGTTTTTTCAAATAGAACATCTCAACATTCTTGACTTCTTCAAAGCCAGCTCACCAAAATCTGTTTAACTGATCTGTACTCCCAGCTAGAAATAAATAACTACTATTTCCTTTTTTTCCCCTTATAAGCAATTATAGTCTGGCACAGTGGATTATAGCAGTTATAATTTCAAATACATCTGTTTTTTTTTTATTTTTTTTATATTTTATTTTAAACACTTCTGGGGGGTTTAAGGGCCCTTTTCCACTTGTGCAGTGCGAATCGCCACGGTAAAATTTTGCATGCGGATGCGAATTGCGCATGCGGTTGTATGCAAATTTTCATGCAAATTCACATGAATGATGCTGTATGCAAGTTTAACCATGGCAGTGCCTGTGTGCTTTTCAATTGATTCCATGCGAATTTGCGTGTGAATTCGCATGAAAATTTGCATACACCCGCATAGCGGTATGCGAATTCTGATGGCTCTGCCATGGGAATTTTTCACACGGATGAAAACGCTCAGAAATCCTGACAAGTGGAAACAGTCCCATTCACTTGTATTGGCTATGCGAATTTGCATGCGGCAAACGCATGCGAATTCGCGATAGTGGAAACGGGCCCTAACACCTTCAGGCTTGTTTAACACCAGAAATCGGCGTCATTGATACGGTGCGTTGCGCCCGACGCACGGCATTGCACCATCAAAAACAGGCTTAAAGGGAACACTGCGCTATCGGGCGGTGTTCCCTGTCTGGCCGCTGGCCAAGCAGGAAGTGACACGCACGTGATGCGTACTTGCTGTCACTTCCTATTTCAGGTATTCAGAAGTGCACAGAAGCGTATTGTTAAAATATGCTTCCACGCATGCGCGCCAGGATGTCGCAATGGTGATTTAAAAAAAATGTACACATCGCCATAAACTAACATGACTTTCGGCCGACACAGATCGCTGCAGCATTAACGTAACTTTGGACCTGCGTCGGGGTTGCGGCGAAACGCCACTTCCGTCACGTCACACCGTAACGTCGCAGTATGAAAGTCTCCATAGACTTTCATTGCACAGCGGTGGGGTGCGGTGAAAATACTGCACCCCACCGCCTGGGTGTGAAAGGGCCCTCAGATTCCTGATCATTTTGGCATTTCAGCTGTGTTGCTATGATACAGCAATAACTTTGTATTTATTTTTTTCCATGACAATCTAGGCTTTCTTTGGGTAATATTTGTTTTAAGAAATATTTAAATTTATAGTAAAAACAAAATAATCGTAAATGCAGAAAATACACATTTTTTCATATTTCACCCTTCGTAAATTTCACATGACAAGCGCCACAGTTCTAAAACACCTATAAATATATTTATATGTCTATTTCGGGTATATAGGATACCCTACATGCCATATTTCATCTCTAGTTGGGAATGCGGCGTACCATTTTTGCCAGCCTTTGCGTCTGTAGGGATCCAATCGCGGTAGCACTGCTATGTAACAGCACAGGATCTGTCTGTCTGTACAGTGTTGTGTCCCAGAAATGTCACCCTAGTAATGGCATCCAATCACTACAGGTTGCAGCCATTACAGGTGTCCACTAATCTTAAAGCTAGTGTTGAGCCGAAATTTTTGAAATTTCGTGTTTCCTTAATTGCAGACGCAAATTTTGCTGCTACGACATGAATTTGAAATTTCATAATTGCCATACAAACCGTAAGTCGGAATTCTGTAAGTGAAATTTCGGTTATGTAATTTCATGTGTCGCAAATTTGTGTTTAACGCAAAATTTTGTAATTATATGTTTTCTATAGAAACACAGTTATTTTAGTTCCGAAAATGAACGTAATTTTGTTTCTAATAGTAATTATGCACATTTAGGCAATAACTAAACTCAGGAAAGTCACTCATTGATTGCAATTACTGATAATAAAAAGGCCCCTGCACATGCTGTCGCTTTAAATGTATCAGGAGGCTCTATCTGCAGCCACTGCTAAGGCCCAGTGCACACCAAAAACCTCTAGCAGATCTGCTAACGCAAGAGGTTTTTGAAGCAGATTATCAGAGAGATTCCTAGGCATGTATAGAGAGGTTTTCTAAACAAGCCTAGCGGTTTTTGGAACGTTTTTGTGTAGCAGATGTCATGTATTGTTACAGTAAAGCTGTTACTGAACAGCTACTGTAACAAAAACGCCTGGAACACCGCTCTGATCTAGCGTTTTTCAGAGCGGTTTGAGCTTTTCCTTTACTTTACATTGAGGCAGAAACGCTTCTGCAAACCGCAAAAATGCTGCAGGAGCCACGTTGGCAGTTTGCTAAAAACCTCAAACCGCTGGTGTGCACCATCCCATTGAGATACATTAGCCAAGCGGTTTCTGAAGCGGTAGCATTTTTGAAAATGCTCCCAAATCCACTTGGTGTGCACTAGGCCTAAGACAGGTGCTCTTTGTCATGGTGCACTTAGCAGTCATGCAGTGGCGTAGCTAAGGAGCTGTGGGCCTTGATGCAAGTTTTACAATGGGCCCCCCCCAAGCACTCTATACATAACAATTGATACGGCGCACCAAATCCTGCCAATGGCAACTACAGTGTCAGAGGTGCAAGAAGGGGATGGGGAACAGTTTGTTAATGATTACCACTATTCAAAATATCTATAGAAGTGATTATTATGAGCACAGGACCAATAGAGAGCTAATTCTGTAGTTGAGGGAGGGCCCTCCGGGCCCCTCTGGCCCAAGGGCCCCGATGCGGTCGCTACCTCTGCAACCCCTATTGCTACGCCCCTGAGTCATGCGGAGACACTTTGTTTTGGACCTTGCAATATCTGATAATGCAAAAGTCCCTGCACGTGCTGTTGCTTTAACTGTATCAGGAGACTTTACTTGCAGCCTCTTCTAAGACAGGTACTCTTTGTCAAGATGCACTTAGTGGTCATGCATGCTGAAACACTTGGTTTTGGGCCTTGCAATATCTGATAATGCAAAGGTACCTGCAAGTGCTGTCACTTTAAATGTATCAGGAGTGGAACACAATTTTGAGAAAGGTCGAATTTGCGTGTTAAACACAAAATTCTGATTTGTTTGTGTTACGTAAACAATTGTAATTATGAAAAATATCGTAATTACGAAATTCCCCATAAACACGAAATTTCACGTAATTTCGGGAAAATCGCAAAATTTAGATTATGGCCATAATCGCAATTTTGCGAATTACGCAAAATTTCACATAATCGTAATTAGGTCATTATGCTCATCACTACTTAAATCAAACCTGAACTGAAAATTAAAAGTCAAAATAAACATACACATGTCATATACAGTATACCTCCGTATAGTCTACTCATCAATCCCTTTCTCCTCTCCTGCGTACTGTTTGTCCACTGTGATCAATGGAATTCGCCGACCTCCATTTTGAAAATGGCCATTACCCCATAACAGCTTCCTGGTCAGCACACTGCTTGGGCTGGTGCACACCGAGCGGGTTTTCTTGCGTTTTTACAACCGCTTGCGGCTGTGGACACGCTAGGGTAATGTATTTCAATGGGGTGGTTCACACCAGAGCGGGAGGCGTTTTGCTGAAACGCATACTCCCGGGCTGAGGCATTTTTTAGATTGCGGAGGCGTTTCTGCCTCCAATGTAAAGTATAGGAAAAACGCAAACCGCTCTGAAAAACGCCAGTTCAGAGCGGTTTTGCAGGCATTTTTGTTACAGAAGCTGTTCAGTAACAGCTTTACTGTAACAATATATGAAATCTACTACACAAAAAACGCTACCCAAAACCGCAAAACACTAGGTGAAACGCTTCATAAAAATAAGAAAAAGTGTTTCAAAAACCGCTAGCATTTTGTGGATCTGCTAGCGGTTTTTTGTGTGCACCAGGCCTCAAACTGTGTCCATGTGAACCATAGTGACACATGGACATGACCTTGCTCATCAGTTGTCCTTTCAGTTGTAATAAACTGAGGTAAACTATTTGTTTTAACCTCCTTGCCGGTTTTCCCGACCTGAGCTCGGGTAGAAAAAAGAAGCTGTTAGCGGTGATCCCGAGCTCAGGTCGGGGTAGGCAGTGCAGCACTTTACCTTCAGTTTTAGAGTTCCGCGCGCGATCGCGCTGCGCAGCGGGACTCCAGCCTCTCTCCCCGGCAGTGTGGGGTCTTTCTGTGGCCGCCGGGATCCCCATGTCCCCGCTATTCTTCCGGGGACACGGCGGCCAATTGGAGCAGCGGAGGGGGCGTGACGTCATCGGGGGCGGGGCTAATATTTAAAACGAACTTCTCTATATTAGAGAAATATAGAGACGTTCGTTTATATGTATATTACCGCCATCTTGTGGTCAAACTGAAAACTGCAGCGCTGGAGCCCAGTAAGGTAAATCTTTTATTCTGCTGCAGATCTCCCTGCCAGAAGGATTTTTTTCAGGTTTTAGGGTCTGAAAGAGTGGAAAAAAATTGCACCTCTTTTAGACCCTAAAATCTGAAAAGAATCAGAACAGCAAGGAGGTTAAGATATTCCATGGTTTTATTTTATGTTTAAAGTGGTTCTGTGGATAGTTTTTAAAAACAAAAACTGACACTTACCTGGGGCTTCTACCGGCCCCCTGCAGCTGTCCTGTCCTGCGCCGTCCTCCTACGATCCTCCGTTCCCCGCTGCCGGTCACGGTCCAATTATTCATCTACCTAGATGAATACAACTGTGCCTGCGCGGCCTCGCTCCTGTTCGCGTCTCCGGGAGCATAATGCGCAGGCGCAATATGAAAACATTTGTACTGCGCAGGAACTAGGACGTGTGCAGGCGCAGTTGCATTCGTCTAGTTTTTAAAAACTATACAGATAACCCCTCTAAACATTTACAAAGTAGATTTAGGGCTTGTTCACACCTAGGGCGTTTAGTTATTTTTGCAGCGCCAGCGATTTCAAAATCACCGTAAAAGCGATTGTGCAATGATTCCTTATGGAACTGTTCATATCTGCTCGTTGTGTCTGCTTTCCACTGACCGAAGTGCTGCCTGCACCATTTTTGGGGAGATTTTGCTATAATGAAAGGTATAGGAAAAGCGCAAAACACTCACAAAATCGCTTTATGCATCAATTGCGTTTGCACTTTCATGAATACATACACTGTGTTTATTCATTTCCGGGTGAAAGAGTTCACTTCCTGACTGACATCAGGAAGTGAACAAACAGAACCGCTCTGCAAAAGGGCTCAGAAAAATGCTTTATACAATATCGAAGTCCACAGGTAAGTGCTGGGATCGGGGGGAAAAAAAATCACTCACAAAATCGCAAAACGCCGGCCTCAGCAATTGCGATTTTAGATGTGAACAAAGCCTTAGGGCCTATTTCCACTACACACAGATTGGATGCAGAAGAACTGACTCCAATGAATGCCTATGGGCCTGTTTCCACTAAACGCAATTTTTTTGATGCAGATTTTCCCACAGGCATTAATTGGAGTCAGTTTTTCTGCATTCATTCTGCATTCATTCTGCATCCAATCTGCGTGTAGTGGAAATAGGCCCTTAATGTTTTTCTTGACTCTGTTCAATGACAATCTATTAACCCTCCTGGCGGTTTGCTAAAAAATCGCCAGGGGGCAGCAAATCTTTTTTTTTTTTTTTTATTTTTTTTTTTTTCATGTAGCGAGACAAAGTCTCGCTACACGATAGCCGCTGCTCAGCGGCATCCCCCCAGCCCCTCCGATCGCCGCCGGCGATCAGGAGATCCCGTTCAAAGCCATGGCGACGGGGCGGGATGACGTCACCGACATCGACGTCGTGACGTCAAAGGGGATTCCTATCCACCCCATAGAGCTGCCTGGCACTGATTGGCCAGGCAGCGCTTGGGGTCTGGGGGGGGGGGGGGCGGCTGCGGCGCGACAGATAGCGGCGGATCGGCGGGTAGCGGCGGCGATCGGGCACTGCACGCAGCTAGCAAAAAAAAAATTATGCAAATCGGCCCAGCGGGGCCTGAGCGGTGCCTTCCGGCGGCATAGCCCGAGCTCAGCTCGGGCTTACCGCCAGGAAGGTTAAGTGTCCCAGTGCTAAAACAGGAATAGTTGACCTTTTTATCTATCTCCTGCCCTCAGAAGCTCTTCTCTGCTAGGAAAGAGTTTTATGGCTGTAATTCCTTATCAGTGAGGGTTCTGCTATAATCTGACAAGGGTCCTACATGAGAGGAGCTTTCACTTACATGCCTGTAGGCTACTTTCACACCAAGACGTTGCGTTTTAGGGGACGTTAAGATCGCATAACATGCCCCTAATGCAACGCATGGTGGTGTTGAAGTTGGACGTCAGATTAAGCTGATAGGAAGTCCGGATCTTTTTAAAGATTCGGATCATTTGAATCGGATCATTGAAAAGATCCAGATCTTTGAACCGAATCATTTGAATCATTTTACTAGGGAAGCAGACTGGGGGAAATGACTAGCAGGACAGGACTTTCCCTGCACTGTACATTATGTATGTTCCTTTTTCTTCCAGACAGACATCCACTGTGAACCGAATCTTTCATTGTGA
The DNA here is from genome assembly GCF_040937935.1 of Hyperolius riggenbachi. Lineage (NCBI taxonomy): Eukaryota > Metazoa > Chordata > Amphibia > Anura > Hyperoliidae > Hyperolius > Hyperolius riggenbachi. Next base: position 87,229,567 of record NC_090653.1, on the reverse strand, counting down.
TGATCCGGATGTTTCGACTCACAAAAAAGATCCGGATCAAATGAACGATTCGTTCATGATCCGGACAACACTACAGTTCCACCACGAATATTAATTAGCCATGTGGCTGGCTGTGTAGGAGGAGGGGAGACCTCCTCCTCCAACATTACTGAGCATGTGCACACAGTCTAACGCTGCTTAGCCCAGTATAACGCACAGCATGCAGCACTTTGTTCAAACGTGCTGCATTACAATGTAACCTAACGTGTGCACTGTGAACTGTGTGCAGTGTCACTGCCAGCCAGGCCCAGCACATTCAGTGACTAACTGTATCAGCTGCACATTGTGTAATACCCATTATTACTGCACTTGTGTTGCGGCGACAGCTTTTGTAATTCATACTGTGTGCAGTGCCACTGCCAGCCCAGGCCCAGCACATTCAGTGACTACTGTACCTGTGTGTGTGATAGGCAGCTGCACATTGTAATACCCATTACTGCATATACCTACCTAGCTGTTGGGACCCCCCCCCCCCACCCCCCGATATGGACAAAACAGACAAACCAGGTGGCGGAAGAGGTAGCGGCAGACCTAGAGGAAGTCCACCTGGCAGGTGTGTGCGTGGTCGTGTTGATGTGAATTTGTGCGTCCCTGGCCCAAAGTACAGTGCTCAGAAGAAGGCACGTCCCATCACCTCCCAAAATTGTCAGGACGTGGTTGACTATTTAACACAGAACACCTCATGTTCCGCAGCCACTTATTTGGTGGTGAAATCACTGATTCACAGCCACTACTGCTACAACAATATGAAGGCGCTAAGCAAGTTACAGCACCTCATATGTGTGAGTTAGGCGACAATATGGACGTAATGGAGGAGGATGATGATGATAATGAAGTAGCTGCTGTTGGTGCATTTTTGGAGGTGTCTGAGGAAAGCGAAGCTGGGCAAGATCATGGCCGGATTTCCGCACAGGCCGAATAGGCCCGTTCCTAGGGCGGAAGAAAAGTAGCAAGAGAGCTGGGGCGGCTGTCACATACCGGTAGCAGATCAGCCGTTCGGCAATCAGCTGTCTGCTCCAGCCGCGCTGTTCTCCAGTAGTGATGGGTCGTTCGCGAACGAGCCGGCTCTAAGAGCCGGCTCTTTGCTGTGAACGACAAGAGCCGGCTCTCAGTTTTGAAAGAGCCGATGCCTCAGCCGCCTCACACAGCTCTGCTTTGCTGTGTAATAAAGGGAGCTGAGGCATGCTGGGAGATGTAGTCCTCCTCTTGCAGCTTGTAGGAGTGTATGCGGGGAGGAGCAGAGCAGTAGCAGGAGGGATTGCCCAGTCAGAGAAGCAGTCTTGAGTTGTCATGGAGACGGGGGCGGGGCTTTTACTCCGATTCTGAGTGGTGTCTAGTGATATTTAATAAAGAGCCGATTGAGAGCCATAAGAGCCGGCTCTTTCATGGGAGCCGATTCAGAAGAGCCGATTCTCCAAGAAGAGCCGGAATTCCCATCACTATTCTCCAGTCTCTCTTGCAAGTGCATACACGCAGCATGAGAGCGCCCCTCCCTTCCTCTCCACTCTGATGACACTGAAGGGAGGAGGGGCTGAGCTCTCTGCTAGCCAGCCGGGAGATTCAAGCGAGGAAGAGAACTGGTAACTATGCGGGCAGCGGGGCACTGTAAGCATGGAGGGGGCTGCGGGGAGGGGAAACAACGTGCAGCCAGCCATAGCGAGTGTCTCTCTCATAGTGAAGTGTGTCTGTCTGTCAGTAAATATGTTGCTGCAGCTAACTCTGTATTACTGCACAGTCACTCAGCCCCTATGGACTACGAGTGAGTGCCCAGCTGGGAGCTCTGTGTCTCTCTCCCCCTCCTTCCTCCCCCCTCCCTCCAAGCCCGTGATTTGTAGAAAGTGAGGCTGCTGCTGCGAGCCCAGCAATCGCTGCAGCCTTATCTATCAATAAGATAAGGAAACAGAGTTGCCTGGCTTTGTGTGTGAAGAGGAGAGCACATAGGAAGTAATGAGAGAGCAAATCTGGCTGTGATGCAATAACTGAAGCCTGTGTGACTATGACAGCAGAAATGATCTTACATCTCTCTGCTCATTGTAGACAGAATCCTGCTAGCCTGGCCATAATCTGCAGTGCTTCCTACCTTACTCCCAGAATGCTGTACTTCATGCCACCTCAACACTCATCCCGATGCCCTCTCCCATCTCCTGTCACTCTCACTGCTTCTCCCCTTTAACCCCCCCCCCCCCCCCTTCCAGTCCTTACACTTCATACTCTCTCATCCTATCTGTCCTTCCCTCTTTATATCTCCAAAAGCATCCCACCACTGTCATGTAATGCTTTTAACCCCTGCTATGTGATCACAGAGGTGCAGCGCTTAGTGATCCTGATCGCCTAAGTGCCGGGCAGATGATGGGAAAAATCTGGTTCCAAACGTGGGATTTGTATAAACAATGGCACTGCCGCTGCCCGTGTGAACCAGCTCTAAGTATAATATAGTACTCATATCCCGCATACCACATTGCAGAGTAAATGGTCATGTCAATGATTATCCTCAGAGGAGCTCACAATCCCACCATAGTCACAGTATAATGACCTACTTATTTATTTACCTACTAAATTATTATGTATTCATATAGCACTGACCTCTTCTGCAGCACTGTACAGAGTACATATTCATGTCACTAACTGTCCTCAGAGGAGCTCACAATCTAATCCTACCATAGTCATAGTCTAATGTCCTGCCATATTATTATTACGTATTTATATAGCACTGTCATCTTCTGCAGCACTGTACAGAGTACATAGTCATGTCACTAACTGTCCTCAGAGGAGCTCACAATCTAATCCCTACCATAGTCATAGTCTAATGTCCTACCATATTATTATTATGTATTTGTATATCACTGACATCTTCTGCAGCGCTTTACAGAGTACATAGTCATGTCACTGACTGTCCTCAGAGGAGCTCACACTCTGATCCTACCATAGTCATAGTCTAATGTCCTACCATATTATTATTATTATGTATTCGTATACAATACAATAACATTTCTATAGTCAGCAGAAAACAAAGCAAGCGCTCACCAATATGGGCCGCATCTGAATGACTCACCACCTCATATGCACCGCTTAAATAGCTCAAATACACACTCAGCAATCAGACAGATGCAAAACATATGCATATGTTTTGCATCTGTCTGATTGCTGAGTGTGTATTTGAGCTATTTAACCCCCCCTGGCGGTTTGCAAAAAATCCGCCAGGGGGCAGCAAATCTTTTTTTTTAATTTTTTTTTTTTTTCATGTAGCGAGACAAAGTCTCGCTACATGATAGCCGCTGCTCAGCGGCATCCCCCCAGCCCCTCCGATCGCCTCCGGCGATCGGAGATCAGGAGATCCCGTTCAAAGAACGGGATCTCCTGGAGGGCTTCCCCCGTCGCCATGGCGACGGGCGGGATGACGTCACCGACGTCATCGACGTCGTGACGTCAGAGGGGACTCCGATCTGCCCCATAGCGCTGCCTGGCACTGATTGGCCAGGCAGCGCACGGGGTCTGGGGGGGGGGGCGGCCGCGGCGAGAGGAATTGCGGCGGATCGGCGGGTAGCGGCGGCGATCAGATGCTACACGCAGCTAGCAAAGTGCTAGCTGCGTGTAGCAAAAAAAAAATTATGCAAATCGGCCCAGCGGGGCCTGAGCGGTGCCTCCCGGCGGCATAGCCCGTGCTCAGCACGGGCTTACCGCCAGGGAGGTTAAGCGGTGCATATGAGGTGGTGAGTCATTCAGATGCGGCCCATATTGGTGAGCGCTTGCTTTGTTTTCTGCTGTCTGTATTGAATGTAAGTTACACATTTTAGCGAAGCTGCTGCCAGGGTAAAGACATGTGCTTTTAACTTAGGTCATTTTAGTGTTAGGACATCTGCTCTGGAGATTTACCTCAACGTTGGTGCAGATGTCCAGTATATCTATATTTTTGCATGCAAAACTATGATGGAAGCTAAAATTTCTCCATAGACCAGTATTGCATTGTTTGGATGCGGGCGTACATTTTAGTCCAGGGGGGGCGGTGTGCGCCACAGCGATTAACCATTCAATTGTATAGTATTGGGTCAGGGATGCGCAGCCTTTTACCTATATTTTGTAACATTTCTATAGTGCTTTTCTCCCATAGGCTCCAAGCGCTTAGGCCCTCTCAGATTCAGTATAGCACTGACATCTGCTGCAGCACTATATGCCTAGCCTAACCCTAAATTGACAAATGACCTAACCACTTTTTTTTTTGTTGTAAATTCCTACCCCTGACCTGATATCCTGATCTATCAGTATCCCTAAACCCCCCATCCAATAACACTATCCTAACCCTGCCGATGTCATGGGGCGGCTGGTGATAGTGGGCCTAGGGCGGTAAAAAGTACAAATCCGGCCCTGGGCAGGATGATTATGATGACGATTAGATGCCACATATGTTCCCAATAGAAGAGATGAACAGGGGGACAGTTCGGAGGGGGAGTCAGAGAGGAGTAGGAGGAGATGAGTCCTGAAAGAAGCAGGGGGAGCTCGTCCTCAGAAACAGCTGGTGGCAGTATCCGGAGCCATTTATCGCCAGCTATGGACAGCCAGCCAACATGCCCTTCAACGTCAGCTGCTGACTCTGAGGCCACCATAGTGCCATCACCCCAGAGGGGCTCAGCAGTGTGGAAATTGTTTAGTGTGTCTGCCTCAGTTCGGAGTAAAGCCATCTTTTCTCTCTGTCTCCAAAAATTGAGCTGTGGAAAGGCCAACACTCACGTAGGGACAAGTGCCTTACGAAGGAACCTGGAGAAAAGGCACAAACAGCAATGGGAAGAGCACCTGAGCAAAACCACACAAAAGAAAAGCCACCCTCCTTCTCCTCTTCTTCCTTCAGGTGCAGCATCTTCAGCCGCTTTCTCCCTTGCACCTTCATAGCCACCCTCCTCCACTCCGCCTCTGCCCTTGAGCGGTTCCTGCTCCTCTGCCCACAGCAGCCAGGTGTCCGTGAATGAAATCTTTGAGCGGAAGAAGCCAATTTCTGCCAGTCACCCCCTTGCCCGCCGTCTGACAGCTGGCGTGGCGGAACTATTAGCTCGCCAGCTATTACCATACAAGCTGGTGGACTCTGAGGCTTTCCATAAATTTGTGGCCATTGGGACACCACAGTGGAAGATACCAGGCCGCACTTATTTTTGTAGAAAGGTGATACCCAAACTGTACCGTGAAGTTGAGAGGCAAGTGGTGTCATCTCTGGCGAACAGCGTTGGATCAAGGGTCCACCTGACCACTGCCAAGCATGGTCTGCCAAGCATGGTCAGGGCCGCTACATTACTTACACAGCCCATTGGGTTAACCTGGTGAACGATGGCAAACAGTAGGTACGTGGCTGCGCAGCGGACCAACTAGTGACACCTCCACGGCTTGCAGGCAGGCCTCTTGCCACCTCCTCTCTTTCTCCTCCTATACATCCTGCTACATCCTCTTTGCTGTCGTCGTCCTCCTCCTCCTTGGCTGAGTGGCAGTTCAACTCTAGTGGTGCTGCTATCTCCTCTCCCACTACACAGCCCCATCCCCCCCAGAGCCTATGCTGCATGCCAGGTACGACGGTGTCACGCCATCTTAGACATGTCTTGCCTTAAAGCGGAGAGTCACACTGGACCAGCTTTCCTGGCTGCTCTTAAACAGGTGGAGCACTGGCCAACCCCGCACCAGCTGGAGATCGGCAACGTGGTGTGTGACAACGGCAGCAATCTCCTGTCCGCTTTGAATTTGGGAAAGCTGACACATGTACCCTGCATGGCACATGTGTTGAATCTGGTCATTCAAAGATTTGTGTCAAAGTATCCAGGCTTAGAGAGCGTCCTGAAGCAGGCCAGGAAGTTGTGTGGGCATTTCAGGCGGTCTTAAATTACAGTAGAAGAACACAATCTGGGGAGATGGGGATGTTGTGGCCCAACAACTGGACACTGATGCAAAATGCATGCAGGCTCATGCGGCCATTTGAGGAGGTGATCAACCTGGTGAGTCGCACTGAAGGCACCATCAGCGACTTGATCCCCTACGCTTACTACCTGGAATGTGCCGTGCATAGAGTGGTGGATCAAGCTGTGGAGGAGCGTGAAGAGGAACAGTTGCGGCAGAAAGAGTCGTGGGAGCAATTTTCATCTGAACCAGATGTTTCCTCAACACCTGCGGCAGCACAGAGGGGGGAGGAGGAGGAAGAAGAGGAATCGTGTGGGGAAGAAGAGGAGTCAGACTCGGATGATGAGGAAGGTGTTTCTGTGGAGGAGGAAGAGGCAGCGGCAGAAGAACAACTGCAGCAGCTGTCACAGGGGGCTTGTGCTGCTCCACGTTCCCGTGGTATTGTTCATGGCTGGGGGGAGGAAGAGGACTTACGTAACGTCACTCAGGAAGAGCAAGAGGAGATGGATAGTACGTCTGGATCCGACTTTGTACAGATGGCGTCTCTCATGCTGTTCAGCCTGTTGAGGGACCCCCGTACAAAAAAACTCAAGTGGAATGAGCTGTACTGGGTGGCCATGCTACTTGACCCTCGGTACAGGCTCAAAGTGGCAGACCTGTTACCAACTCTCCTGAAGGCGGAAAGGATGCAGCATGTGCAGAACAAGCTGGCAACTATGCTTTGCAATGCATTTAAGGGTGATGTCACAGCACAACTCAATAAAGGTACCACTGCCAGTAATCCTCCTCCCATGTCCACGTAGGCAAGGACAGGACGCTCTAGCAATCTCATGGTGATGTCGGACATGCAGACATTCTTTAGTCCAAGGCCTTGCTGTAGCCCTTCGGGATCCACCCTCCACCAACGCCTGGATCGGCAGGTAGACGACTACCTGGCCTTAAGTGTGGATGTAGACACTGTGAGCAGCGATGATGAACCCTTGGACTACTGGGTGCGCAGGCTTGACCTGTGGCCAGAGCTGTCCCAATTTGCCATCCAACTTCTGTCTTGCCCTGCCGCAAGCGTCCTGTGAGAAAGGACCTTCAGTGCAGCTGGAGGCATTGTCACTGAGAAGTCGCCTAAGTCACAAAAGTGTTCAGTACCTTACCTTTATCAAAATGAATGAGGCATGGATCCCGGAGGGCTACTGCCCACCCAAAGACTAAGTCAGTCCCCACACACAGCATCTCTGCCTGCACACCGTGCGAGTGGCTGCCTGCCCCAAGACTAAGTAGCTCCACACACAGCACCTCTGCCCGCCGGCCGCTTGACTGCCTTCTCAGCCACCACCAACAGGGTCCAGGACTCCAGGCGGATTCCTGAATTTGCAGCGGCCGCTATAATAATTTTTCTGGGTCGTCTACATGCCTGCCTAATTTTTCTGGTTGCACTGTGGGCGGCTGCAACAACAAAATAAAAGGCATGTACATGTGCCCATCCCCCTCCAGCTGCACTGAAGGTCCTTTCTCACAGGACGCTTGCGGCAGGGCAAGACAGAAGTTGGATGGCAAATTGGGACAGCTCTGGCCACAGGTCAAGCCTGCGCACCCAGTAGTCCAAGGGTTCATCATCGCTGCTCACAGTGTCTACATCCACACTTAAGGCCAGGTAGTCGGCTACCTGCCGATCCAGGCGTTGGTGGAGGGTGGATCCCGAAGGGCTACAGCAAGGCGTTGGACTAAAGAATGTCTGCATGTCCGACATCACCATGAGATTGCTAGAGCGTCCTGTCCTTGCCTACGTGGACATGGGAGGAGGATTACTGGCAGTGGTACCTTTATTGAGTTGTGCTGTGACATCACCCTTAAATGCATTGCAAAGCATAGTTGCCAGCTTGTTCTGCACATGCTGCATCCTTTCCGCCTTCAGGAGAGTTGGTAACAGGTCTGCCACTTTGAGCCTGTACCGAGGGTCAAGTAGCATGGCCACCCAGTACAGCTCATTCCACTTGAGTTTTTTTGTACGGGGGTCCCTCAACAGGCTGAACAGCATGAGAGACGCCATCTGCACAAAGTCGGATCCAGACGTACAATCCATCTCCTCTTGCTCTTCCTGAGTGACGTTACGTAAGTCCTCTTCCGTGGCTCTGAATACCTTGAAGTGTCTACTTTCCAAAATGGGGTCATTTGTGGGGTGTGTTCACTGTCCTGGCATTTTGGGGGGTGCCTAATTGTAAGCACCCCTGTAAAGCCTAAAGATGCTCATTGGACTTTGGGCCCCTTAGCGCAGTTAGGCTGCAAAAAAGTGCCACACATGTGGTATTGCCGTACTCAGGAGAAGTAGTATAATGTGTTTTGGGGTGTATTTTTACACATACCCATGCTGGGTGGGAGAAATATCTCCGTAAATGACAATTGTTTTATTTTTTTTTACACACAATTGTCTATTTATAGAGATATTTCTCCCACTCAGCATGGGTATGTGGAAAAATACACCCCAAAACACATTATACTACTTCTCCTGAGTACGGCGATACCACATGTGTGGCACTTTTTTGCACCCTAACTGCGCTAAGGGGCCCAAAGTTCAATGAGTACCTTTAGGATTTCACAGGTCATTTTGAGAAATTTCGTTTCAAGACTACTCCTCACGGTTTAGGGCCCCTAAAATGCCAGGACAGTATAGGAACCCCACAAATTACCCCATTTTAGAAAGAAGACACCCCAAGGTATTCCGTTAGGAGGATGATGAGTTCATAGAAGATTTTTTTTTTTTGTCACAAGTTAGCGGAAATTTTCACAAAGTGTCATTTTCCGCTAACTTGTAACAAAAAATAAAATCTTCTATGAACTCACCATACTCCTAACGGAATACCTTGGGGTGTCTTCTTTCTAAAATGGGGTCACTTGTGGGGTTCCTATACTGCCCTGGCATTTTAGGGGCCCTAAACCGTGAGGAGTAGTCTTGAACCCAAATGTCTCAAAATGACCTGTGAAATCCTAAAGGTACTCATTGGACTTTGGGCCCCTTAGCATAGTTAGGCTGCAAAAAAGTGCCACACATGTGGTACCGCCGTACTCAGGAGAAGTAGTATAATGTGTTTTGTGGTGTATTTTTACATATAACCATGCTGGGTGGGAGAAATATCTCTGTAAATGACACATTTTTGATTTTTTTTTTACTCACAATTGTCCATTTACAGAGAGATTTCTCCCACCCAGCATGGGTATGTGTAAAAATACACCACAAAACACATTATACAACTTCTTCTGAGTATGGCGATACCACATGTGTGACACTTTTTTGCAGCCTAGGTGCGCTAAGGGGCCCAACGTCCTATTCACAGGTCATTTTGAGGCATTTGTTTTCTAGACTACTACTCACGGTTTAGGGCCCCTAAAATGCCAGGGCAGTATAGGAACCCCACAAGTGACTCCATTTTAGAAAGAAGACACCCCAAGGTATTCCGTTAGGGGTATGGTGAGTTCATAGATTTTATTTTTTGTCACAAGTTAGTGAAAAATGACACTTTGTGAAAAAAACAATAAAAATCCAATTTCCGCTAACTTTTGACAAAAAATAAAATCTTCTATGAACTCATCATACACCTAACAGAATACCTTGGGGTGTCTTCTTTCTAAAATGGGGTCACTTGTGGGGTTCCTATACTGCCCTGGCATTTTACGGGCCCAAAACTGTGAGTAGTCTGGAAACCAAATTTCTCAAAATGACTGTTCAGGGGTATAAGCATCTGCAAATTTTGATGACAGGTGGTCTATGAGGGGGCAAATTTTGTGGAACCGGTCATAAGCAGGGTGGCCTCTTAGATGACAGGATGTTTGGGGCCTGATCTGATGGATAGGAGTGCTAGGGGGGTGACAGGAGGTGATTGATGGGTGTCTCAGGGGGCGGTTAGAGGGGAAAATAGATGCAATAAATGCACTGGGGAGGTGATCGGAAGGGGGTCTGAGGGGGATCTGAGGGTTTGGCCGAGTGATCAGGAGCCCACACGGGGCAAATTAGGGCCTGATCTGATGGGTAGGTGTGCTAGGGGGTGACAGGAGGTGATTGATGGGTGTCTCAAGGTGTGATTAGAGGGGGGAAATAGATGCGAGCAATGCACTAGCGAGGTGATCAGGGCTGGGGTCTGAGGGCGTTCTGAGGTGTGGGCGGGTGATTGGGTGCCCGCAAGGGGCAGATTAGGGTCTAATCTGATGGGTAACAGTGACAGGTGGTGATAGGGGGTGATTGATGGGTAATTAGTGGGTGTTTAGAGGAGAGAAGAGATGTAAACACTGCACTTGGGAGGTGATCTGATGTCGGATCTGTGGGCGATCTATTGGTGTGGGTGGGTGATCAGATTGCCCGCAAGGGGCAGGTTAGGGGCTGATTGATGGGTGGCAGTGACAGGGGGTGATTGATGGGTGGCAGTGACAGGGTGTGATTGATAGGTGATTGACAGGTGATCAGTGGGTTATTACAGGGAATAACAGATGTAAATATTGCACTGGCGAATTGATAAAGGGGGGTCTGAGGGCAATCTGAGCGTGTGGGCGGGTGATTGGGTGCCCGCAAGGGGCAGATTAGGGTCTAATCTGATGGGTACCCGTGACAGGTGGTGATAGGGGGTGATTGATGGGTAATTAGTGGGTGTTTAGAGGAGAGAAGAGATGTAAACACTGCACTTGGGAGGTGATCTGATGTCGGATCTGCGGGCGATCTATTGGTGTGGGTGGGTGATCAGATTGCCCGCAAGGGGCAGGTTAGGGGCTGATTGATGGGTAGCAGTGACGGGGTGGTTGACGGGGTGATTGACGGGTGATTGACGGGTGATCAGGGGGGATAGATGCATACAGTACACGGGGGGGGGGGGGGGTCTGGGGAGAATCTGAGGGGTGGGGGGGTGATCAGGAGGAAGTAGGGGGCAGATTAGGGACTACAGTGGTCTGGGGGGTGGGCAGGGCACCCATACCTTGCTCGGGGGGGGGGGGGGGGGCGCAATTTTTACACCCTCGTCCTGGGTGCATTTTAACCTAGAAACTGCACTGCTTATGTGTACCATTGTTCTTTCAGCTACGAGAAAGGCCTGCTGTGCCTGTCGCAGGAGGAATGGGAGAATGCTGTCATCTCATTTTCTAAAGCCATCAACCTCTGCCCAGAAAAGGTACTGTTCTTTCTAACAGTATAAACCATGTAGTTACATGAGGAGGCGGGACTTGTAGATTACAGGATGTAGGTGGGGAGAATTTGTAAGACCTCAATCTGCTAATAGGAAATGAGCTATGGATAGATGGGCTGCAGTACAGAAGAGGAGGGGACTCAGAGATAGACTAGGAAGGATTGCACAGCACCAGACAATTTGCACCGCACGTTATAGCTGCAGTGAGCCCCCCAAAAAACCTTCAATATAGGTGGGTAGCCTGGTATAGCTGCCCCCAGTATTGGTAGCTAGGTACAGTTGCCCCCAGTATAGGTTAGCCAGGTACAGTTGCCCCCAGGATAGGTTGGCCAGGCACTCTCTTCACTTCATGTTTCTGCCTGGTGCTGCCCCAGACTTCTGCCGCCTGGGGAAGTTGCCTCACTTGGCATCATGGGCAGACCGGGCATGGCATGGGTATTAGTGATTGGGGGTAGCGCCAGATACCGGTAGTACTTGTGGGGGTGGGGGAGATGACAGATTGATGTCTGTGTATTAGCAGCACAGGTACTATTAAATGTTTAAAAGGAAGAAAATGTGGCAGTCTCTATATCTATCTCCATACAGAGTCATCTTTCAGGTCATGCTGGTGCTGGCTCCTTTGCTCTCACTGTACTGTTCATTAATGCCATCTGGTGGTCACACTGTTGCACTGCAGATAGTTATATGTCAAGAGAGCGGAAGCCTTTTCTACAGCTGGGTGACTTCCAGTCTGCAGCACTTAACCTACAGAAAGCTTGTTCTGATGCCAACCCCTCTGAAGAGCACATAAAACTGCTGGCGGGGACATATTACCTGCAGGTGAGAGCATGGAAATAACTAACAAATTCATCTAGACCAGGGGTGTCAAACTCAAATACAAATGGGGCCAAAATTGAACACTGAGACCTAGTCGTTGGCCAACCTCAATGTCTACTGGTCACCTTATAAAGTTCCCTGGTGTCTAATGGCCTACTTCCAACGCCCATGCAGTTCTCTGGTGTCTAGTGGATCCCACCTACCCTAAACATTTCCCTATTGTTTTGTTTTTTCGCCTACCTCCCCCATATAGCTTCCCTGGTGGTCTAGAGTGGACCAAAAATAATGCAAAGTGGGGAAACCTCTTGAGGGCCAAATTTAATGGCTCTGAGGGCTTGATTTGGCCCACGGGCCGGAGTTTGACATGTACGATCTATTCTAGACAATATTAATTACATTTCCAGTAACCTTCCCCCACCCGGAAGTGTGAATGCGGCTATCCTGCCTGGCCATATGTGTGCATACTTGCAAATATTTGCAAATTACATTCCATAATTATTACATTATATGCAGCCTTACTTGCTTCTTAATGGTATTTGCTTAAAAACGGCCCTGACTTTTTATTGCACAAAGGAATTGTGTGCCTGGAGTAATATTGGTCCTGGGGGGTGCCATGCCCTTGATTAAGCCCAACACCTGAACTAAGCCACACCCCCACCATAGGCAAACACGGGGGATTACAGCTGCCCAGAATCCCCCCTCAGACCAGGGCCAGTGCAGTGTCTGGGGACAGGCACAAGTTAAGACACCAGAATATCTGCAGGCATCCTGCAGCTCACAGCACTGCCCCCTTTATTTCCTTGCTACAGTTGAGTTTTGATGGAGCAGCAGTATGTGTACAGAGCATTAGAGCAGCAGTGTGTGTACAGAGCATGGAGCAGTGGTGTGTGTACAGAGCATGGAGCAGCAGTGTGTGTACAGAGCATGGAGCAGCTTTGGGGAACTTAACAGTCAGATATGAGCACAGCCCTGTGCCCTGCTGTGTGAATGCTTCACTTTCCCCTTCATTACAGATGTCAGCTGTCCTCATTATTATCTGTATCCAAACTGCTCCTGATTGATCCCGTTGTCCATCGGGAGCAGATGGAACATTTAGGATGGGAAATTGCATTATGTGTACCCAGCATTATGTCCTACCATATTATTGTACTGTATTGTGCGTGGCTGAGGGAGACCTTTCAGGAATCCCCCCCCCCCCCCCCCCCCCCCTTGAAAATCCTGGGCTTGCCCACTGGTGTTTGTGCCTCCTCCTACAGCCACAGTACTTTGCTGCATTTAGTAAATTTACTGACCTGCTTTTGGCCTTCTTGGGCTTGGTTAAAGCTTTATGTAATGCCCTTCAGTGGAATTCCCAGACGCTAACCTGAATTGGCACATGCCATATTGTATTGTGTTGTCGTGCTAGCCATTCATAGATGAAGGGACATGTGTAATTGAGCTGTACAGGGTCTTCTCAAAAAAATAAGCATATTGTGATAAAGTTCATTATTTTCTGTAATGTACTGATAAACATTAGACTTTCAAATATTTTAGATTCAAATACACACAACTGAAGTAGTTCAAGCCTTTTATTGTTTTAATATTGATGATTTTGGCATACAGCTCATGAAAACCCAAAATTCCTATCTCAAAAAATTAGCATATTTCATCCGACCAATAAAAGAAAAGTGTTTTTTAAAACAAAAAAAGTCAACCTGCAAATAATTATGTTCAGTTATGCACTCAATACTTGGTCGGGAATCCTTTTGCAGAAATGACTGCTTCAATGCGGCGTGGCATGGAGGCAATCAGCCTGAGGCACTGATCAGGTGTTATGGAGGCCCAGGATGCTTCGATTGCGGCCTTAAGCTCATCCAGAGTGTTGGGTCTTGCGTCTCTCAACTTTCTCTTCACAATATCCCACAGATTCTCTATGGGGTTCAGGTCAGGAAAGTTGGCAGGCCAATTGAGCACAGTAATACCATGGTCAGTAAACCATTTACCAGTGGTTTTGGCACTGTGAGCAGGTGCCAGGTCGCGCTGAAAAATAAAATCTTCATCTCCATAAAGCTTTTCAGCAGATGGAAGCATGAAGTGCTCCAATCTCTCCTCATAGCTAGCTGCATTGACCCTGCTCTTGATAAAACACAGTGGACCAACACCAGCAGCTGACATGGCACCTCAGACCATCACTGACTGTGGGTACTTGACACTGGACTTCAGGCATTTTGGCATTTCCCTCTCCCCAGTCTTCCTCCAGACTCTGGCACCTTGATTTATGAATAACATGTAAAAGTTGCTTTCATCCGAAAAAGGTACTTTGGACCACTGAGCAACTGTCCAGTGCTGCTTCTCTGTAGCCCAGGTCAGGTGCTTCTGCCGCTGTTTCTGGTTCAAAAGTGGGTTTATGCTTCCATCTGCTGAAAAGCTTTATGGAGATGAAGATTTTATTTTTCAGCACGACCTGGCACCTGCTCACAGTGCCAAAACCACTGGTAAATGGTTTACTGACCATGGTATTACTGTGCTCAATTGGCCTGCCAACTTTCCTGACCTGAACCCCATAGAGAATCTGAGATATTGTGAAGAGAAAGTTGAGAGACGCAAGACCCAACACTCTGGATGAGCTTAAGGCCGCTATCGAAGCATACTGGGCCTCCATAACACCTGAGCAGTGCCTCAGGCTGATTGCCTCCATGCCACGCCGCATTGAAGCAGTCATTTCTGCAAAAGGATTCCCGACCAAGTATTGAGTGCATAACTGAACATAATTATTTGATGGTTGACTTTTTTTGTTTTAAAAAACACTTTTCTTTTATTGGTCGGATGAAATATGCTAATTTTTTGAGATAGGAATTTTGGGTTTTCATGAGCTGTATGCCAAAATCATCAATATTAAAACATTAACCAGTTCACCCCCAAGGGTTTTTACCCTAACGGACCAGAGCAATTTTCACCTGTCAGTGCTCCTCCCTTTTATTCCCTAATAACTATATTACTACTTATCACAAGGAAATGATCTATACCTCGTTTTTTTCGCCACTAATTAGGCTTTCTGTGGGTAGTACATTTTGCTACGAATTTTTTTATTCTAATTGCATTTTAATTGGAAAAATACCAAAAAAATGGGAAAAAATCGTTATTTCTCAGTTTTCAGCCATTATAGTTTTAAAATTAAACATGCTCCTGTTGATAAAACCAACACATTGTATTTGCCCAGTAGTCCCGATTATTAAACCGTTTAAATTATGTCCCTATCACAATGTATGGCGACAATATATTATTTTGAAATATAGGTGTTATTTTTCTGTTTTGTTTTGTTTTTGTTCTGGCCATAAATACAAGCCCCTATGTAATAAAGTAAAATTATTTTTCCCTCATACAATATAGATTAAAAAAGCTGAGTCCCTAAGGCAACTATTTATTTATTTAATTATAGCTGATTTTTTTTTAAAAGTGGGTTTTTTTTGAGGGGGGAAAGGGTGGAAATGTAATTTAATTTTATTAATATTGTGTGGATATTATGTATTTGCCTGTATGTGCAATATACTTTTTGGCCACAAGATGGCGCTAGTGAACACTCTCCCATTAGGAAGTGATCACTTTTTTTTTCTTTTTACGTTTTAGCAACTGTGACAGTTTCCTGTTTTGTGAATGGATGCGGCCGCTGTTCGCGGTCGCGTCCATTCACTCCAGGCAGTGCGATTGGGTAGAGGACCGCTCGGTCCTCTTCCCCAATCACCCAACTCGGGAACCCGATGGAAACGGCGGCGGTAGCGGCGCGGACACGTGCGGAGCGGCGGCGGGAACGCGTGACGTATTAAACCGTCATGTTGCCATTAATAGGGGAAAGCATGACGTTTTAATACGTATGCTTGCCGTTAAATGGTTAAGTCTTGAACTACTTCAGTTGTGGGTATTTGAATCTAAAATATATGAAAGTCTAATGTTTATCAGTACATTACAAAAAATAATGAACTTTATCACATTATGATAATTTTTTGAGAAGATCCTGTATATTGCTGTGGCTTCTGCGCTGATCTCACAATTGTATTACTCTGCAGGGACAGAGCCTGTTTCAGCAGATGCGGCACATGGAAGCTTTGGAGTTCTTCACTCGTGCCTCTGAGCTGCAGCCACAAAACAGACATTACCGTATGCGCAGGTAAGATGGGTCAGCTCATGTATAGCAACAAGTTTAAAGTGTAACTCCGGAGTACAAATCACCTGTAAGGAGGATGACAAATTGTCATCTCTTCAGGAAAGCACCTGTTAGGTTCCAATACAGTTGGAGCCTTTGAAATTGGATGTTGTAATTTAGGGCCGGTTTCCACTACTTCAGTGATGCGACTTCCGCCGGTGCGGAAGTCAATTGATCTCCCGATGCGCATCTCCTGATGCGGAAGTCAGTTGAGGAGAGGGGACGCGGCTGCGGGCGGATGCGGCCGTGCGAGAATCTGTAGCATGCTGCAGATTCTCAGATCGCTCCGCATCGCTCGGTACAACATGCACGCAGTGGAAACTCTTCCATTGCCGTGCATGTTTCAGGACACCTATGTAGCCGCATCACACCGCTCCTAATGGAAACGGGCCCTTAGGTTACCCTGTGTAAGTACAGCCGTCAGTTACTGTTAAAAGTCATTATCATAATTATTTAATATTTCTATGGTTTTGGGATGTGGGAGGAAACCTGAGGAGCCAGAACTGCAAGGCGAGAGTGCTATCCAGTCCACTACACCACCAGGAAAGTAAGAGCTAAAACACATTATGGGGCCTTGAGCAAAACACCACATTGATTATTAAAGAGGACTAACACCGTAACAATACTTACAGTGAACTCTGTGTATGGCTGCCATAAGGATTACACAGACAAGCTGTTACACATATAAGATCCAAGTACATATGCCAGCAATAAAATATGGTGCGCATAAGGTGAGCCCCAGAGGAAAAGAAAATACAGGTAGTCCCCGACTTACGAACGACCGCCGACATGAACGGCATGGATTCTCTGTTTCCATGGGAACAAGTCAAAAAAAATTTCAAATCAAACTTGTATTTTTTGAGAAAATCAATTTAAAAAAAAATCTAAGAAAAAAATGGCTTTTAAACTTGTATAAAAAGGCACAAAAGGCAGAGGTGACACAGAGGGGGTCACTGGAGGCACAGAAGCGGTACA
Organism: Hyperolius riggenbachi; assembly: GCF_040937935.1. Taxonomy (NCBI): domain Eukaryota; kingdom Metazoa; phylum Chordata; class Amphibia; order Anura; family Hyperoliidae; genus Hyperolius; species Hyperolius riggenbachi. Next base: position 87,212,527 of record NC_090653.1, on the reverse strand, counting down.
GGGGACTGAGATGGCACAATGTTCCGACTTAAGAACAGATTCAGGTTAAGAACTTTTTTTTAAACAAAACTTTTTATTGATTTTGACATAAAAAGATACAAACATTGAGGGATGCAGACAAGTTCACACATTCCTCGAGATTAAACATAATACAGGCAGAGAGAAAAAGATGACCTATTGGTCCAAGTAGAAACCAGTACAGAATAATGACTTTACCAAACATTGCAGAATAATTTACATTCAATGATATTTGGCAGGTGGTACAATCTAAGGAGAGTTATGATTGTCTCCATCTGTGCATTGGGGAATATTGCTTCCCATGACCAATGACCAACCACACATCTTGCTGTAATTATAGAATGGCCCGTGGAGGACAATAATGTATATGTTACGGCCAGAACCCGAAGTGTGGCCACTTCGGGTTCTGGCCGGCCAATGTGCGAAGTGGCCGCAGCGCAGTGGCCAATGTTAAAAATATAATGATTACAATAAGTTCAATGTATTTTACGGCCGTCTCACTGCGGCCAAATGTATTACAACTTGGTTAATTTAATGAAATGAAGCCGGCGGCAATGTAATAGATGAAGCCGCCGGCTTTCGCACTGACTCCTATCCTCCTCCCCCCCCCCCCTCTCTCCTCTCCCTGCCTCCTACACAATACGGAGCAGCCGGGGACATGCATGTCCCCGAGAGTCGTTCGTCGCTGCAGGGAAATCCTGCCGTTCCTGCAGAGCGGGTGCTGGCAGAAGCAATGTCTGCAGCCTCCCTGCTCTGCTTCCCCCGCCGCGACGAACGACTCTCGGGGACATGCATGTCCCCGGCTGCTCCGTATTGTATAGGAGGCAGGCAGAGGAGAGAGGCGGGGGGGGGGGGGGGGGGAAGGAGGAGGAGGCAATGCTAAAGCCGACGGCTTCATTACATTAACTTAACTAAAGTTGTAATACATTTGGCCGCAGCGAGACAGCCATAGAATACATTGAACTTATTGTAATCATTACATTTCTAACATTGGCCGCTGCGCTGCGGCCACTTAGCACATTGGCCGGCCAGAACCCGAAGTGGCCACACTTCGGGTTCTGGCCGTAACATATATATAGAACAGTGTCTCTCTGTGAAGAAAGGACACTATTATAAGTCTAGTATGACCCACCGGCCTATTTGAGCTTCCAGTGAAGGGCTATTAGTTGTGCTGAAAGAAAGGAAGAAAAGAGAGGTTATAAATAAAAGGTAAGTAAATCAGAAGAAGAAAAATGGAAAGATTTGGGCCCCCGGGGCCCCCACTTCCTTAACTCATCCTGTTAATTAACGAAACCGGCCAGCTCTTTCCAGACCATCCAGCCAGACCATATTTTGTCAAACTTGGCAGGACATCCCCGGCTAGCATATGTAAGTTTATAGAGTGGTAGCACTTTATTGATCTCATTGATCGTCCCCGCTCGCCGTGCGTGCGTCGGTTTTCGATCCCCTGCTCGTCCCCACCCGGCGCCGCTTATCTTCCGCTCAATTTTCTGCCATTGTCCCCTTGTGGGGAACGAGCAGGGAATTGGCGGCTCACAGATCGGACCTGTCGGAACTTATCAATCGAGCTGCATCAGCGGCTCGATTGATAAGGAACATCGCCTTACACTAAGCCCTTAACACTGGCCTCCCTATCTTCAATAACATTTAAAGAGACTGTTAGGCTTAAAATTGACTTGTCATAAAATAACCCCTCTTATTAACCACTTAAGCCCTCAGTCTTTTTCACTTGATGCATCCGAGCAATGTTCACCTCCCATTCATTAGCCTATAACTTTATCACTACTTCTCACAATGAACTGATCTATATCTTGTTTTTTCTGCCACCAATTAGGCTTTCTTTGGGGGGTACATTTTGCTAAGAGCTACCTAACAGTAAGAATAAGAAAAACACTGAAAAAATTCATTATTTCTCAGTTTTCGGCCATTATAGTTTTAAAATAATACATGCCTCCATAATTAAAACCCACGTATTGTATTTGCCCATTTGTCCCGGTTATTTCACCGTTTAAATTATGTCCCTATCACAATGTATGGCGACAATATTTTATTTTGAAATAAAAGAGCATTTTTTCCATTTTGCATCCATCACTATTTACAAGCATATAAAAAATAAAAAAAATAGAAATATTTCATCTTTACATTGATATTCAAAAAGTTTAGACCCTTAGGTAAATATCTGTATAATTTTTTTTTTTTATTATTGTAATGTTTTTTTGTTTTTTTTTATTAAACATTTTATGTGGGTATTTTTGGGAGGGTGGGATGTAAATAGTGTTTAATTTGGGGAAATATATGTGTATTTTAATTATTTTTTTTTTACTTTTAGATGTAGTTTTACTTTTTGTTGAAATAAGAACAGAGGATGTGTGGCACTTCCCCTTTAAATGTGACTGGAAATGTAGAGAAGGGGTCTACAGTGGTATAGCCACAAGTCTGCAGTGCTCACCTGAGCCTGATGCTATAGATGCAAGACGTGTGCTCCGCTTGTGTGGCAGAAGAAGGCAAGTAGATCGTATAATCAAAAGATAAAGGAAAGCGTGCACCTTCCGTCTGTCATGTGCATTTATTGTGAAAAACGTCATCAAATGGCATACAGTATCTCACAAACGGTACTGGCATACCTATGTGGCGTGGTTCTCATTGCTGGTGGCAGAGGTGGGAGTGGGGATGACGGTGGGCCTAGCGACGGCCGTTTCGCGTCCTAGACGGACACATGGTCACGCTGCGTTCCAAGTATCCGTCTAGGACGCGATCTGCGTTTGATACATATTACTTATCCGCCCTTGGTGGAGGGGTACGCCCCCTTTTTTCTCCTGTCTACAGAGAGCGACTTTTATACCCGAGTGGGGTCGGGTACCAATTCTCCCCACCTGCCTTTCAAGTGGTTGCCTGCTGGTGACCCTTTTTTGTGAGTATAATTCTGCACGAACTATTTAGACAGATTTTCTCTGTTAAAACTATATTGCACTATTGGGCTCTCGGTGCCCTGTTTTTTTCTTTTGTTTTACAAGGTTGGATGTACACTCGAGGAAGGGGGTGACCCCGAAACATGTCGTGTTTGCAACTTTTTGAATAAACGCAAGTTTATTATCGCCAGTGGAGTGCCGACCTCGATTTTTGTTACTGTGTACAGAGTTGTGGAGTTAAAAACAAGAAACACCAAGAGCCCCAATAATGTAATATGTACTGGTAAATGGTCACTAGATAGAGTAAATATTGATACTCACAAACCAGAGTTACCATTAGGCAACCACTGTAAGGGCAGGTGGGGAGATTTCCAATACAGGACACACCCCTAATGGTCAGCTGACCGAGGTGATGTCACAGAGTAATCCAGGTTAACCCCGTAGGGTCAGTCCATACAAATTCTTACTGGGCACTACACATGAAATGTCTACCCTGCTAAAAACACCAAGGTAAACATGAGCGAAAGCATACATAAGCCTAAGCAGAAATACAGTAAACTTGAGGAAGGGGGTGACCCCGAAACATGTCCTGTTTGCAACTTTTTGAATAAATGCAAGTTTATTATCACCAGTGGAGTGCCGACCTCGATTTTTGTTACTGTGTACCTGAGATGGGCACACAAAAAACGTTATACTTACCTGGGGCTTCCTCCAGTCCCATGATCACCAATACATTCCTCGCCGTCCTCCCGATTGCCTCAGTTCCTCTGGTATCAGTCCCGGTAATCTGGCTCAGTCACGCCTGTCGGCTCTTCTGCAGATGTGCGGTGCATCTGCACATGCACAAAAGAGCCGACTGGGGCGACTAAGCCATATTACCGGGCACATCGGTGCCCACAAGGCTGGAGGAAACCCCGGGTAAGTATAAAATCTTTTAGTGTGCCCCTCTCAGGTACACTTTAAAGAGGAACTTTAACCCAGGGTTTAACTTCATACCAATCAGTAGCTGATACCTCCTTTCCCTCAAGAAATCTCAAATAGGTGTGTGTGTGTGTGTGTGTGTGTGTGTGTGTGTGTGTGTGTGTGTGTGCGCGTGCGTGCGTGCGTGCGTGCGTGCGTGCGTGCGGGGGGGTGTTCCAACTGTCAGGCAAGCAGTATTTCCTTCTGTGCGTAGAGCTCTCCCTTAAACGAACATTCCGCACAGGTCACCTGGCAGAACTATAGATGTCACCACCAGTGATAAATTTCAGAATGTAAATCAGGGAGCTGAAAGATTTTATAATGGGCAAACACTAACCAGTACCAGGTGACCATATTACAGACTATAATTTGATGTACATATTCTCTGTTTTAGTTTTTTTAGGGAGGGATCATACTTTTCCTGGGCATGTAGGGAAACTGAAATAAGGTTCGTCATTAAAGTGTACCAGAGTTGTCAGAATACAGATTTGATTCTTACCTGGGGCTTCCTCCAGCCCCATTAGCACATCCAAGTACCTCACGCGGTCTGCCATTCAGCCGCGATCAGCCCAGGTAACTGGTTCAGTCCCGTCAGTTGGGGTCTTCTCCGCATGCGCGGACCTCCGGCACATGGGCAGAAGACCATGACTGAACCAGTTATCGGGGCTGATCGCGGCTGAGCGGCAAACCGTGGGAGGACAATGAGGGACTTGGACATGCTTATGGGGCTGGAGGAAGCCCCTGGTAAGTATCAAATCTTTGTATTCTAACAGCTCTGGTTGCCTTTAGTTAATGTGACGTATAGAGCTGAGATAGATGAATTGTCACTTTTTCTCAGCAATAATGGAGTTTCATTTCAAAGCCATTCTGAACTCGCTAGGTCTTCTCAAATGCTCCAGCAATGATGACACTCTGGAGCTTCTGACGACCGGTGTTTACTATCTTGTGGAGGCCTCCTATAGCCACTTCCAGGAGGGGTCTTGGTATGCAAGCTTTTTATATTCTCACTTCATTGCTTACTGGGGGGTAACACTGCGGTCATAGCCACTGACCTCCACTCAATGGGCTTGATTCACAAAGCATTGCTAACCATTGCACCACGCTAGTGAAAAGCCAGTTTAGGCATGATAAGTTTAGGCATGCTAAGTTTAGATACGTTTAGATCGCATACAAAGTCCCGCACGCAAAGCAGCGCCATTAAACTCTATGCGAAGTGCACCAAACTCTGCTAGCGCAAAACTTTTGATCAGCTGTGCACTGCGGTGCTAACCCATTTGGGCTTAAACTTATCATGCCTAAACTTATCACACCTAAACTTATCACACCTAAACTTATCACACCTAAACTTATCATGCCTAAACTGAGTTTAGGCATGATAAAGGGCTTTTCACCAGCGTGCTAACTGTTAGCACCGCTTTGTGAATCAGGCCCAATGTGTGGAATGATGGTGGGAGTAGTTTGGATGAGTGACGGGTCGGGCGAGACAGGATATTAGAGCAAAACAAGGGTTTTCTGGCACATGGAGCAGACACGGTCGTAACTTAAACCTCACCGCCCTCCCAGCAACACTGTCGGCCAGGCCCCCCATCAAGTGTACAAGAGAAATCGCCAGCGGGAGACTTGGGCGCAGGATACAGCCAATATACGGCTTACCCTGCTCGTGCTCAAGTCCCGACGGCGTTAATTACTATTCCCCCTCCAGGTCCACGTGGATGGTGGGGAATGATGTAATTCAGCTTCCAGCTATTGCTATCGCAGTGTTTTAACCCTTTCCACTCGTATGTCCCGCATAACGGGACATCGTGAATTCCGCGTTGCACTCGTATGTCCCGATATGCGGGACATCCCTGCAGCGGCGGTTTGCAGCGCATCGCGACCACCGCAAATGTATTACTACATGCCCACACTGTCAGTGCCCCCCAGGTGACATTTATATTTAATTGTCACTTCCTTTTCTTTCCTGTTTTTTTTATTTATTTTTTATAAAAAGTAGTTGCTGGTTCATCTTTGCAAATTCCATTCTGCAAAAAAAAATGAAAAATAATTGCAGATTATTTTTTTTTTCTTGCAGATTGCCTGCAAATAATGAATGGCATTTTATGGGATGGACTGGGGGAGGGTGTAAATAGTAGCCAGTATTTTATTGCTAATCTGCCCAATCGAAATACCAACGATTGCATTGTGTGTAGGGGCAGTAAGACCCCGGGTGGCGGGCATAAAACCACCTATTATTGCAAAACTTGCTCACGCAGGCCCAGATTACACCCAGGAAACTGTTTTTCAATTTACCATACCTTGGCTTTCTCCTCTGCTACCAGCCAATAGGAGATGCCAAGCTGTCCAAATAAGGTATCAAATTAAACGTTATAATGTGTTCTTTAAAATAAGATATACACTGTTACGGTGTTACGTTCCATGTTAAAATGAGAGAGTAAGAGGGAGAGCGCATTTCTTTAGGAAAGAACTCAGAGTGGAAAGGGTTAAAAGTAACTCCAGCTCCGTCTTCTTACTGACTGTGCGTCGCTATAGCTGCAATTCCTATTATGGTCTATGGTGGCGCCAGCTGCACTGAAATCTCCTGCGCTATAATCCACGTGCTCGCTCCGTCACGTGCCTCTGCAAACCCCCACAAACACAGAGCACAGTACATTACTGCATTAGTGCCAAATGAAGCTGAAGTGGGTCGCAGTTCTTCAGGCTCCATGGCTGTTTGGCTAGATGAAGGTGTCCCATATCCCCAAAGTTGAAGACCGTTGGAGGTGAGGATGGGGGGAGCGGTCAGGCAGAAGGGTGTACACCCTTAATTTAATTAGTGGAATGATATAATAGTTAAAAAAAGCTTAACTTTAAATAGTGTGTCTAATCAGAGCAGAGGAGAAAAATTGACTCTAATTATATTTTAAAGCCACCTTCAGATATAGATCTAAATATAATACCTCCAGTGGCAGGCCATCTGGTCTCTCAATCATAAGGGCTCACTTAATGTTACTAAGCAGGAACATGAATTTAAGATCATCACCCAATGGTACAGGACACCTTCTGTGCTCAGCAAATTTGTGGAGGGAGTTGCGGATACATGCTGGTTTGTGGTTCTTCAGGAGCCGATTAACTGCATGTGTTCTGGCATGGCCCTCACCTGTCCACCTTTTGGACTCAAGTTCATAAGTGGACAGAGGAAATTGCCTCTACACAGATTCATAAGACCCCTGAATTTTTCTATTTGGCATTCTGACCCTTTTTCATGTAATAAATACTAGAAATGTATTCTTTTACACCTAGTTAACGCGGCCTGTGCGACCATTCCTTTTTTGTGGAAGAAACTGGACCTCCCTCATAGGTAAACACAGGGGGGATTACAGCTGCCCAGAATCCCCCCTTCAGACCAGGTCTGGGGACAGGCATAAGTTGAGAGAGCAGAATGTCTGCAGGCATCCTGCATCACATCAGAATGTCTGCAGGCATCCTGCATCACATAGCACTGACCCCTTTCTTTCCCTGCTACAGTTGACTTTGGATGGAGCAGCAATGTGTACATAGCATGGAGCAGCTCTGGGGAACTTTACAGAGCTCAAAGCCAGGTATGAGCACAGCCCTGTGTCCCTGCTGGGTGAATGTTTCACTTTCCCTTTATTAGCAATGTCGGCTGTCCTTATTATCTGTATCCACTGCTCCCGATCGAATCCGTTGTCGGTCTTTCAGTTGGACGGGAAATTGCATTATGTGTACCCAGCATGATATCCTACCATATTATTATACTGTATTGTGCGTGGCTGAGGGAGACCTTACAGGAATCCCCCTCTTGAAAATCCTGGGTTTGCCCCTAATGTCCCCCAGTGGCTTGCCAGGTTAGACAAAACTGTGCAGATGGAGATCTTCTTTCTTTCTCAAGATAGAACAGAGAAATTTACACAGACTTTGGCCACCTGGGAGATGTTTAAATATTCAGAGGATTATAGAGCATTGGTGCAACTTGCCTAACCTGGTATATGATACTCCTGTTCCTTTTTCTATCTTCATACCTTTTCTTTTTCTCTTTCTCCTCTTCTTCTTTCACCTCTTTCCTCCTGATACTGAGGTGAGGAGCGGCACTTGTTACCACCTAATGGTGTTGGTGCAGTGACACCATGGACCTATGTCTCTACTGCATTTCCTTGTATCGTAGGAATTCCTGATGTTTCATGTTTCATCACTATTGCTATGACGTGTAGATATTCTGTTATGTGCCTTTAACCACTTCAGCCTTTAGTCATTATTCACCTTATGCATCCTAGCAATTTTCACCTCCCACTCATTCGCCAATAACGTTATCACTACTTATCACCATGAATCGATCTATATCCTTTCTTTGGGTGGTACATTTTGCTTAGAAGTATTTTTTTTCTAAATGCATTTTAAACGGGAATATTAAGAAAAATTTAAAAAAAATCATTATTTCTCAGTTTTCGGCCATTATAGCTTTAAAATAATACATGCTACCATAATTAAAACCTACGTATTTTATTTGCTCATTTGTCCCGGTTACTACACCATTTAAATTATGTCCCTATCACAATGTATGGCGCCAATATTTTATTTGGAAATAAAGGTGCATTTTTTTGCGTCCATCACTATTTACAAGCTTATAATTTAAAAAAATATTAGTAATATAGCCTCTTCACATGCATATTCAAAAAGTTCAGACCCTTAGGTAACTATTTATGTTTTTGTTTTTTTATTGTAGTTATTTTTTTTCATTCAAAATTTTATTTGGGTAATTTTTGGTGTGGGAGGTAAACAGTTAGTTTTAAATGTAATAATGTATGTTTATTTAATAAAAAAACGTATGTAGATGTAGTTTTACTATTTGGCCACAAGATGGCCACAGTCTTTTCTTTTCTTTTTTTAGCCTTGGAAGCGAGCACTCTCGCTTCCAGGAAGTATAGGGAGGACAGGAAACTTTTTTTTTCTTCACAAAGATCACAGCTTCTCAAAGAAGCCGTCGCTCTTTCTAGCGGGGGCATAGATCTTATGAATGGGAACTATTTTCCCATTCATTGACCTCTAGGCTACCGGGCTGTGGCACGGGAGCATGCAGCAGCAGCCTTTTGGACGTGACAGTCACGTTCAAAAGGCTAAAATGGTTAGTTGTGTTTTTTTATATAATTGTTATTATTCATATGTCTTTCTTATTGCAATGAGTGTTGTTGTTACGCTTATGTTGTAAAGCTGACATTTTTCAATAAAGTGCTAAATGTTTAAAAAAATCAAATAAATTAATACCTCACAGCTTGTTGGTTAGAATGGTCAAAGATTACCTTTTTAGCGTGACATGAGATTTTTTTTTTTTTTGTAGCTAAAAATGTTGCCTTAAAAACGTAATCACATCACCAGATACAGGTATCTAAAAGAGAATCTGCAGTGAAAATAAATGTATGATATAATAAACTGTATGTGTAGTACAGCTAAGAAATAGAACATTAGTAGCAAAGCACAGAGTTTTATATTGTTTCCAGTACAGAAAGAGTTAAAAAAACTTCAGTTGTTATCTGTGCAAAAGAGCTTCTCTGAGCTCTCTGACCCAACTTTGATGGGGAGACAGTCCTATTTTCTGAAGCACTTATACATCAAAGAAACAGTGAGACTCAGCTTCAGATAAGGTTTTACTGCAGGGGAGTTCAAAGGGTCATTAGCTCTGCTCTATTTCATAGTTGAAAATACAGTGGCCCTTATGCAATTCATTTTTCCACCTTCTTCCTAGGAGAAAAATTTTCATCTTTGATTTAAAATAACTTTTTAGCACTTTGCAATGGAAAAAAAAGTATCAAAAAGTAGGTTAAAAGGTGCTATCAAAATTATTTTGAGTATATTTTTTTTCCTTGCTGGTGGTTTAACCACTTCACCACTGAGGGGTTTTACCTTCTGAGCACCAGAGCAATTTTCACCTTTCAGCGCTCCTTCCATTCATTCGTCTATAACTTTATCATTACTTATCACAATGAAATGAACTATATCTTGTTTTTTCCGCCACCAATTAGGCTTTTTTTTAGGTGGGGCATTATGCCAAGAATTATTTTATTATAAATGTGTTTTAATGGGAAAATAGGAAAAATGTGGGAAAAAATTAATTATTTTTCAGTTTTCGGCCATTATAGTTTTTAAATAATGCATGCTACTGTAATTAAAACCCATGAAATTTATTTGCCCTTTTGTCCCGGTTATAAAACTGTTTAAATTATGTCCCTATCACAATGTTTGGCGCCAATATTTTTTGGGGAAATAAAGGTGCATTTTTTTCAGTTTTGCGTCCATTCCTAATTACAAGCCCATAGTTTATAAAGTAACAGTGTTGTAACCTCCTGACATAAATATTTAAAAGTTCAGTCCCTAAGGTAACTATTTATGTATTTTTTTTAAATTGTAAATTTTTTTAAAAAATTTTTTATTACAAAAAAACAAAACAAACGGGGAGTGTGGGAGGTAATGAGTTAATTTTTTGTGTATAAGTAATTCATTTGTATGTGAAAAATGTTTACGGTGTAGTTTTACTATTTGGCCACAAGATGGCAACAGTAACTTTTTGTTTAATCTTTAATGCGACTAGAAGGCTGGGTAAGCGGAAGTACTAGGAGGCTGGGTAAGTTTTTTTTTTTTTCACAATGATCGCGCTGCTTAGCGGAAAAGCAGCGGATCATTGCGGGGCTTAGATCAACGAATAGGAATGGATTTTCCCGTTCATTGATCTCCGGGCCAGCGGCGGGCGGCGTGTTTACCCGCGGGAGTGCGCGCGGGCAGCGGCGGCAGCGCGGAAAGTACAGATTTCTCCGTCCCTAGGGGTTAAAGGATGGAAAAAGGGACAGAGAAATTCGTACGGACGGGGGTAAAGTGGTTAAAAGAGATTTTACTGACCAGTTTTAAAAGATCACCTAGGAGAAAACTCAGGTGAAAAACTAAATTGCATATGGCCCAGTGTGTCGTTTGTAATTGCAAATGTGACAGAATGATGCAAGGTTATAAAAAAAATCTATATAATCAAAAATAAAAAATATGCAACTCTTTTCTTTGATACTACTTCTATTAACTATCATACTTTTTTTATTTGTTTGTTTTTGCTTCAATGTCACTTTAAAAGGAGCTAGTTTCAGGTTCTGTATATGGGGCTAATCTGCTGCTTGGATTGCATCATTCTGCTGTTCAAATTGCAAAGGGGAATGGACAGACTGAAGTTCTCTAAGGGGATTACAGCCTGCAACAATGACAGCTTTAAAAGGAAAAAACACAAAGACCGAGAGCCCAATATGGTGTAGTATGTCAACAATCAGATGGAGACAAAATAAAAGTAAATGATGGATGTACTCACAAGTCTGGGTTACCACAAAGGCAACCACTGTAACTGCAGGTGGAGACAATTAGAACCTGACCCCACTCAGGTGTTTAAAAATGTCGCTCTCTGTAGACGGAAAAATGGGGAAAGACCCCCTCCACCTGGGGTGGACTATTCAGCGATAAAAGAAGAGTGACAGAGGCGCCAACAAGTATAAAATGATTAAAACCCGCTTAAAAGGAGGGGTGCAGGTGGATGCACCACTCAGATAAAAATAGACCAGCCAATAAGCCGTTAATTAATAACAGTAAAATTTATTGGGGATTCTCCGTTTCACGGGCAATATATATATAAAAATCTACAAAAACAAGGAAAATTACACAAGATAATCCGAGTATCTGAACTTCTATATGAAAAGAGAAATGCTAATTTGCTCTTCTCCCCCCAGAATGGCCATAGACTGTGGTACTGACATTAGTGGTGTTACCCATTATTCTATACATTATTTGTACCTATAGGAAACACACTTTTATCAGAGGAATAAAAACACAGACACAGTTAAGATTAATACATATATTATAAAGAAAGAAGAAATATGAGATAATTCAACCAGAAAATACATTCATAAAATGTACAAAACTGTACAATACCCTCACATATCCCAGTTGATCCAGAGGAAGGCGAAAAACCCTTCAAGGCCTGGGCCAATTGGCCATAAAAGGGAAAAAATTCCTTCCCGACTCCAAATGGCAGTCAGATAAAATCCCTGGATCAACACCCCTAGAATTTTACATTCCCCCCCCACACACCTTTTAGGTAGCCAGGGTGCCCCCCTTTGAGTTAGCCAGAGTGCCCCCCCTTTAGGTAGCTGGCATGACCCCCTTTTATATAGCCAGATTACCCCCCTTTTAGTTAGCCAGATTGCCCCCTTTTAGTTAGCTAGAGTGTCCCCCTTTTAGTTAGCCAGAGTGCCCCCCCTCTTTTAAATAGCCAAATTGCCCCCCTTTCAGTTATCCAGATTTTCCCCCTATTAGTTAGCCAGATTGCCCACCTTTAAGGTAGCCAGAGTGTCCCCTTTTAGTTAGCCAGCATGCCCCCCCTTTTAGTTAGCCAGATTGCCCCCTTTTAGTTAGCCAGGGTGTCCCCCTTTTAGTTAGCCATAGTGTCCCCCTTTTATTTAGCCAGAGTGTCCCCCTTTTATTTAGCCAGAGTGTCCCCCTTTTATTTAGCCAGAGTGTCCCCCTTTTAGTTAGCCAGATTGCCCCCCTTTTAGTTAGCCAGATTGCCCCCTTTTAGTTAGCCAGCATTCCCCCCTTTTAGTTAGCCAGATTTCCCCCCATTTTAGTTAGCCAGATTGCCCCCCTTTTAGTTAGCCAGATTGCCCCCCTTTTAGTTAGCCAGATTGCCTCCCTTTTAGTTAGCCAGATTGCCCCCTTTTAGTTAGCCAGCATTCCCCCCTTTTAGTTAGCCAGCATTCCCCCTTTTAGTTAGCCAGAATGACACCTTTTAGGTAGCCAGAGTGCCCTCCAATTTAAGTAGCCAGAGTGAAAGCTCTCCCCCCCCCCCCCCTATTTAGGTAGCCAGAGTGGCCAGATGTGACTGGGTGCAGCGATGGGACTCCTGCAGAGGGGACAGGTCCGGCTCTCCTGCAGCCAACGATCGATGCAGGTCTGGTGGAATTGGTGGTTGCACGGAAGTCGTCTGCAAGGAGAACAGAAATATACATTAATATCCAGACTGACAGAGGCTGTATGGGACACTAAATACAGCAAAGACAATAGAAATGTGTAACAGAAATGAGCATTACTTACCTTACCCTCTCTTCCTCCTGGATATCAGCGAGGCAGATGGCGCACATCCCATCATCTTCATCTGTGGATGGAGAAAATGCTTATTAGTACAATGAAGGCAGAATAGACCACAGAATACACAGAATACATGCAGGGAATCTCCCGTCTGTGTCCACTCTCCCCCCATCTCCACACCTAACACTAACCTCGCTCCTCTCCACAGTTAACACTAACCTCCCCCATCTCCGCACCAAACACAAACCTCCCCATCTGCACACCTAACACTAACCTCCCCCCTCTCCACACGTAACCCTAACCTCCCCCCTTTCCACTCCTAACACTAACCTCACGCTTCTCCACTCCTTACACTAACCTCCCCCCTCGCCATTCCTAACTCTAACCTCCCCCCTCTCCACACGTAACCCTAACCTCCCCCCTCTCCACACCTAACCCTAACCTCCCCCTCTCCACTCCTAACACAAGGAAACATAAATAAAACTGCAAAAAAAGGCCTGTTATCCAGCGGTGTTCAGATGTGATGGGGTGCGGCGATGGGACTCCTGCAGAGGGGACAGGTCCGGCTCTCCTGCAGCCAACGATCGATGCAGGTCTGGTGGAAAGGGTGGTTGCACGGAAGTCGTCTGCAGGGAGAACAGAAATATACATTAATATCCAGACTGACAGAGGCTATATGTGACACTAAATACAGCAAAGACAATAGAAATGTGTAACAGAAATGAGCATTACTTACCTCACCCTCTCTTCCTGCTGGATATCAGCGAGGCAGATGGCGCACATCCCATCATCTTCCCGCTTCCTCTGTGGATGGAGAAAATGCTTATTAGCGCAATGAAGGCAGAATAGACCACAGAATACACAGATATTGCTGTATTTTCCACCGTAGCACCGTAACAACCTAACACTAACCTCACGCCTCTCCACTCCTAACATTAACTCCCCCCCCCTCTCTACTCCTAACACTAACCTCCCCCTCTCTCCATACCTCCCCTTAACCTCCCCCCCTTCACACCTAACCCTAACCTCCCCCTCTCCACCCCTAACACTAAGCTCCCCTGTCTCCACAGCTAACACTAACCTCCCCCCTCTCCACACCTAACCCTTACCTCCCCATCTCCACACCTAACCCTAACCTCCCCCCTCTACACACCTAACACAAACCTCCCCCCTCTCCACCCCTAACACTAACCTCTCCACACTCAACACTAACCTCCCCCATCTCCAAGCCTAACATAAATCTACCCCCCCCCCCCTCCACTCCTAACACTAACCTCCCCCATCTCCACATCTAACACAAACCTCCCCCTCTCCACTCCTAACACTAACCTCCCCCCCAGGGCCGAGGCAGAGGCTGGAGAGGCTCCAGCCTCAGGGCGCAGTGTAGGAGGGGGTGCACAATTCATTCAGTTGTCATTCCCAATTGTGTTTGAAGCAGAAAGAAATAGGAAAAGGGGATACATGGCAGTGACTGCAAGTCAGATAACTAGAGATTAAGGTATTGGGGAGGTTTGGGGCCCTGGGGCGCCTCTTAGTCTAGTAGCAATCAGTGTGTGACGGCTGGGGGGGAAGGATGGAGGGGCGCACTTTGGTGTCTCAGCCTTGGGTGCTGAAGGACGTTGTCCCAGCTCTGCTCCCCCCTCTCCACACCTAAAGCTAACCTACCCCCTCTCCACCCCTAACACTAACCTCACCACTCTCCACTACTAACACTAAGCTCCCCCCTCTCCACAGCTAACACTAACCTCCCCCATCTCCACACCTAACCCTAACCTCCCCCCTCTCCGCACCTAACACTAACCTCCCCCCTCTCCACACCTAACCCTAACCTTCCCCCTCTCCACACCTAACTTCCCCCTCCCCATACCTCCCCTTCACATGTTGTACTAACCTCCCCCTCTCCAATCCTAAAACTAACCTCGCGTCTCTCCACTCCTAACTCTAACCACCCCATCTCCAGTCTCCACACCTAACACAAACTTCCCCCCCTCTCCACCCCTAACATTAACCTCCCGCCTCTCCACTCCTAACACTAACCTCCCCCTCTCCACTCCTAACACTAACCTCCCCCCTCTCCACTCCTAACACTAACCTCCCCCCTCTCCACACTTAACCCTAACCTCCCTCTCCCCTCCACATGTTACACTAACCTCCCCCTTCTCCAATCCTAAAACTAACCTCGCGTCTCTACTCCTAACACAAACCTCACCCCACTCCACCCCTAACACTAACCTCACGCCTCCCCACTCCTAACACTAACCTCCCCCCTCTCCACCCCTAACCCTTACCTCCCCCATCACTACACCTAACACTAACCTCCCCCATCACTACACCTAACCCTAACCTCCCCATCTCCACACCTAACTCTAACCTCTCCACACCTAAAGCTAACCTCCCCCTTTCCACACCTAATACTAACTGCCCCTTTTTCCACATGTTATGCTGGGTACACTTGTTACGATTTTCCGCTCGATTTTCCCACCTGATAGTTTTTTCCGCTCGATTCTGCACTCGATTCTCTTATCTTCGCTCGTTTTTCTTATCTTTTTCCATTCACTTCTATGAGAAATCAAGCACAGAATCGATCGGGAGTAATATCGGACATGAGGGAATTTATAAATCAGATGCATCTATCATACGGAAAGTCGTAACGTATGTATCCAGCATAACATTAACCTCTCCCCCTTCTCCACACCTAACACTAACCTCCCCCCATCTACACCTACCACTACCTCCCTCCCTGCAACCTTTTTACCTAACATTAACTCTTGAGGCTAGGATATATTATAGCTTATTACTGTTCCCTGCACTACAGTGCACTAAAATGTACCCCCCCCCCCCCCAAAAAAAGGTTTATTCCTTTACCTTCTTTTGATCATCTTTACTCAGTGGCTCCTCCTCCTCCGGCTGCTCCTCCTCCGGCTGCTGACGATGGAGCGTCACCTGCAAATTTTCCTGTAAAATATATAAGTAAAAATGAGAAGCATACCAAGTTCTTACTTTCAGCCAATGGGACACAGTACAAAGGGACTCTTCTTAACCTCCTGAGCGTTACGCCGCTCAAGAGGTTTTGTTACTTTTTGCCCGCTTTTAAAATAATTGTGCCTAATGACTGTAAAGCATATAGCTAGCACTAGGCTAGCTAGTAAAGGTGTTGGGTACCCTCTGATCGCCACCGCTCCCCCATTTATATGTTACCCAGCCTGGATCCAGCGATTGGCGCAGCCTCCCCGGACAGCTCTGGTCTTCACTATGGGGAGGATCGCAGATGACCTCATGACGTCGCTGACGTCATGCGCAAACCCGATCCTCCCCATAGAGAGACCGGTGCTGTGTCCCGGGAGGCTGCGTGATCGCTGGATCTAGGGGGGGGTAACGTATAAACGGGGGGATCGCGGGGATCCAGGGGTGCCCAGCACTCTTACAAGCTAGCCTAGTGCTAGCTATATGCTTTACAGTCATTAGGCACAATTATTTATTTATGGGGTACTCCTGGGGCCACAGAGCGGTATGCCCGACACAGTCTCGGGCACACCGCTAAGGAGGTTAAAGCGCTTCAGCAGTGTTTTGCAGACATGAGATTGATGGAAAACATCTCCATGCGACAATGTTACCCATCGCTGGAGCTCATGTATGCGAATCCTTATTGAAAATATGGAAACAAAATCTCTTACCGGAAGGGACCTCAGGTCAGCAAGGCGCGCTCCAGGTGCTCGAAAGGACAACACAAAAGCCAGTGGAGAGGTGGTCCCGAGTCCTACAAGTCCTACAAGTTCAATGAAAGGGAACATTTATTATTGAATGTGAAACTTTTTCAGGTTTTAAGAGTCTATATTCATGTTAGGGAGCTTTACTCTCTCTTCCTGTTCCAAAAGCATGATGGGAAGGGAGAGGAAATCTGCCCAGGGTACACTATTTTACTTTACAGAGTGGGGTAATACACAAGGGGTTGTATGCAATAAACTGCATTAACCTCCCTGGCGTTCTATTAAAATCGCCAGGGAGGCTGCGGGAGGGTTTTTTTTAAATTAAAAAAAAACTATTTCATGCAGCCAACTGAAAGTTGGCTGCATGAAAGCCCACTAGAGGGCGCTCCGGATCCGCACTTTCGATCGCCTCCGGCGATCAAAAGTAACAAGGAAGGCCGCAATGAGCGGCCTTCCTTGTTTCGCTTTCCTCGTCGCCATGGCGACGAGCGGAGTGACGTCATGGACGTCAGCCGACGTCCTGACGTCTGCCGCCTCCGATCCAGCCCTTAGCGCTGGCCGGAACTGTTTGTTCCGGCTGCGCTGGGCTCGGGCGGCTGGGGGGACCCTCTTTCGCCGCTGCTCGCGGCGGATCGCCGCAGAGCGGCGGCGATCAGGCAGCACACGCGGCTGGCAAAGTGCCGGCTGCGTGTGCTGCTTTTTATTTGATAGAAATCGGCCCAGCGGGGCCTGAGGAATCCTCCTGCGCAGGTTACCCCGAGCTGAGCTCGGGATAACCGGCAAGGGGGTTAAGCAGAATTACATGCGTAAAGTTTTATGCATGATGAGTAGAGCGTAATGCATTGCATGTAATGTATTGCATTCTGCCCTACTCATGATGAAGTAAGACTTTACACACAAAATGTTGCTTAAATTGACATATGTCTGCTTACAATACTGTTAGTACATATTTTAGTTCTGTTGAACAATGTTAGTTGCTGGTTAGGCAATATTCAGATATGACTTAATGTATAGTCTGTATAGGATGACCAATTTCAAATACCATAATTCAGTATAGTCCTATTTTTGACACCTATGGTATATATAATGATGATTTATTGGGATGTATGCTTATAAGGGTCATATGCTTATAACGTCTACATTATGTCATACTTATACTTCATTTATAAATATATGCTGTATGTGAATGATATGTTGGAATTTGCCAATAAAAAGATTTTGAAAAAAAAAAATGTTGCTTAACACAGTTTATTGCATACACCCCAAAAGTTCTTAAAGAGTACCTACCATAAAGTATACCTTGTAGTTAATTTACTCCTCATTGTTCCCTAACATAGGATTGGTGATTGAATGGGTGACTGCATAGCTCACAACTGTCCTTTTTTCGGATGGACAGTCCCTCTTTGGGAGCCCTGTTCCTCTGCCCCTCTTTCCTCCTCATTTGTCCCTCTTTCAGGACTTTGTCCCTCTTTCTATGTAAATATAGATATTTCTCTACTAAAATGTGTTTAAATTGACTCTAAAGTTTATTCCATCCTTTAAATTGATATATTACTATTTTTAAAATGTTAATATGACGGAAAATGAACCAGGATAGAAAGGAGCAGTGTGGTTTGAATTATAAAACAACATATTTTTCTTATGAAATCTTTATGGTATGCGCGACGAGGGGTGTTCTGCTCAGAAATGTTTAATCAGAGTCAGCGGTGGCAGGCCCGGATTTACCTGACAGGAGCCTATAGGCACAGATGCCCTGGCACTCTAGACTTATCCCTCCATGAACCTACAAATCCCGCCTGTCTACAGGTGCCCCTTAGTATTAGGCGGCTAGAAGTACCCTCAACAATAAGTAGCTAGAGGTGCCCCCTAGTATTGGGTAGTTAGAAGAACCTCAGTATTAAGTAGCTAGAGGTGCCCCTGACTGAAGGGTGATCTTGTCAGTGGAAAGACCAGGGTGAGTAACCTCTCATTTACACTCCACTCAGGACTCTGTATAGGAAAGGAGGGAGGGAGGGAGGCACTCAGGGAGGGCCTGTAGGCATGTGCCTGCAGTGCCTTATGGTAAATCCGGCCCTGAGCGTTGGTGTATTCAGCAAAGGATGGTAAAGTTGCAATGCACAGGGAGTGCATAGAGCAATTTTACCAGTACCTCTGACAACAAAGCAGCACATGCAGGGCTGTGGAGTCGGTACACAAATTATCCAACTCTGACTCCTCAGTTTATGAAACCAGCGACTCCAGGCACCCAAAACTTTGCTCCAACTCCTCAACTCCGACTCCAAAGCCCTTAGCACACGTTGTGCAATTAGTGTGACCAATGTTACCTAGATAATGCTTGCATTACCTGGGTACCGCACCAGTGTTCCCCACCTCTGTCCTCAAGGCCCACCAACAGTGCATGTTTTGTGGAAATCCACAGAGGTATTTGATCAGCTCTACTGAGACACTAATTACCCCACCTGTGATTGTGTGTGGATTCCTGCAAAACATGTACTGTTGGTGGGCCTTGAGGACAGGGTTGGGGAACTGTGCTCTACTTGCAAAGCTTTGCTGAATACACCCCAATATTTCTATTCAACCTAATGTATAATCTTTAAAAAATGTAAAATTGTGTTATAGAAGCCTTTACCCCGCTTGATCTCTGACAGAACATTCCTCTATCAGATGGCACACTTGGCCAAGCTAACAAGGTTATGAGGTGATGTGCTGCCCTCTCCCTCTGCAGATGTGGCGATGTGCATGCCAGCAGGACTGGTGTTTCTTGAATGACTTACATTGTATATACAGTGACTTACCAACAGGAACATTAACGTTGATCCTGTGACGTATTCTGGGGAGGCGCAAGGTCACGCGCACTGCAAGGTTGTTTCCCCACTGTGAGGTTGCCACTTCCCTCCACCGGTCTTGAGGGTGCTCCGAAATCGCAACTCTTAGACTAAAGTTGACGAGTCGGATGCCCTCTGCTTCAGAGGTGACGGAAGTTGGAATGTGCACATGGACTTCCACTAGAAAGGGACAAGAGAAGATGGGGTCAGAAATCATTACATTACCGCTCTTCTATCTAGCAACTTCTAGTTGCTTTACTGTCCTATCCCTAACCTTACTGCCTAGGTTACACCTGACCCTAATCACTCCCTCCTTCTATGCCTTTCCCTAACCTAACTGCCTGGGTTACACCTGACCCAAATAACTTCCTCCTTCTATGACTATCCCTAACCTCACTGCCTGAGTTACACCTGACCCAAATCACTTCCTCTTTCTATGACTATCCCTAACCTTACTGGCTGGGTTACACCTGACCCAAATCACTCCCTCCTTCTATGACTATCCCTAACCTAACTGCCTGGGTTACACCTGACCCAAATCACTTCCTCCTTCTATGACTATCCCTAACCTTGCTGCCTGGGTTACACCTGACCCAAATCACTTCCTCCTTCTATGACTATCCCTAACCTAACTGCCTGGTTTACACCTGACCCAAATCACTTCCTCCATCTATGCCTATCTCTAATCTTACTGCCTGGGTTACACCTGACTCTAATCACTACCTCCTTCTATGACTATCCCTAACCTAACTGCCTGGGTTCCCTAACCTTACTGCCTGGGTTACACCTGACCCAAATCACTTCCTCCTTCTATGACTATCCCTAACCTTACTGCCTGGGTTACACCTGACCCAAATCACTTCCTTCTTCTATGACTATCCCTAACCTTACTGCCTGGGCTACACCTAACCCTAATCACTTCCTCCATCTATGCCTATCTCTAATCTTACTGCCTGGGTTACACCTGACTCTAATCACTACCTCGTTCTATGACTATAGGCCCATACACACGTCGGATTTTTCCGAACGACGGGTCGTTTGAACGTCCTGTCGTTCAGTCGTCCGCACGCCAAATCGGGCTTGTGTACAGACTATCGTTCGGGTGACAAGACTGGTTTTGAGCGATCCGCCGAGCGGATCGCTCAAGACCAGTCTTATCACCTGAACGACAGTCTGTACACACGTCCGATTTGGCGTGCGGACGACGGGATGTTCAAACGACCCGTCGTTCGGAAAAATCCGACGTGTGTATGGGCCTTATCCCTAACCTTACTGTCTGGGCTACACCTGACCCAAATCACTTCCTCCTTCTATGACTATCCGTAACCTTATTGCCTGGGTTACACCTGACCCAAATCACTTCCTCCCTCTATGACTATCCCTAACCTTACTGCCTGGGTCCTGACCCTAATCACTCCCTCCTCCCATGCCTTTCCCTAACCTTACTGCCTGGGTTACACCTGACCTTAACCACTCCCTCTTTCTATGACTATCCCTAACCTTACTGCCTGGGTTACACCTAACCCTAATCACTAAGTCCTCCCATGCCTGGAGTGATCCAAGGAGTGATCCAAGGAGTGATCCAAGCTGCTAAAAAAAAGAAAAAAAAAAAGATCCACTTGCCTGGGGCTTCCTCCAGCCCATGGCAGCCGTCCTGTGCCCTCGCCGCAGCTCCAGTGGCTCCCGGCCTTCTCCGCTGGTGCAGCCGACCGATCGGGTTCCGGGTCGCCTTCTTCTGCGCCCCACCGCGTGGGTCACATGGTCTCGCCGACGTCATCAGGACAGTACTGCACAGGTGCAGAACTATTGCGTCTGTGCAGTACCGTCCTGATGACGTCGGAGAGACCACGTGACCCGCGTAGTGGAGCGCAGAAGAAGCCGACCCGGAACCCAACCTGGCGAGGTCAGCTGCACCAACGGAGAAGACCGGGAGCCACCGGAGCTGCGGTGAGGGCACAGGATGGCTGTCACGGGTTGGATGAAGCTCCAGGTAAATGGATCTTTTTTTTTTTTTAGCAGCTTGGATGTATTCTTTAACACCAACCTTTACTATTTAGTTATATCACCCTCCTCATTCACCTAAACTTTATCTCCCAACTAACCTGGTTTTGGATACAAACCTGTCCAGCAAGTGAAAAGACATGGGAGCTGCATGGCAGACGCAGTGGCATGTCTTACAACTGTCCCTGTTTTGGAAACAAATCCCACAGTCCCTCTATTCCATTCTAAAATCCCATATATTGTACCAACATACATGGTTTGTTTAAAAAAATATATTTACCATTGTGGGGCTACATTATGAAAGGGTTATGCACAATCCGTAAATGCTTGTTTTGTGTTTGTCAGTTTGCCTAAACGTGCCACACAATGCAATGTGTCTGTCAGCGTCACAGTAGAGTGCATGTCAGTGTCACAGTAGAGAGCATGTCAGTGTCACAGTGCAATGTGGCAATCAGAGTCACCAGTGTGTGCTTGTCATTTTGTCATTGTTGCTGTATAGTGTCTCAATGTCACAGTGCAGTGTGTCTGTCAGTGTCACAGTGCAGTGTGTCTGTCAGCGTCACTGTGCAGTGTGTCTGTCAGTGTCACAGTGCAGCGTGTCTGTCAGCGTCACAGTGCAGCGTGTCTGTCAGCGTCACAGTGCAGCGTGTCTGTCAGCGTCAAAGTGCAGCGTGTCTGTCAGTATCACAGTGCAGTGTGTCTGTCAGCGTCACAGTGCAGCGTGTCTGTCAGTATCACAGTGTAGCGTGTCTGTCAGTATCACAGTGCAGTGTGTCTGTCAGCGTCACAGTGCAGCGTGTCTGTCAGTATCACAGTGTAGCGTGTCTGTCAGTGTCACAGTGCAGCGTGTCTGTCAGTGTCACAGTGCAGCGTGTCTGTCAGTGTCACAGTGCAGCGTGTCTGTCAGTATCACAGTGCAGTGTGTCTGTCAGCGTCACTGTGCAGTGTGTCTGTCAGTGTCACAGTGCAGCGTGTCTGTCAGCGTCACAGTGCAGCGTGTCTGTCAGCGTCACAGTGCAGCGTGTCTGTCAGCGTCAAAGTGCAGCGTGTCTGTCAGTATCACAGTGTAGCGTGTCTGTTAGTGTCACAGTGTAGTGTGTCTGTAAGTGTCATAGGTCAGCCCCTGTTAATGGTCAGTAGTCCCAGTCACTGTAGCCCCATCAGTGGTAACTGCAGTCCCATTTGTACACAGAGGTAAAATTGCATTCTAGACCCAATGCTTGTCAGAGTGGTCCCGGTCAGTACAGCCCCGGTCCATCACTAGTCACACACCAGGGAGGCAATGGTAAGCAGAAACACAGTTTATGGGTACTGGAAACATGTAATACACTATAAGGGGACAGAGAAGCTGGAGGCTGGGATACATTATGGGTACTGGAAACATGTAATACACTATGGGGGTACAGAGAAGCTGGAGGCTGGGATACATTATGCGGTGCTGGAAATATTGGACACCTTATGGGCTCCTGAGAAGCCGGGACATATGAGAGTGCTGGGAAGCTGGGACACATTTAGGAGCATAGCAAGAAATGACTGGACCCCATAGCCCCTGTATACAACTGCCTCCATCTTGCTTCTTCATGCCCTTAAGGGGAGGTTTTTGATATATTGTTCAAATGGGATGCTCAGGTCCCTTTAAAGAGACCCAAGCACCACAAACGACAAATAAATAAAAGAAAGCTTTTTTTTCATTCGACTGAAAAATCTGATCGGATTTCTCATTTTTTCCGATTTATATCGATCCGGAATGATAGATATTTATTTTCAATTTTTTTAAAGATTGTATGGTGTGTGTTAGATTGTCAGTTTATTTATATACACACCCTAGCCCTTTTCTCAGAGTTTGCAATCAGTTTTATCATAATTGGGGGCAAATTGAACATAGGTGTGTGGTACATTGGTCAGATTTTTGAAATGTTACAATCAGTCAGAAAAATTTATTGCAATTCTTAAATTGAACAGATATTTAAAAAACTGTATGGTGTGTGGCCACCTTAAGGGTGGTTGGTAAATGCTGTGGGCTTGTGGGGTGGGAGGCAAGCATTTACTATCCTATGGGGGCTTCTCTATGCCCCCATCTATATGAGGCCCCCGGCTTGCTGCTTCCTGTGCTGCGGGAACTGTAGGTTTAAATATCTGCAGTAATGTCGCGTGCCCTAGGCCACCACAGTGCATGCTGGGTGATGTAACCAAATGAATGGAATACACCTCCACCAGCATGCACTGTGGTGGCCTAGGGCACACAATTTTACTATGGATATTTCAACCTGCAGTTCTGCAGCACAGGAAGCCGCAAAATAAAGCCCTCATATAGATGGGGGGCATGAAGCAGCCCCCGTAGGTTAGTAAATGCTTGCTGCCTACTGCCTGGCACTGATGGGGTGGTGACAGGTGATGTGGCACAGCATGCTGCTTTTCCCTTCATTCCCCTTCTCCCTCTGGCAGAGTGGCAGGTGTGGGAGGCAGTCAGCCTGACAGTAGAGGAGACTGATGGAGTGGCTGCATGGTGGCAAAACTCAGTCCCCTGCCACGCAGCTCATCTCTGTGTCCTTTCCTCTTTCTGTCTCCCCTCCGGCTCTCTCCATGTGTAGAGGCAGCATGGAGGGGAGGGGGTGGATCCACGGCCAGCACAGTACTGCTCTGTTCCCAGACGGAACTAAGAACTGATTGTCAGGAACCGAGCTTGCTGTATCAATCCACGATGAGGCGGCTGGTGAAAAATAGTCCCCTTTCACTTGTCAGCCTTCTGCTTCAATGAGCTGCGGCATGGGGGGGGGGGGGGGATAAGGTTGGTAGGGGTGGTGATCACGGCCAGGCTGGACATAAGGAGACAGGAAAAAAGCACTTGCATCCAGGAACATCGGGCCCTGCCCTTATTGCTATAATGGCTACAGGCCTCATAGCATGGATATGGCTGCTATGGTGGTTCCTACACCACTGGACACATTATGGGGTACTGAGGAGGTGGGGCACACTATGGGAGTACTGGAAATTCTGTTATTATGGGGTACTCGGAAGGTGGGGCCTACTAGTGGAGTACTGGGAACCATGATGGGGTACTGGGAAGCATGATGGGTACTGAGAAGCATGATGGGGGTATTGGGAACCTTTATGGGGTACTGTGAAGCATTATGTGGTTCTGGGAAGCATGATGGGGTACTGAGAAGCATTATGGGGGTACTGGAAAGCTTTATGGGGGTACTAGGAAGCATTATGGGGGTACTGGGAAGCATTATGGGGGTACTGGGAAGCATTACGGGGTACTGGGAAGCATGATGGGGTACTGGGAAGTTTTATGGGGGTACTGGGAAGCATGATAGGGTACCGGGAAGCATTATGGGGTACTGGGAAGCATTTTGGGGTACTGGAAAGCTTTCTGGGGGTACTGAGAAGCATTTTGGGGTACTGAGAAGCATTTTGGGGTACTGGGAAGCATTATGGGGTACTTGGAAGATTTATGAGGGTACTGGGAAGCATTAGGGGGTACTGGGAAGCATTATGGGGGTACTGGGAAGTATGATGGGGTACTGGGAAGCTTTATGGGGGTACTGGGAAGCATTATTGGATACTGGGAAGCATTATGGGGGTACCGGGAAGCATGATGGGGGTATTGGGAACCTTGATGGGGTTCTGGGAAGCATTATGGGGTACTGGAAAGCTTTATGGGGGTACTGGGAGGCATTATGGGGGTACTGGGAAGCATTATTGGGTACTGGGAAGCATGATGGGGTTCTGGGAAGCATTATGGGGTACTGGAAAGCTTTATGGGGGTACTGGGAGGCGTTATGGGGTACTGAGAAGCATTATTGGGTACTGGGAAGATTTATGGGGGTACTGGGAGGCATTATGGGGGTACTGGGAAGCATTATTGGGTACTGGGAAGATTTATGGGGGCAGTGGGAAGCTTTATGGGGGTACTGAAAAGCATTTTGGGGTACTGATTAGCATTATTGGGTACTGGGAAGCTTTATGGGGGTACTGGGAAGCATTATGGGGTACTAGTAAGCTATGACACAGAGCTGAACAGTGGAATGTTGCTGTGTTGGGGTTATAGTTGAATTGCTATGGTTCTCACCTGGCTCAACTCCGTCCCTCGCTCCATTCCCAGGATCGGTTGCCCGTCCTCTCCACAGATGACTCAGGTAAGCTCTGCAAAAAAGCGAGAGAGAGATTTTTTAAACTGGGGAAACAACTGTGCCTGTGTGAGGTTTGTAAGGCTCCCTGTATAATAGCCCCTGCCCTGCTACCTGGGAGACCCACAACCACACCAATGCACAGACACCTCCAACACCCCCCAAACACACACTCACCCACATAGCCGGTCCCCGGATAAATGTTTAGACTAGAAAGTGGTCCCAAATCATTTTGGGGACCCCTGCTGTAAATGCTCTTTTACACTACATGCAATTCCAATTTGATGTGATTAAAAAAAGTCCTGCATGTTGTGTTTTTCTTCTTGTGTTCATAGAAACCAGTCCACGAACTGCTAACTCACTGCACCCCCACCCCACCCCATCCCATCTCCCTCATTCCCCCTGCATTAGCAATGCCTGTATTGAAACTTGGTCATGTCAATAAAGCTATTTTTGATTTGATTTGATAAGCTGGTGCCTGCAGAGTCCAGGCTGGAAGCACAGCTATGCTGTGTGAAAAGAGGAGTGATTCCTGTCTTCCAGCCAGACAGCATGCAAGTACAGGAGAGTAGTGATGTCGCAAACCTCCGATTTTCGGTTCGCGAACCTTCGCGGAAGGTTCGGTTCGCGGAAAAGTTCGTGAACCGCAATACACTTTATCGGGGAGGCGAACTTTGAAAAATAGAAAAAATTATGCTGGCCACAAAAGTGATGGAAAACATGTTTCAAGGGGTCTAACACCTGGAGGGGGCATGGCGGAGTGGGATACATGCCCAAAGTCCCGGGGAAAAATCTGGATTTGACGCAAAGCAGCATTTTAAGGGTAGAAATCACATTGAATGCTAAATTGCAGGCCTAAAGTGCTTTAAAACATCTTGTATGTGTATACATCAATCAGGGAGTGTAATTAGAGTACTGCTTCACACTGACACACCAAACTCACTGTGTAACGCACCACAATCAGCTGTTTGTGTAGTGACGGCCGTGCTGGACTGGTGCGCAACATGGCCAGAGTGCAGGCCGTGGCAGTTTTCCAGCCCATATGGTCGCCGGGCTGTGGTAGCTCAATGATAGAACAACAGTGACTGTCCAGCTAATCAAATTTGGTCTGTCCACAATGAAGTAACAACCTTATTATCTTCTTGTATGTAGGTAGGCATAGGTAGGAGTCCCAGTATAGGTAGGTAGGCATAGGTAGGAGCCCCAGTATAGGTAGGTAGGTGTCCCAGTAGTTAGCTAGGCATTGGTAGGAGTCCCAGTATAGGTAGGTAGGCATAGGTAGGTCCCCTAGTATAGGTAGGTAGGTGTCCCAGTATAGATAGTTAGGCAGGGCCTGGTTGGCACAGTAATTACAATTACCAAGGTCCAGCTGCAACAGATAAGGCTGTATAATGTCAGTGTCAGTGAGCAACACACACAAAAAAAAAAAACACATCAGGAAAACATTAGCTCTCAAAAGAGCTGTTGAGGGGTGATATTTTAGCAATAACAATCAGCCAGGAGCAAGCCAAGAGCCTAACTAATCTTTCCCTAGGAGAAAAAATCTGCAGCAGCTCTCCCTAGTCTGTCTATTTGCAGCAGGCACACGAGTGAGTGTCATGGCCAGCGAGCCTGCCTTATAAAAGGGAGGGGGGGGGGGGGGGGCTCCAGGGCTTAGTGTAGCCTGAATGGCTACAATGTGCCTGCTGACTGTGATGCAGAGGGTCAAAGTTGACCCTCATAGTGAATTATGGGCAAATCGAACTTCCGCGAAGTTCGCCTGGAACCGTTCGCCGGCGAACCGCTCGCTACGTCTCTACAGGAGAGCTTGTTGTGTAGACACAAGCAAAGGAGTGGGTGGGCGGAGCAGCTGTGTCAGAGGGCGCACTCTTCCAATCAGTGCTACAGTTAAACGGGCGGGACATACAGGGCACTCTCAGACACCATGGCTTCTCCATGCACTATAGAAGTGCATTCATCTTACAGACTCAGCAGCTGGCTTGTCTATTTGTCACCCCCCCCCCCCCTCCCCTGCCTACTCCTCACCCGGGGCTGGGCCGAGGCAGAGGCGAGAGAGGCTCCAGCCTTAGGGCGCAGTGTAGGAGGGGGCGCACAACTCACTCAGCTATCATTCCCTTTTTGTGTTTAAAGCATAAACAAATAAGACAAGGGGATGCATGGCAGTGACTGCAAGCCAGATAACTAGAGATTAAGGTGTTGGGGGGGGGGTGTCACCTCCTAGTCTAATAGCAATCAGTGTGTGACGGCTGGGGTGGGAGGGATGGAGGGGCGCACTTTGGTGTCTCAGCCTTGGGTGCTGGAGGACATTGTACCAGCTCTGCTACGCCCTCCCCCACATCATTGTTTGTAGGCCAGTGGTCTGTAGTGATTGGATCCAAATGCAAGAGCACTGCTAGGTAACAGCACAGAAGCTGTCTGTCTGTCTGTACAGTATTCTTTGCCAGAACTGTCACCCTAGCAATCGCATCAGATCACTACGGGTTGCAGCCATTACAGGTGTCCACTAATCTTAACGCAAACCTGAACTAAAAAAGTCAAAAATAAACATACACATGTCATATACAGTATACCTATGTATAGTCTACTCATCAATCCCTTTCTCCTCTTCTGCGTACTGTTTGTCCACTGTGATCAATAGAATTATCCGTCCTCCATTTTGAAAATGGCCATTACCCCATAACAGCTTCCTGGTCAGCACACTGTTAAACTGTGTCCATGTGAACCATAGTGAAACATGGGCATTACCTTGCTCATCAGTTGTTCTTTCAGTTATAATAAACTGAGATAAACTATTTGTTTTAAGATATTCCATGATTTTATTTTATGTTTAAAGTGGTTCTGTGGATAGTTTTTAAAAACAAGAACTGACACTTACCTGGGGCTTCTAACCGGCCCCCTGCAGCTGTCCTTTCCCGCGCCATCCTCCTATGATCCTCTGTTCCCCGCCTCCTTTCACGGTCCAATTATTTATCTAACTAGACGAGTACAACTGTGCCTGCGCTGCCACGTGTGGCCTCGCTCCTGTTCGCGTCTCCGGGAGCATAATGCGCAGGCGCAATATGAAAACATTTGTACTGCGCAGGAACTAGGACGTGTGCAGCCGTGCACGCGCAATTGCATTCGTCTAGTTTTTGAAAACTATACAGATAACCCCTTTAAACATTTACAAAGTAGATTTAAGGCTTGTTCACACCTAGGGCGTTTAGTTATTTTTTCAGCACCAGCGATTTCAAAATCACCATAAAAGCGATTGTGCAATGATTCCTTATGGAACTGTTCATATCTGCTCGTTTTGTCTGCTTTCCGCTGACCAAAGCGCTGCCTGCACCATTTTTGGGGAGATTTTGCTATAATGGAAGGTATAGGAAAAGCGCAAAATGCTCACAAAATCGCTTTATGCATCAATTGCATTTGCGCTTTCATGAATAAATACATTGTATTTATTCATTTCAGGGTGAAAGAGTTCACTTCCTGACTGACATCAGGAAGTGAACAAACAGAACCGCTCTGCAAAAGGGCTTAGAAAAATGCTTTATACAATATCGAAGTGCACAGGTAAGCGCCGGGATCGGGGAAACAAAAATCACTCACAAAATCGCAAAACGCTGGCCTCAGCGATTGCGATTTTAGATGTGAACACTGAACAAAGCCTTAGAGCCTGTTTCCACTACACACAGATTGGATGCAAAATGGATGCAGAAAAACTGACTCCAATGAATGCCTATGGGCCTGTTTCCACTAAACACGATTTTTCTGATGCAGATTTTCCCATAGGCATTCATTGGAGTCAGTTTTTCTGCATTCATGCTGCATTAATTCTGCATCCAATCTGCGTGTAGTGGAAATAGGCCCTTAATGTTTTTCTTGACTCTGTTCAATGACAATCTATTAACCTCCTGAGCGGTATGGACGAGCTCAGCTCGTCCATCACCGCCGGAGGCTGCCGCTCAGGCCCTGCTGGGCCGATTTTCTTCAAATAAAGTGCAGCACACGTAGCCGGCACTTTGCCAGCCGCGTGTGCTGCCTGATCGCCGCCGCTCTGCGGCGATTCGCCGCGAGCAGCGGCGAAAGAGGGTCCCCCCAGCCGCCTGAGCCCTGCGCAGCCGGAACAAAAAGTTCCGGCCAGCGCTAAGGGCTGGATCGGAGGCGGCTGACGTCCATGACGTCACTCCGCTCGTCGCTATGGCGACGATCTAAGCAAAACAAGGAAGGCCGCTCATTGCGGCCTTCCTTGTTTATTCTGGGCGCCGGAGGCGATCGGAAGAACGCCTCCGGAGCGCCCTCTAGTGGGCTTTCATGCAGCCAACTTTCAGTTGGCTGCATGAAATAGTTTTTTTTTTATTAAAAAAAAACCCTCCCGCAGCCTCCCTGGCGATCTCAATAGAACGCCGGGGAGGTTAAGTGTCCCAGTGCTAAAACATAGGAATAGTTGACCTTTTTATCTATCTCCTGCCCTCAGAAGCTCTTCTCTGCTAGGAAAGAGTTTTATGGCTGTAATTCCTTATCAGTGAGGGTTACGCTATAATCTGACAAGGGTCCTACATGAGAGAAGCTGTCACTTACATGCCTGTAGGGTAACTCTCTCAGGCAGGAAAAGAAAAACGGAAACACAGCCTAGTTATTAATATATTTGCTACTGTACATACACAGGTCTATCTCACCATGTCATATGTCAACTCGAGTACACTTCAATGCAGGGTGGAAAATATGTAACTACTTTCCCTGGTGTTATTACTGTTATTACACATGCAGGCAGAGGAAAATATCTGTTCCTTTTGTGTGAATGATCTGTTTTTGAAATACATACCTTACATATGATTAACTTCTAAATATTTCCAGATGTTTTTTCATTAACAAAAAATATTTTTACAGGTTATTTATGATTTACAGTATATTTTGTATGCCTAAGAACTCACTAGAGTGATTTGATTGCATAACATAAGGACTCACGAGGTGACATGTGACATGATGAGATAGACATGGGTATGTATAGTGCCTAGTACACAAATAACTAGGCTGTGTTCCTTTTTTTCTTTCTCTGCCTGAAAGAGTTAAAAATCAGGAATGTAAGTGGCAGTTCCTGTCTGGGTCGGGACCGGCTCAGACTCTAGCGTAACCCTCATGATAAGGAATTGCAGCTATAAAACAATTTTGTGGCAGTAAATGGCTTTTAACCACTTCGCATCCAGACCTTGTTTTCCCCTTATTGACAAGAGCAATTTTGACGTTTTAGCAATGTCCCTTTTTAATCAGCTATAACTTTATTCCTACTCACGACACCTAAATGATCTAGGTATCGTTTTTTTCAGGACAAACTAGACTTTCATTGGCGGGTATTTTGTCCCTAGACCAAAAAAGTTTTCTATGCATTTTAATGGGAAAAAGAGGGGAAAAATGAAAAAAAAAATGCAATTTTTCTCAGTTTTTATCAATTCCAGTTTAAAAATAAAAAGTGCCACAGGAGACAAAAACATGACACCAGTATTATGTCCACCCAGTATAGATAGCAAAATGTGTCCCGAGTATCAGATCCCCCCCCCCCCCTATAGCCAGATGTGTCCCCAATATCAGTCACCCCCAGTATAGCCTGATGTGTCCTCTGTGTTTGGCACCTCCCAGTATAGATAGACAGATGTATCCCCAGGATTGCTGCCCCTCATCATAACTAAATGTGTCCCCAGGAATAGTGGTCCCCCATTATAGCCAGATGCGCCCTCAGGATTAGCGAGTGCACCCAGGATTAGGGCCCCCCCCCCTCACCATTATAGCCAGACCTGCCCCCAGTATAAAATTATACACTTAAAATTAAAATGTGTCCCCTCTTACTTTATCCCACCCCCCAGCTGCACATTTTACCCTCCACCAGGGGTCCACACACCCCCATAAGGGCCAGCCAGATGCCCCACCCCCCACCCAGGAAGCCCCCTCGGTGGCCAGATCTGTTAAAAAAAAGGATCAGAAAGCAGCCTGACTCATCTTATCTCGTTCCAGCGATCAGCCTGCAGCCCGAGCCTCCGATCCCACCTCTGCACGCAGCCCTGTAATGCTGGATACCGGGTCCCGGCTTGATGACGTCATCAAGCCGGGCCCCGGCTATTCAGCATCACAGGGCTGCGTGGGGATCGGAGGCTCGGGCTGCAGGCTGATCGCTGGACCGAAATAAGGTGAGTCAGGCTGCTTTCTGATCCGTTTTTTTAACAGATCTGGCCACCGAGGGGAGAGATGAAGGATCACAGCTGTTTGCTACAGCGGTGATCGTTCATACGCGGGGGGGGGGGGTCACTAATTGGCTACAAGGGAACATTTTCCCTTTCACCAATTAGTATTGCAGCTGTTAGTGCCGGGAGGTGCGCTCTGAAGTGCACCTGTTCCTGCACAATAGGGCTGCAAGCAGGTCAGTATATCTACGTGGCTGTGGCTTGGAGGGTGCCACAGCTGACGTAGATATACTGTATCAAAGGACAAAGTGGTTAAGAGCAGGAAAGAGATAAAAAGCTTCAATAGTTCATATATTTTAGCCCTGGCATACTTCAATTAATGTGTCATTGAGAAAAGGCCATGAAACAGTAAAAGCTTAAAAAGTTTATTTAAATATAAAATAAAACTGTGGGATAACTTTAAAATTCATTTATAGAAGTAGGAGGATTGATACAATTGTTTATCTCAGTTTTTTTTCGCCTTGGATGTCCTTTAACTATTTCTGCCGCCTGGACGCGATCACGGGCGCGCCCCCGTGGTGTCCGCCGGTAGCCCTGGGATCAGTGAACGGGAACATGGTTCCCCATCACCGATCCGTCTCCCCAGCAGAAAAACCGAACGCTCTTACAAGCCGCTTCAGTTTTTTTGCCCGGAAATATTTCCGCATCCCCCTTGTACTTCCGCTTAGCGAGAAGCACAAGGAGGGGGAAAAAAAATTCAAGGTGGCCATCTTGTGGCCAAATAGTAAAACTACATCTACATATTTTTTACATTACAATTTACACATATAATAACATTAAAAAATAACTGTTTATTTCCCACACCAAAATATTACCCAAATACAATTTTTAATGGGAAAAAAAATTACAAATAAAGAAAAAAAAAAGACATAAATAGTTACCTAAGGGCCTGAACTTTTTAAATATGCATGTGAAGGGGGAACATTCTTTAAATTATAAGCTTGTAAATAGTGATGGACGCAAAATGGGAAAAAATGCACCTTTATTTCCAAATAAAATATTGGCGCCATACATTGTGATAGGGACAAAATTTAAATGGTGTCATAACTGTGACAAATGGGCAAATGAAATACATAGGTTTTAATTATAGAAGCGTGGATTATTTTAAAGCTATAATGGTTAAAAACTGAAATCATGAATTTTTTCCATTTTTTTCTTATTAATCTTGTTAAAATGCATTTATTAAAAAAAAAATTCTTAGCAAAATGTACCACCCAAAGAAAGCCTAATTAGTGGCGGAAAAAACAAGATATAGATCAATAAATTGTGATAAGTAGTGATAAAGTTATTAGCAAATGAATGGGAGGTGAAAATTGCTCTGATGAATAAGGTGAAAAATCCCAGCGGGCTGAAATGGTTAAGTACCCATTGAGTCCAGCATAAGTAACCCACATGTTGAGAACCTAGACCATCGGGCACTAAAGGAACTCTGTCTACTATCAAGCGGGCGCATGCTTAGTAGTGCATCTGCAGTGACAGCACTAACACCTGGAGATTGTGGCGGTAAGATCTTGGTTATACAACATATCCCAGGTTCAACTCTGTACCTGGCATTTGCTGTACAGTATAAACATGATCTTACTGCTTAACTCTCAGCAACGGAGTGCCTATCGGCTACATGTGCTTGCATTATAACTAAGCCTCTCCAAAGCAGTCTACTTCCTTTTTGTGGCTTTGCTAGCAGTAAACAGACAGAGAGGCCAGACCCATGGGCCTATGGTATGGCTGACTTTAGCTGGGGGAACATCTAGCTTTCGGGTGCATGAAAAAAGCGCGTGCAGAAAAAGGGCCCCACTAAATAACAAGACTGGAAATGAAAACGACAAGATATTAACTTTAAAAATTGTAACATAATTCATCAATACAGCTTAACCTAACCCTACTCTCACACAGAGCCATCCCCTGGCGGTGCCTAAACCTAACCACCCCCTGGTGGTGCCTAACCATTACCAGTCCCCCTGGTGGTGCCTAACCCTAACCACCCCATGGTGGCTCCTAACCCTAACCAACCCCCTTGCACAAACACCTTTACACACATAGAAACAATAACATATTTGATTATTTAAAATCTTTACAAACAATATAATATAACAAAAAAAACTATAATGTTGCAAGTTTCTAAAATGATAACATATTTCAAACATTTTAATGTTCTAATGTTGATAACGATATTTATCCCATGCCCATTTCACTGCGCGGGCAGCACGGTGGCGTAGTGGTTAGCACTCTTGTCTTGCAGCGCTGGGTCGCCAGTTTCAATTCCTGCCAGGTCAACATCTTCAAGGAGTTTGTATGTTCTCTCCGTGTCTGTGTGGGTTTTCTCTGGGCACTCTGGTTTCCTCCCACAAGAAAACATACCGATAAGTTAATTGGCTTCCCCCTAAAATTGGCCCTAGACTGTGATGCAAACACTAAACGATGCATACATAGATATATAACTATGGTAGGGATTAGATTGTGAGCTCCTTTGAGGGTCAGTTAAGTGACAAGACAACATACTCTGTACAGCACTGCGGAAGATGTCGGCGTTATATAAATACTAAATAATAATAATTGGGCACTGTGGGGAGGGGGGTAACTAACACTGGGGAAACATCTGTGCCTGTGCAGTGGCGTAGCTAAGGAGCTATAGGCCCTGGTGCGAGTTTTACATGGGCCCCCCCAAGTACTGTATACATAACAATTGATACAGCGCACCAAAATCTGCCAAGGACAACCACAGTGTCAGAGGTGCAAGAAGCGGATCAGGAACAGCTTATCATTATTATCATTCAAATCATTAATAGAAGTGATCATAACAAGCACAGTACCAATATAGAGCTAATGTTACAGACAGTTGTGGGCCCATCTGTCCCAAGGGCCCTGGTGCGGTCGAGGCCTCTGCAACCCCTATTGCTACGCCACTGTGCCTGTGTGTTTGTAAGGCTCCCCGTATAATAGCCCCTGCCCTGCTACCTGGGAGACCCCCCAACCACACCAATGCACAGAAACCTGCAACACCCCCCCAAACACCCACCCACTGCAGTGTAAAAGAAGCCTGAACCTGATCAGACTAGGGTGGAGAGGTGTGTCAGCTCCTCCCCTAGGTGTGGCCAGCAAACAGTGACATAGCTAAGGAGCTGTGGGCCCCGATGCAAGTTTTACATGGGTCCCCCCAAGCATTCTATACATAACAGTTGATACGGCGCACCAAAACCTGCCAATGGCAACTACAGTGTCAGAGGTGCAAGAAGGGGATGGGGAACAGTTTGTTAATGATTACTACCATTCAAAGCATCTATAGAAGTGATTATAATGAGCACAGGACCAATAGAGAGCTCATACTGCAGTTAAGGGAGGACCCCTCTGGCTCAAGGGCCCCGATGCGGTCGCAACCTCTGCACCCCCCTATTGCTATGCCCCTGCCAGCAAAACACCCAGGCCTGGAAAATCATCTTCTCGGTACTCACCCCATCCTGCTCTTCCTCTGTATATAGATCACGCTCTTCTTTCTCCTAAGCACAAGCTCAGACAACGCTTTCTGCTCTGCTCAAGCTCACGCAACTGAATCAGTGAGTGACCAACTCAACTGAATCAGTGAGTGACCATCTCAACTGAATCAGTGAGTGACCACTTTCCAACTGCCATTTTTTGTTTATTTTCAAAATATAACTGCCATTTGTAACTGCCTCAGCAGTTGGAACTACAACTACGGGTGCTCCCGTGGACCAAAAAGCCTCCACTTTGATAAGCTGTGATTCTGAGATGGATTTGAAACTGGCAGATTTGTTTTTTTAAATAGAACATCTCAACATTCTTGACTTATTCAAAGCCAGCTCACCAAAATCTGTTTGTTAACTGATCTGTACTCCCAGCTAGAAATAACTACTAATTCCTTTTTTTTTCCTTATAAGCAATTATAAGCACAGTGGATTATAGCAGTTATAATTTCAAATACATCTGTTTTTTTTTGTTTGTTTGTTTTGTTTTTAATATTTTATTTTAAACACTTCTGGGGGGTTTAAGGGCCCTTTTCCACTTGTGCGGTGCAAATCGCCACGGTAAAAATTTGCATGCGGATGCGAATTTCGCATGCGGTTGTATGCAAATTTTCATGCAAATTCGCATGAATGATGCTGTATGCAAATTTAACCATGACAGTGCCTGTGCGCTTTTCAATTGATTCCATGCGAATTTGCGTGTGAATTTGCATGAAAATTCGCATACACCCGCATAGCGGTATGCGAATTCTGATGGCTCTGCCATGCAAATTTTTCACACGGATGAAAACGCTCAGAAATCCTGACAAGTGGAAACAGTCCCATTCACTTGTATTGGCTATGCGAATTCGCATGTGGCAAACGCATGCGAATTCGCGATGGTGGAAATGGGCCCTAACACCTTCTGGTTTCACACCAGAAATCAGCGTCATTGATACGGTGCGTTGCGCCCGACGCACGGCATTGCGCTGTCAAAACAGGCTTAAAGGGAACACTGCGCTATCGGGCGGTGTTCCCTGTCTGGCCGCCGGCCAAGCAGGAAGTGACACGCACGTGATGCGTACTTGCTGTCACTTCCTATTTCAGGTATTCAGAAGTGCACGGAAGCGTATTGTTAAAATATGCTTCCACGCATGCGCGCCAGGATGTCGCAATGGTGATTTAAAAAAAATGTACACATCGCCATAAACTAACATGACTTTCGGCCGACACAGATTGCCGCATCGCTGCAGCATTAACGTAACTTTGGACCTGCGTAGGGGTTGCGGCGAAACGCCACTTCCGTCACGTCACACCGTAACGTTGCAGTATGAAAGTCTCCATAGACTTTCATTGCACGGCGGTGGGGTGCGGTAAAAATACTGCACCTCACCGCCTGGGTGTGAAAGGGCCCTCAGATTCCTGATCATTGTGGCATTTCAGCTGTGTTGCTATGATACAGCAATAACTTTGTATTTATTTTTTCCATGACAATCTAGGCTTTCTTTGGGTAATATTTGTTTTAAGATATATTTAAATTTATAGTAAAAACAAAATAATCGTAAATGCAGAAAATACACATTTTTTCATATTTCACCCTTCGTAAATTTCACATGACAAGCGCTACAGTTCTAA
Organism: Hyperolius riggenbachi; assembly: GCF_040937935.1. Taxonomy (NCBI): domain Eukaryota; kingdom Metazoa; phylum Chordata; class Amphibia; order Anura; family Hyperoliidae; genus Hyperolius; species Hyperolius riggenbachi. Next base: position 87,175,558 of record NC_090653.1, on the reverse strand, counting down.
AACACCTATAAATATATTTATATGTCTATTTTGGGTATATAGGATACCCTACATGCCATATTTCATCTTTAGTTGGGAATGCGGCGTACCATTGTTGCCAGCCTTTGCGTCTGTAGGGATTCAATCGCGGTCGCACTGCTAGGTAACAGCACAGGATCTGTCTGTACAGTGTTGTGTCCCAGAAATGTCACCCTAGCAGTCGCACCCGATCACTACAGGTTGCAGCCATTACAGGTGTCCACTAATCTTAACCACTTAAGGACCACAGTCTTTTCGCCCCTTAAGGACCAGAGCCTTTTTCTCCATTAAGACCACTGCAGCTTTCACGGTTTATTGCTCGGTCATACAACCTACCACCTAAAGGAATTTTACCTCCTTTTCTTGTCACTAATACAGCTTTCTTTTGCTGCTATTTGATTGCTGCTGCGAGTTTTAGTTTTTATTATATTCATCAAAAAAGACATGAATTTTGGCAAAAAAATGACTTTTTTACCTTGCTGTGCTGACATTTTTCAAATAAAGTAAAATTTCCTATACATTTGAGCGCGAAAGTTATTCTGCTACATGTCTTTGATAAAAAAAAAACCATTGAGTGTATATTTATTGGATTGGGTAAAAGTTATAGCGTTTACAAACTATGGTGCCAAAAGTGAATTTTCCCATTTTCAAGCATCTCTGACTTTTCTGCGCACCTGTCAGGTTTCATGAGGGGCTAAAATTCCAGGATAGTACAAATACCCCCCAAATGACCCCATTTTGGAAAGAAGACATCCCAAAGTATTCAGTGAGAGGCATGGTGAGTTCATAGAAGATTTTATTTTTTGTCACAAGTTAGCGGAAAATGACACTTTGTGAAAAAAAAAAAAAAAATAATAAAAGTTTCCATTTCTTCTAACTTGCGACAAAAAAAAATTAAATCTGCCACGGACTCACTATGCTCCTCTCTGAATACCTTGAAGTGTCTACTTTCCAAAATGGGGTCATTTGTGGGGTGTGTTCACTGTCCTGGCATTTTGGGGGGTGCCTAATTGTAAGCACCCCTGTAAAGCCTAAAGATGCTCATTGGACTTTGGGCCCCTTAGCGCAGTTAGGCTGCAAAAAAGTGCCACACATGTGGTATTGCCGTACTCAGGAGAAGTAGTATAATGTGTTTTGGGGTGTATTTTTACACATACCCATGCTGGGTGGGAGAAATATCTCTGTAAATGACAATTGTTTGATTTTTTTTTACACACAATTGTCCATTTACAGAGAGATTTCTCCCACCCAGCATGGGTATGTGTAAAAATACACCCCAAAACACAATATACTACTTCTTCTGAGTACGGCGATACCACATGTATGACACTTTTTTGCAACCTAGGTGCGCTAAGGGGCCTAACGTCCTATTCACAGGTCATTTTGAGGCATTTGGATTCTAGACTACTGCTCACGGTTTAGGGCCCCTAAAATGCCAGGGCAGTATAGGAACCCCACAGGTGACCCCATTTTAGACAGAAGACACCCCAAGGTATTCTGTTAGGAGTATGGTGAGTTCATAGAAGATTTTTTTTTTGTCACAAGTTAGCGGAAAATGACACTTTGTGAAAAAAAAACAATACATATCAATTTCCGCTAACTTGTGACAAAAAATAAAATCTTCTATGAACTCATCATACACCTAACAAAATACCTTGGGGTGTCTTCTTTCTAAAATGGGGTCACTTGTGGGGTTCCTATACTGCCCTGGCATTTTAGGGGCCCTAAACCGTGAGGAGTAGTCTTGAACCCAAATGTCTCAAAATGACCTGTGAAATCCTAAAGGTACTCACTGGACTTTGGGCCCCTTAGCACAGTTAGGCTGCAAAAAAGTGTCACACATGTGGTATCGCCGTACTCAGAAGAAGTAGTATAATGTGTTTTGTGGTGTATTTTTACATATAACCATGCTGGGTGGGAGAAATATCTCTGTAAATGACATATTTTTGATTTTTTTTACACACAATTGTCCATTTACAGAGAGATTTCTCCCACCCAGCATGGGTATGTGTAAAAATACACCACAAAACACATTATACTACTTCTCCTGAGTATGGCGATACCACATGTGTGACACTTTTTTGCAGCCTAGGTGCGCTAAGGGGCCCAACGTCCTATTCACAGGTCATTTTGAGGCATTTGTTTTCTAGACTACTCCTCACGGTTTAGGGCCCCTAAAATGCCAGGGCAGTATAGGAACCCCACAAGTGACCCCATTTTAAAAAGAAGACACCCCAAGGTATTCCGTTAGGGGTATGGTGAGTTCATAGAAGATTTTATTTTTTGTCACAAGTTAGTGAAAAATGACACTTTGTGAAAAAAACAATAAAAATCCAATTTCCGTTAACTTTTGACAAAAAATAAAATCTTCTATGAACTCATCATACACCTAACAGAATACCTTGGGGTGTCTTCTTTCTAAAATGGGGTCACTTGTGGGGTTCCTATACTGCCCTGGCATTTTACGGGCCCAAAACTGTGAGTAGTCTGGAAACCAAATTTCTCAAAATGACTGTTCAGGGGTATAAGCATCTGCAAATTTTGATGACAGGTGGTCTATGAGGGGGCAAATTTTGTGGAACCGGTCATAAGCAGGGTGGCCTCTTAGATGACAGGATGTTTGGGGCCTGATCTGATGGATAGGAGTGCTAGGGGGGTGACAGGAGGTGATTGATGGGTGTCTCAGGGGGCGGTTAGAGGGGAAAATAGATGCAATCAATGCACTGGGGAGGTGATCGGAAGGGGGTCTGAGGGGGATCTGAGGGTTTGGCCGAGTGATCAGGAGCCCACACGGGGCAAATTAGGGCCTGATCTGATGGGTAGGTGTGCTAGGGGGTGACAGGAGGTGATTGATGGGTGTCTCAAGGTGTGATTAGAGGGGGGAAATAGATCCAAGCAATGCACTAGCGAGGTGATCAGGGCTGGGGTCTGAGGGCGTTCTGAGGTGTGGGCAGGTGATTGGGTGCCCGCAAGGGGCAGATTAGGGTCTAATCTGATGGGTAACAGTGACAGGTGGTGATAGGGGGTGATTGATGGGTAATTAGTGGGTGTTTAGAGGAGAGAAGAGATGTAAACACTGCACTTAGTTGGGAGGTGATCTGATGTCGGATCTGCGGGCGATCTATTGGTGTGGGTGGGTGATCAGATTGCCCACAAGGGGCAGGTTAGGGGCTGATTGATGGGTGGCAGTGACAGGGGGTGATTGATGGGTGGCAGTGACAGGGGGTGATTGATAGGTGATTGACAGGTGATCAGTGGGTTATTACAGGGAATAACAGATGTAAATATTGCACTGGCGAATTGATAAGGGGGGGTCTGAGGGCAATCTGAGCATGTGGGCGGGTGATTGGGTGCCCGCACGGGGCAGATTAGGGTCTAATCTGATGGGTAACAGTGACAGGTGGTGATAGGGGGTGATTGATGGGTGATTGATGGGTATTTAGTGGGTGTTAAGAGGAGAGAATAGATGTAAACACTGCACTTGGGAGGTGATCTGATGTCGGATCTGCGGGCGATCTATTGGTGTGGGTGGGTGATCAGATTGCCCGCAAGGGGCAGGTTAGGGGCTGATTGATGGGTGGCAGTGACAGGGGGTGATTGATGGGTGGCAGTGACAGGGGGTGATTGATGGGTGATTGACAGGTGATCAGTGGGTTATTACAGGGAATAACAGATGTAAATATTGCACTGGCGAATTGATAAGGGGGGGTCTGAGGGCAATCTGAGCGTGTGGGCGGGTGATTGGGTGCCCGCAAGGGGCAGATTAGGGTCTAATCTGATGGGTAACAGTGACAGGTGGTGATAGGGGGTGATTGATGGGTGATTGATGGGTAATTAGTGGGTGTTAAGAGGAGAGAAGAGATGTAAACACTGCACTTGGGAGGTGATCGGATGTCGGATCTGCGGGCGATCTATTGGTGTGGGTGGGTGATCAGATTGCCCGCAAGGGGCAGGTTAGGGGCTGATTGATGGGTCGCAGTGACAGGGGGTGATTGACGGGTGATTGATGGGTGATTGACAGGTGATTGACAGGTGATCAGGGGGGATAGATGCATACAGTACACGGGGGGGGGGGGGTCTGGGGAGAATCTGAGGGGTGGGGGGGTGATCAGGAGGGAGTAGGGGGCAGATTAGGGACTAAAAAAAAAAATAGCGTTGACAGATAGTGACAGGGAGTGATTGATGGGTGATTAGGGGGGTGACTGGGTGCAAACAGGGGTCTGAGGGGTGCTGTGGGCGATCAGGGGGCAGGGGGGGGGGGAAATCAGTGTGCTTGGGTGCAGACTAGGGTGGCTGCAGCCTGCCCTGGTGGTCCCTCGGACACTGGGACCACCAGGGCAGAAGGCAGCCAGTATAATAGGCTTTGTATACATTACAAAGCCTATTATACATACGTGCAGCGGCGATCCGGGTGCTAGTAACCCGCCGGCGCTTCCGAACGGCCGGCGGGTTACAGCGAACGGTGGGCGGAGCCAGTCCCCGGCGGCTGATCACGTCACGAATGACGCGATCGCCGCATAGCCACTCCCGCAGCCGCCCCCGCCGATGGGCGTATTGCGGTCGTTTGGGCCCAGCCCTTGCCGCCGCCCATCGGCTTAAGGCGGTCGGCAAGTGGTTAAAGCTAGTGTTGAGCCGAAATTTTTGAAATTTCGTGTTTCCTTAATTACAGACGCAAATTTTGCTGCTACGACATGAATTCGTAATTTCATGATTGCCATACAAACCGTAATTCGGAATTCCGTAAGTGAAATTTTGGTTATGTAATTTCATGTGTCGCAAATTCGTGTTTAACGCAACATTTTGTAATTAGATGTTTTCTATAGAAACACAGTTATTTTAGTTACGAAAATGAACGTAATTTTGTTTCTAATAGTAATTATGCACATTTAGGCAATGACTAAACTCAGGAAAGTCACTCATTGATTGCAATTACTGATAATAAAAAGGCCCCTTCACATGCTGTCGCTTTAAATGTATCAGGAGGCTCTATCTGCAGCCACTGCTAAGGCCCAGTGCACACCAAAAACCTCTACAGATCTGCTAACGCAAGAGGTTTTTGAAGCAGATTATAAGAGAGATTCCTACAGGGCTGTGGAGTCGGAGTCGTGGAGGTGGAGTCGGGCAATTTTGGGTGCCTGGAGTCGGGAAAAAATGCACCGACTCCGACTCCTAATGAATTTGTAACTGTAATTAAAATAGAAAATATGATAAAATGTTCTATTTCTCATATAATAGTCATTAAAAATAATGTGTATATATATATATATATATATATATATATATATATATATATACAGTATATATACAGTAATAGCTGTGTTCAGTCCACAAAAATGAAATAAACCAATCAAAATTAGTTTTGTGCTGCTTCAATAAAGCAGTCCCCGTATTTTTAAGGTCAGATATACATATCTGATTGTGACTGTACAGTATATATGATGTGTACACAGGAATCTCTTATATATACGAAATAACATCTATGCTGTAAGAATAAAGCCTGATGTGTAGCCGTGTCCCTAATAGAGATGGTCAATGAGATGGAAATAATTCTGCATTGATGCTGATTTATGCAAATGTATGCACTCCCTTTGCTCATGAAATCAAATAATTTGATATGTTGTTAAAATTTGGTTTGGTGACCACAAATTAAAGGGTACCTGAGACGGATGAAAAGTAAAGTTTTATACATACCTGGGGCTTCCTCCAGCCCCCTTCAGGCTAATCAGTCCCTCGCTGTCCTCCACCACCCGGATCTTCTGCTATGAGTCCTGGTAATCCAGCCAGTCAGCGCTGTCCGGCCGCATGCCTCTCCCACAGCCAGGAACATTCTGCACCTGCGCAATAGTGCTGCACAGGTGTAGTATGCTCCTGGCGGCGGAGTGTGTGCATGCGCACTACGCCCGACTGTCTCAAGTACCTGGACTCATAGCAGAAGATCCAGGTGGTGGAGGAGGACAACGAGGGACTGATTATCCTGAAGGCAGCTGGAGGAAGCCCCAGGTATGTATAAAACTTTAATTTCATCTGTCTCTGGTTTACTTTGTTACACAGTAGTACTATACTCTACATATGAACTCCCCACAGAGCTGCAGGGAATCCACTGAGAATGCTATGCACATTGAACACAGAGGTGTTGTCTGTTTACAATCTCCTTATTCCCCTGCAGAGTACCTGCACATCACTCTTACATGTACCCACACTTACATTGTCTAGGGCCTGATAGATGTTCTTTGTTCCGGTTTGTACCTTTTACAAGTACTCTTACCAAGGACTAGTTTTAGTCTAAAGGGAATAAATATAGTAATCTACATATCCCTCTCACTTCAGTTGTCTTGTAAAATTCCTAAGCTTTGGCAGTTAAGAGACGAATTTCATGTTACATACTTTTAATCAACAAAATTGTAATATGCAAATTAGAGGAGTCGGAGTCGAGGAGTCGGAGTCGGTGGAATCCTAAACTGAGGAGTCGGAGTCGGTGGATTTTTGGACCGACTCCACAGCCCTGGATTCCTAGGCATGTTTAGAGAGGTTTTCTAAACAAGCCTAGCATTTTTTGGAACGTTTTTGTGTAGCAGATGTCATGTATTGTTACAGTAAAGCTGTTACTGAACAGCTACTGTAACAAAAACGCCTGGAAAACCGCTCTGATCTAGCGTTTTTCAGAGCGGTTTGAGCTTTTCCTTTACTTTACATTGAGGCAGGAACACTTCTGCAAACCGCAAAAATGCTGCAGGAGCCGTGGCAGTTTGCTAAATGCTGCAGGAGCCGTGGCAGTTTGCTAAAACCCTCAAACCGCTGGTGTGCACCATCCCATTGAGATACATTAGCCAAGCGTTTTCTGAAGCGGTAGCATTTTTGAAAATGCTCCCAAATCCACTTGGTGTGCACTAGGCCTAAGACAGGTGCTCTTTGTCATGGTGCACTTAGCAGTCATGCGGAGACACTTTGTTTTGGGCCTTGCAATATCTGATAATGCAAAAGTCCCTGCACATGCTGTTGCTTTAACTGTATCAGGAGACTTTACTTGCAGCCTCTTCTAAGACAGGTGCTCTTTGTCAAGATGCACTTAGTGGTCATGCATGCTGAAACTCTTGGTTTTGGGCCTTGCAATATCTGATAATGCAAAGGTACCTGCAAGTGCTGTCACTTTAAATGTATCAGGACAGGAGCCTCTGGAGTGGAACACAATTTTGAGAAAGGTCGAATTTGCGTGTTAAACACGAAATTCTGATTTTTTTTTTGTGTTACGTAAACATTGTAATTATGAAAAAGATCGTAATTACGAAATTCCCCATAAACACAAAATTTCACGTAATTTCGGGAAATTCGCAAAATTTAGATTAAGGCCATAATCGCAATTTTGCGAATTACGTGAAATTTCACGTAATCGTAATTAGGTCATTATGCTCATCACTACTTAAATCAAACCTAAACTGAAAATTAAAAGTCAAAATAAACATACACACATCATATATACCTCCGTATAGTCTACTCATTAATCCCTTTTTCTTCTCCTGCGTACTGTTTGTCCACTGTGATCAATGGAATTCTCCGACCTCCATTTTAAAAATGGCCATTACCCCATAACAGCTTCCTGGCCAGCACACTGTTAGGGCTGGTGCACACCGAGCGGGTTTTCTTGCGTTTTTACAACAGCTTGCGGCTGTGGATACGCTAGGGTAATGTATTTCAATGGGGTGGTTCACACCAGAGCGGGAGGCGTATTGCTGAAACGCATACTCCCGGGCTGAGGCATTTTTTTGATTACGGAAGCGTTTCTGCCTCCAATGTAAAGTATAGTAAAAACGCAAACCGCTCTGAAAAACGCCAGTTCAGAGCGGTTTTGCAGGCGTTTTTGTTACAGAAGCTGTTCAGTAACAGCTTTACTGTAACAATATATGAAATCTACTACACAAAAAACGCTACCAAAAACCGCAAAACGCTAGGTGAAACGCTTCATAAAAATAAGAAAAAGTGTTTCAAAAACCGCTAGCGTTTTGCGGATCTGCTAGCGGTTTTTGGTGTGCACCAGGCCTCAAACTGTGTCCATGTGAACCATAGTGACACATGGACATGACCTTGCTCATCAGTTGTCCTTTCAGTTATAATAAACTGAGATAAACTATTTGTTTTAACCTCCTTGCCGGTTTTCCCGACCTGAGCTCGGGGTAGAAAAAAGAAGCTGTTAGCGGTGATCCCGAGCTCAGGTCGGGGTAGGCAGTGCAGCGCTTTACCTTCAGCTTTTGAGTCCCGCGCGCGATCGCTCTGCGCAACGGGACTCCAGCCTCTCTCCCCGGCAGTGTGGGGTCTTTCTCTGGCCGCCGGGATCCCCATGTCCCCGCTATTCTTCCGGGGACACGGCGGGCAATCGGAGCAGCGGAGGCGGCGTGATGTCATCGGGGGCGGGCGGGGCTAATATTTAAAATGAACTTCTCTGTATTAGAGAAATACAGAGACGTTCGTTTATATGTATATTACCGCCATCTTGTGGTCAAAGTGAAAACTGCAGTGCTGGAGCCCAGGAAGGTAAATCTTTTATTCTGCTGCAGATCTCCCTGCCAGAATGATTTTTTTCAGGTTTTAGGGTCTGAAAGAGTAGAAAAAATTGCACCTCTTTTTAGACCCTAAAATCTGTAAAGAATCAGAACAGCAAGGAGGTTAAGATATTCCATGGTTTTATTTTATGTTTAAAGGGGTTCTGTGGATTGTTTTTAAAAACAATAAGTGACACTTACCTTGGGCTTCTACCGGCCCCCTGCAGCTGTCCTGTCCCGCGCCGTCCTCCTACGATCCTCAGTTCCTCGCCGCCGGTCACGGTCCAATTATTCATCTAACTAGATGAATACAACTGTGCGTGCGCTGCCACGCGTGGCCTCGCTCCTGTTCGCGTCTCCGGGAGCATAATGCGCAGGCGTAATATGAAAACATTTGTACTGCGCATGAACTAGGATGCGCGCAGCCATGAAGGCGCAGTTGCATTCGTCTAGTTTTTAAAACCATACAGATAACCCCTCTAAACATTTACAAAGTAGATTCAGGGCTTGTTCACACCTAGGGCGTTTAGTTATTTTTTCAGCGCCAGCGATTTCAAAATCACTGTAAAAGCGATTGTGCAATGATTCCTTATGGGACTGTCCATATCTGCTCGTTTTGTCTGCTTTCCGCTGACCAAAGCGCTGCCTGCACCATTTTTGGGGAGATTTTGCTATAATGGAAGGTATAGGAAAAGCGCAAAACGCTCACAAAATCGCTTTATGCATCAATTGTGTTTGCACTTTCATGAATAAACACACTGTATTTATTAATTTCCGGGTGAAAGAGTTAACTTCTTGACTGACATCAGGAAGTGAACAAACAGAACCGCTCTGCAAAAGTGCTTCGAAAAATGCTTTATACAATATCGAAGTGCACAGATAAGCGCCGGCATCGGGGAAACAAAAATCACTCACAAAATCGCAAAGCGCTGGCCTCAGCAATTGCGATTTTAGATGTGAACAAAGCCTTAGGGCCTGTTTCTATTACACGCAGATTGGATGCAGAATAGATGCAGAAGAACTGACTCCAATGGATGCCTATGGGCCTGTTTCCACTAAACACGATTTTTTTGATGCAGATTTTCCCATAGGCATTCATTGGAGTCAGTTTTTCTGCATTCATTCTGCATCCAATCTGCGTGTAGTGGAAATAGGCCCTTAATGTTTTTCTTGACTCTGTTCAATGACAATCTATTAAGTGTCCCAGTGCTAAAACATAGGAATAGTTGACCTTTTTATCTATCTCCTGACCTCAGAAGCTCTTCTCTGCTAGGGAAGAGTTTTATGGCTGTAATTCCTTATCAGTGAGGGTTACGCTATAATCTGACAAGGGTCCTACATGAGAGAAGCTTTCACTTACATGCCTGTAGGCTACTTTCACACCAAGACGTTGCGTTTTAGGGGACGTTAAGGTCGCATAACATGCCCCTAATGCAACGCATGGTGGTGTTGAAGTTGGACGTCAGATTGAGCTGCGTTATGCAGCTCTTAAAGCAGCCGCTCCAAGTTAGTGATAGGAAGTCCGGATCTTTTTAAAGATTCAGATCATTTGAATCGGATCATTGAAAAGATCCGGATCTTTGAACCGAATCATTTGAATCATTTTACTAGGAATGCAGACTGGGGAAATGACTAGCAGGACAGGACTTACCCTGCACTGTACATTATGTATGTTCCTGTTTCTTCCAGACAGACATCCACTGTGAACCGAATCTTTCATTGTGATGATCCGGATGATTCGACTCACAAAAAAAATCCGGATCAAATGAACGATTCGTTCATGATCCGGACAACACTACAGTTCCACCATGAGTCACCACAGTGCAGTGAATATTAATTAGCCATGTGGCTGGCTGCGGAGGAGGAGGGGAGACCTCCTCCTCCAACATTACTGAGCATGTGCACACAGTCTAACGCTGTTTAACCCAGTATAACGCACAGCATGCAGCACTTTGTTTAAACGTGCTGCGTTACAATGTAACCTAACGTGTGCACTGTGAACTGTGTGCAGTGTCACTGCCAGCCAGGCCCAGCACATTCAGTGACTAACTGTATCAGCTGCACATTGTGTAATACCCATTATTACTGCACTTGTGTTGCGGCGACAGCTTTTGTAATTCATACTGTGTGCAGTGCCACTGCCAGCCCAGGCCCAGCACATTCAGTGATTACTGTACCTGTGTGTGTGATAGGCAGCTGCACATTGTAATACCCATTACTGCATATACCTACCTAGCTGTTGGGACACCCCCCTCCCCCCCCGATATGGACAAAACAGACAAACCAGGTCGCGGAAGAGGTAGCGGCAGACCTAGAGGAAGGCCCCCTGGCAGGTGTGTGCGTGGTCGTGTTGATGTGATTTTGTGCGGCCCTGGCCCAAAGTACAGTGCTCAGAAGAAGGCATGTCCCATCACCTCCCAAAATTGTCAGGACGTGGTTGACTATTTAACACAGAACACCTCATCTTCCGCAGCCACCAGCGCTACTACAAGCACCACATCCGCTGCATCTGACACTTCGCAGGAGTTATTTGGTGGTGAAATCACTGATTCACAGCCACTACTGCTACAACAATATGAAGTCGCTAAGCAAGTTACACCACCTCGTATGTGTGAGTTAGGCGACAATATGGACGTAATGGAGGAGGATGATGATGATGAAGTAGCTGCTGTTGGTGCATTTTTGGAGGTGTCTGAGGAAAGCGAAGCTGGTCAGGATGATTATGATGACGATTAGATGCCACGTATGTTCCCAATAGAAGAGATGAACAGGGGGACAGTTCGGAGGGGGAGTCAGAGAGGAGTAGGAGGAGATGAGTCCTGAAAGCAGAAGGGGGAGCTCGTCCTCAGAAACAGCTGGTGGCAGTATCCGGCGCCATGTATCGCCACCATAGTGCCATCACCCCAGGGGGGCTCAGCAGTGTGGAAATTGTTTAGTGTGTCTGCCTCAGATCGGAGTAAAGCCATCTTTTCTCTCTGTCTCCAAAAATTGAGCTGTGGAAAGGCCAACACTCACATAGGGACAAGTGCATTACGAAGGAACCTGGAGAAAAGGCACAAACAGCAATGGGAAGAACACCTGAGAAAAACCACACAAAAGAAAAGCCACCCTCCTTCTCCTCTTCCTCCTTCAGGTGCAGCATCTTCAGCCGCTTTCTCCCTTGCACCTTCATAGCCACCCTCCTCCACTCCGCCTCTGCCCTTGAGCGGTTCCTGCTCCTCTGCCCACAGCAGCCAGGTGTCCGTGAATGAAATCTTTGAGCGGAAGAAGCCAATTTCTGCCAGTCACCTTCTTGCCCGCCATCTGACGGCTGGCGTGGCGGAACTATTAGCTCGCCAGCTATTACCATACAAGCTGGTGGACTCTGAGGCTTTCCATAAATTTGTGGCCATTGGGACACCGCAGTGAAGATACCAGGCCGCACTTATTTTTGTAGAAAGGTGATACCCAAACTGTACCGTGAAGTTGAGAGGCAAGTGGTGTCATCTCTGGCGAACAGCGTTGGATTAAGGGTCCATCTGACCACTGATGCCTGGTCTGCCAAGCATGGTCAGGGCCGCTACATTACGTACACATCCCATTGGGTTAACCTGGTGAACGATGGCAAGCAGGGAGTATGTGGCTGCGCAGCAGACCAACTAGTGACACCTCCACGGCTTGCAGGCAGGCCTCTTGCCACCTCCTCTCTTTCTCCTCCTATACATCCTGCTACATCCTCTTTGCTGTCGTCGTCCTCCTCCTCCTTGGCTGAGTGGCAGTTCAACTCTAGTGGTGCTGCCATCTCCTCTTCCACTACACAGCCCCATCTCCCCAGAGCCTATGCTGCATGCCAGGTACGACGGTGTCATGCCATCTTAGACATGTCTTGCCTTAAAGCGGAGAGTCACACTGGACCAGCTCTCCTGGCTGCTCTTAAATAGGTAGAGCACTGGCCGACCCCGCACCAGCTGGAGATCGGCAACGTGGTGTGTGACAATGGCAGCAATCTCCTTTCCGCTTTGAATTTGGGAAAGCTGACACATGTACCCTGCATGGCACATGTGTTGAATCTGGTCATTCAAAGATTTGTGTCAAAGTACCCAGGCTTAGAGGGCGTCCTGAAGCAGGCCAGGAAGTTGTGTGGGCATTTCAGGTGGTCTTACACGGCCATGGCATGCTTTGCGGACATTCAGCGGAGAAACAACTTGCCGGTGAGACGCTTGATATGCAAGAGCCTGACTTGCTGTGATTCGACCCTGCTCATGTTCTCTTGCCTGCTAGAACAGGAGCAAGCCGTAACCCAGTACCTGTACAATTACAGTAGAAGAACACAATCTGGGGAGATGGGGATGTTGTGGCCCAACAACTGGACACTGATGCGAAATGCATGCAGGCTCATGCAGCCATTTCAGGAGGTGATCAACCTGGTGAGTCGCACTGAAGGCACCATCAGCGACTTGATCCCCTACGCTTACTACCTGGAGTGTGCCGTGCATAGAGTGGTGGATATTTGCGGCAGGAAGAGTCGTGGGAGCAATTTTCATCCGAACCAGATGTTTCCTCAACACTGTCACTACCTCTGGCTGCAGCTGTGCTGTCACTCCTCTCCTGTCACTACTTCTGGCTGCAGGTGTGCCGTCACTCCTCTCCTCTCACTACCTCTGGCTGCAGCTGTGCTGTCACTCCTCTCCTGTCACTACCTCTGGCTGCAGGTGTGCTGTCACTCCTCTCCTGTCACTACCTCTGGCTGCAGCTGTGCTGTCACTCCTCTCCTGTCACTACCTCTGGCTGCAGGTGTGCTGTCACTCCTCTCCTCTCACTACCTCTGGCTGCAGGTGTGCTGTCACTCCTCTCCTGTCACTACCTTTGGCTGAAGGTGTGCTGTCACTCCTCTCCTCTCACTACCTTTGGCTGCAGCTGTGCTGTCACTCCTCTCCTGTCACTACCTCTGGCTGCAGGTGTGCTGCCTCTCCTGTCACTACCTCTGGCTGAAGGTGTGCTGTCACTCCTCTCCTCTCACTACCTCTGGCTGCAGCTGTGCTGTCACTCCTCTCCTGTCACTACCTCTGGCTGCAGGTGTGCTGTCACTCCTCTCCTGTCACTACCTCTGGCTGCAGGTGTGCTGTCACTCCTCTACTGTCACTACCTCTGGCTGCAGCTGTGCCATCACGCCTCTCCTGTCACTAGCTTTGGCTGAAGGTGTGCTGTCACTCCTCTCCTGTCACTACCTCTGGCTGAAGGTGTGCTTTCACTCCTCTACTCTCACTACCTCTGGCTGCAGCTGTGCTGTCACTCCTCTACTCTCACTACCTCTGGCTGCAGGTGTGCTGTCACGCCTCTTCTGTCACTACCTCTGGCTGCAGCTGTGCTGTCACTCCTCTCCTGTCACTACCTCTGGCTGCAGGTGTGCCGTCACTCCTCTCCTCTCACTACCTCTGGCTGCAGCTGTGCTGCCACTCCTCTCCAGTCACTACCTCTGGCTGCAGGTGGGCTGTCACTCCTCTCCTGTCACTACCTCTGGCTGCAGCTGTGCTGTCACTCCTCTCCTGTCACTACCTCCTGGCTGCAGGTGTGCTGTCACTCCTCTCCTCTCACTACCTCTGGCTGCAGGTGTGCTGTCACTCCTCTCCTGTCACTACCTTTGGCTGAAGGTGTGCTGTCACTCCTCTCCTCTCACTACCTCTAGCTGCAGCTTTGCTGTCACTCCTCTCCTGTCACTACCTCTGGCTGCAGGTGTGCTGCCACTCCTCTCCTGTCACTACCTCTGGCTGAAGGTGTGCTGTCACTCCTCTCCTCTCACTACCTCTGGCTGCAGCTGTGCTGTCACTCCTCTCCTGTCACTACCTCTGGCTGCAGGTGTGCTGTCACTCCTCTCCTGTCACTACCTCTGGCTGCAGGTGTGCTGTCACTCCTCTACTGTCACTACCTCTGGCTGCAGCTGTGCCATCACGCCTCTCCTGTCACTAGCTCTGGCTGAAGGTGTGCTGTAACTCCTCTCCTGTCACTACCTCTGGCTGCAGCTGTGCTGTCACTCCTCTCCTGTCACTACCTCTGGCTGCAGGTGTGCTGTCACTCCTCTCCTCTCACTACCTCTGACTGCAGGTGTGCTGTCACTCCTCTCCTGTCACTACCTCTGGCTGCAGGTGAGCAGTCACTCCTCTCCTGTCACTACCTCTGGCTGCAGCTGTGCCGTCACTCCTCTCCTGTCACTACCTCTGGCTGCAGCTGAGCCATCACTCCTCTCCTGTCACTACCTCTGGCTGCAGGTGAGCAGTCACTCCTCTCCTGTCACTACCTCTGGCTGAAGGTGTGCTGTCACTCCTCTCCTGTCACTACCTCTGGCTTCAGCTGTGCCATCACTCCTGTCACTACCTCTGGCTGCAGGTGAGCTGTCACTCCTCTCCTGTCACTACCTCTGGCTGCAGCTGTGCTGTCACTCCTCTCCTGTCACTACCTCTGGCTGCAGGTGTGCTGTCACTTCTCTCCTCTCACTACCTCTGGCTGCAGGTGTGCTGTCACTCCTCTCCTCTCACTACCTCTGGCTGCAGGTGTGCTGTCACTCCTCTCCTCTCACTACCTCTGGCTGCAGGTGTGCTGTCACTCCTCTCCTCTCACTACCTCTGGCTGCAGGTGTGCTGTCACTCCTCTCCTCTCACTACCTCTGGCTGCAGCTGTGCCATCACGCCTCTCCTGTCACTAGCTCTGGCTGAAGGTGTGCTGTCACTCCTCTACTGTCACTACCTCTGGCTGCAGCTGTGCCATCACGCCTCTCCTGTCACTACATCTGGCTGCAGCTGTGCTGTCACTCCTCTCCTGTCACTACCTCTGGCTGCAGGTGAGCAGTCACTCCTCTCCTGTCACTACCTCTGGCTGAAGGTGTGCTGTCACTCCTCTCCTGTCACTACCTCTGGCTGCAGGTGTGCTGTCACTCCTCTCCTGTCACTACCTCTGGCTGCAGCTGTGCTGATACTCCTCTCCTGTCACTACCTGTGGCGGAAGCTGTGCTGTCACTCCTCTCCTGTCACTACCTCTGGCTGCAGGTGAGCAGTCACTCCTCTCCTGTCACTACCTCTGGCTGAAGGTGTGCTGTCACTCCTCTCCTGTCACTACCTCTGGCTGCAGATGTGCTGTCACTCCTCTCCTGTCACTACCTCTGGCTGCAGCTGTGCTGTCACTCCTCTCCTGTCACTACCTATGGCAGCAGCTGTGCTGTCAATCCTCTCCTGTCACTACCTCTGGCTACAGCTGTGCCGTCACTCCTCTCCTGTCACTACCTATGGCTGCAGCTGTGCTGTCACTCCTCTCCTGTCACTACCTCTGGCTGTTGCTGTGCTATCACTCTTCTCCTGTTACTACCTCTGGCTGCAGCTGTGCCGTCACTCCTCTCCTGTCACTACTTCTGGCTGCAGCTGTGCCGTCACTCCTCTCCTGTCAGTACCTCTGGCTGCAGGTGTGGTGTCACTCCTCTCCTGTCACTACCTCTGGCTGCAGCTGTGCCGTTACTCCTCTCCTGTCACTACCTCTGGCTGCAGGTGTGGTGTCACTCCTCTCCTGTCACTACCTCTGGCTGTAGCTGTTCCATCACTCCTCTCCTGTCACTACGTCTGGCTGCAGGTGTGCCATCACTCCTCTCCTGTCACTACCTCTGGCTGAAGGTGTGCTTTCACTGCTCTACTCTCACTACCTCTGGCTGCAGCTGTGCTGTCACTCCTCTCCTGTCGCTACCTCTGGCTGCAGGTGTGCTGTCACTGCTGTCACTCCTCTACTGTCACTACCTCTGGCTGCAGCTGTGCCATCACGCCTCTTCTGTCACTACCTCTGGCTGCAGCTGTGCTGTCACGCCTCTCCTCACTACCTCTGGCTGCTGCTGTGCTGTCACTCCTCTCCTGTCACTACCTCTGGCTGCAGCTGTGCTGTCACTCCTCTCCTGTCACTACCTCTGGCTGCAGGTGTGCCGTCACTCCTCTCCTCTCACTACCTCTGGCTGCAGCTGTGCTGCCACTCCTCTCCTGTCACTACCTCTGGCTGCAGGTGTGCTGTCACTCCTCTCCTCTCACTACCTCTGGCTGCAGCTGTGCTGTCACTCCTCTCCTGTCACTACCTCTGGCTGCAGGTGTGCTGTCACTCCTCTCCTCTCACTACCTCTGGCTGCAGGTGTGCTGTCACTCCTCTCCTGTCACTACCTTTGGCTGAAGGTGTGCTGTCACTCCTCTCCTCTCACTACCTCTGGCTGCAGCTGTGCTGTCACTCCTCTCCTGTCACTACCTCTGGCTGCAGGTGTGCTGCCTCTCCTGTCACTACCTCTGGCTGAAGGTGTGCTGTCACTCCTCTCCTCTCACTACCTCTGGCTGCAGCTGTGCTGTCACTCCTCTCCTGTCACTACCTCTGGCTGCAGGTGTGCTGTCACTCCTCTCCTGTCACTACCTCTGGCTGCAGGTGTGCTGTCACTCCTCTACTGTCACTACCTCTGGCTGCAGCTGTGCCATCACGCCTCTCCTGTCACTAGCTTTGGCTGAAGGTGTGCTGTCACTCCTCTCCTGTCACTACCTCTGGCTGAAGGTGTGCTTTCACTCCTCTACTCTCACTACCTCTGGCTGCAGCTGTGCTGTCACTCCTCTACTCTCACTACCTCTGGCTGCAGGTGTGCTGTCACTGCTGTCACTCCTCTACTGTCACTACCTCTGGCTGCAGCTGTGCCATCACGCCTCTTCTGTCACTACCTCTGGCTGCAGCTGTGCTGTCACGCCTCTCCTCACTACCTCTGGCTGCTGCTGTGCTGTCGCTCCTCTCCTGTCACTACCTCTGGCTGCAGCTGTGCTGTCACTCCTCTCCTGTCACTACCTCTGGCTGCAGGTGTGCTGTCACTCCTCTCCTGTCACTACCTCTGGCTGCAGGTGTGCTGTCACTCCTCTACTGTCACTACCTCTGGCTGCAGCTGTGCCATCACGCCTCTCCTGTCACTAGCTCTGGCTGAAGGTGTGCTGTCACTCCTCTCCTGTCACTACCTCTGGCTGCAGGTGTGCTGTCACTCCTCTCCTGTCACTACCTCTGGCTGCAGCTGTGCTGATACTCCTCTCCTGTCACTACCTGTGGCTGCAGCTGTGCTGTCACTCCTCTCCTGTCACTACCTCTGGCTGCAGGTGAGCAGTCACTCCTCTCCTGTCACTACCTCTGGCTGAAGGTGTGCTGTCACTCCTCTCCTGTCACTACCTCCTGGCTGCAGGTGTGCTGTCACTCCTCTCCTCTCACTACCTCTGGCTGCAGGTGTGCTGTCACTCCTCTCCTGTCACTACCTTTGGCTGAAGGTGTGCTGTCACTCCTCTCCTCTCACTACCTCTAGCTGCAGCTTTGCTGTCACTCCTCTCCTGTCACTACCTCTGGCTGCAGGTGTGCTGCCACTCCTCTCCTGTCACTACCTCTGGCTGAAGGTGTGCTGTCACTCCTCTCCTCTCACTACCTCTGGCTGCAGCTGTGCTGTCACTCCTCTCCTGTCACTACCTCTGGCTGCAGGTGTGCTGTCACTCCTCTCCTGTCACTACCTCTGGCTGCAGGTGTGCTGTCACTCCTCTACTGTCACTACCTCTGGCTGCAGCTGTGCCATCACGCCTCTCCTGTCACTAGCTCTGGCTGAAGGTGTGCTGTAACTCCTCTCCTGTCACTACCTCTGGCTGCAGCTGTGCTGTCACTCCTCTCCTGTCACTACCTCTGGCTGCAGGTGTGCTGTCACTCCTCTCCTCTCACTACCTCTGACTGCAGGTGTGCTGTCACTCCTCTCCTGTCACTACCTCTGGCTGCAGGTGAGCAGTCACTCCTCTCCTGTCACTACCTCTGGCTGCAGCTGTGCCGTCACTCCTCTCCTGTCACTACCTCTGGCTGCAGCTGAGCCATCACTCCTCTCCTGTCACTACCTCTGGCTGCAGGTGAGCAGTCACTCCTCTCCTGTCACTACCTCTGGCTGAAGGTGTGCTGTCACTCCTCTCCTGTCACTACCTCTGGCTTCAGCTGTGCCATCACTCCTGTCACTACCTCTGGCTGCAGGTGAGCTGTCACTCCTCTCCTGTCACTACCTCTGGCTGCAGCTGTGCTGTCACTCCTCTCCTGTCACTACCTCTGGCTGCAGGTGTGCTGTCACTTCTCTCCTCTCACTACCTCTGGCTGCAGGTGTGCTGTCACTCCTCTCCTCTCACTACCTCTGGCTGCAGGTGTGCTGTCACTCCTCTCCTCTCACTACCTCTGGCTGCAGGTGTGCTGTCACTCCTCTCCTCTCACTACCTCTGGCTGCAGGTGTGCTGTCACTCCTCTCCTCTCACTACCTCTGGCTGCAGCTGTGCCATCACGCCTCTCCTGTCACTAGCTCTGGCTGAAGGTGTGCTGTCACTCCTCTACTGTCACTACCTCTGGCTGCAGCTGTGCCATCACGCCTCTCCTGTCACTACATCTGGCTGCAGCTGTGCTGTCACTCCTCTCCTGTCACTACCTCTGGCTGCAGGTGAGCAGTCACTCCTCTCCTGTCACTACCTCTGGCTGAAGGTGTGCTGTCACTCCTCTCCTGTCACTACCTCTGGCTGCAGGTGTGCTGTCACTCCTCTCCTGTCACTACCTCTGGCTGCAGCTGTGCTGATACTCCTCTCCTGTCACTACCTGTGGCGGAAGCTGTGCTGTCACTCCTCTCCTGTCACTACCTCTGGCTGCAGGTGAGCAGTCACTCCTCTCCTGTCACTACCTCTGGCTGAAGGTGTGCTGTCACTCCTCTCCTGTCACTACCTCTGGCTGCAGATGTGCTGTCACTCCTCTCCTGTCACTACCTCTGGCTGCAGCTGTGCTGTCACTCCTCTCCTGTCACTACCTATGGCAGCAGCTGTGCTGTCAATCCTCTCCTGTCACTACCTCTGGCTACAGCTGTGCCGTCACTCCTCTCCTGTCACTACCTATGGCTGCAGCTGTGCTGTCACTCCTCTCCTGTCACTACCTCTGGCTGTTGCTGTGCTATCACTCTTCTCCTGTTACTACCTCTGGCTGCAGCTGTGCCGTCACTCCTCTCCTGTCACTACTTCTGGCTGCAGCTGTGCCGTCACTCCTCTCCTGTCAGTACCTCTGGCTGCAGGTGTGGTGTCACTCCTCTCCTGTCACTACCTCTGGCTGCAGCTGTGCCGTTACTCCTCTCCTGTCACTACCTCTGGCTGCAGGTGTGGTGTCACTCCTCTCCTGTCACTACCTCTGGCTGTAGCTGTTCCATCACTCCTCTCCTGTCACTACGTCTGGCTGCAGGTGTGCCATCACTCCTCTCCTGTCACTACCTCTGGCTGAAGGTGTGCTTTCACTGCTCTACTCTCACTACCTCTGGCTGCAGCTGTGCTGTCACTCCTCTCCTGTCGCTACCTCTGGCTGCAGGTGTGCTGTCACTGCTGTCACTCCTCTACTGTCACTACCTCTGGCTGCAGCTGTGCCATCACGCCTCTTCTGTCACTACCTCTGGCTGCAGCTGTGCTGTCACGCCTCTCCTCACTACCTCTGGCTGCTGCTGTGCTGTCACTCCTCTCCTGTCACTACCTCTGGCTGCAGCTGTGCTGTCACTCCTCTCCTGTCACTACCTCTGGCTGCAGGTGTGCCGTCACTCCTCTCCTCTCACTACCTCTGGCTGCAGCTGTGCTGCCACTCCTCTCCTGTCACTACCTCTGGCTGCAGGTGTGCTGTCACTCCTCTCCTCTCACTACCTCTGGCTGCAGCTGTGCTGTCACTCCTCTCCTGTCACTACCTCTGGCTGCAGGTGTGCTGTCACTCCTCTCCTCTCACTACCTCTGGCTGCAGGTGTGCTGTCACTCCTCTCCTGTCACTACCTTTGGCTGAAGGTGTGCTGTCACTCCTCTCCTCTCACTACCTCTGGCTGCAGCTGTGCTGTCACTCCTCTCCTGTCACTACCTCTGGCTGGAGGTGTGCTGCCTCTCCTGTCACTACCTCTGGCTGAAGGTGTGCTGTCACTCCTCTCCTCTCACTACCTCTGGCTGCAGCTGTGCTGTCACTCCTCTCCTGTCACTACCTCTGGCTGCAGGTGTGCTGTCACTCCTCTCCTGTCACTACCTCTGGCTGCAGGTGTGCTGTCACTCCTCTACTGTCACTACCTCTGGCTGCAGCTGTGCCATCACGCCTCTCCTGTCACTAGCTTTGGCTGAAGGTGTGCTGTCACTCCTCTCCTGTCACTACCTCTGGCTGAAGGTGTGCTTTCACTCCTCTACTCTCACTACCTCTGGCTGCAGCTGTGCTGTCACTCCTCTACTCTCACTACCTCTGGCTGCAGGTGTGCTGTCACTGCTGTCACTCCTCTACTGTCACTACCTCTGGCTGCAGCTGTGCCATCACGCCTCTTCTGTCACTACCTCTGGCTGCAGCTGTGCTGTCACGCCTCTCCTCACTACCTCTGGCTGCTGCTGTGCTGTCGCTCCTCTCCTGTCACTACCTCTGGCTGCAGCTGTGCTGTCACTCCTCTCCTGTCACTACCTCTGGCTGCAGGTGTGCTGTCACTCCTCTCCTGTCACTACCTCTGGCTGCAGGTGTGCTGTCACTCCTCTACTGTCACTACCTCTGGCTGCAGCTGTGCCATCACGCCTCTCCTGTCACTAGCTCTGGCTGAAGGTGTGCTGTCACTCCTCTCCTGTCACTACCTCTGGCTGCAGGTGTGCTGTCACTCCTCTCCTGTCACTACCTCTGGCTGCAGCTGTGCTGATACTCCTCTCCTGTCACTACCTGTGGCTGCAGCTGTGCTGTCACTCCTCTCCTGTCACTACCTCTGGCTGCAGGTGAGCAGTCACTCCTCTCCTGTCACTACCTCTGGCTGAAGGTGTGCTGTCACTCCTCTCCTGTCACTACCTCTGGCTGCAGATGTGCTTTCACTCCTCTCCTGTCACTACCTCTGGCTGCAGCTGTGCTGTCACTCCTCTCCTGTCACTACCTATGGCAGCAGCTGTGCTGTCACTCCTCTCCTGTCACTACCTCTGGCTACAGCTGTGCCGTCACTCCTCTCCTGTCACTACCTATGGCTGCAGCTGTGCTGTCACTCCTCTCCTGTCACTACCTCTGGCTGTTGCTGTGCTATCACTCTTCTCCTGTTACTACCTCTGGCTGCAGCTGTGCTGTCACTCCTCTACTGTCACTACCTCTGGCTGCAGCTGTGCCATCACGCCTCTTCTGTCACTACCTCTGGCTGCAGCTGTGCTGTCACGCCTCTCCTCACTACCTCTGGCTGCTGCTGTGCTGTCACTTCTCTCCTGTCACTACCTCTGGCTGCAGCTGTGCTGTCACTCCTCTCCTGTCACTACCTCTGGCTGCAGGTGTGCCGTCACTCCTCTCCTCTCACTACCTCTGGCTGCAGCTGTGCTGCCACTCCTCTCCTGTCACTACCTCTGGCTGCAGGTGTGCTGTCACTCCTCTCCTGTCACTACCTCTGGCTGCAGGTGTGCTGTCACTCCTCTCCTGTCACTACCTCTGGCTGCAGGTGTGCTGTCACTCCTCTCCTCTCACTACCTCTGGCTGCAGGTGTGCTGTCACTCCTCTCCTGTCACTACCTTTGGCTGAAGGTGTGCTGTCACTCCTCTCCTCTCACTACCTCTGGCTGCAGCTGTGCTGTCACTCCTCTCCTGTCACTACCTCTGGCTGCAGGTGTGCTGCCTCTCCTGTCACTACCTCTGGCTGAAGGTGTGCTGTCACTCCTCTCCTCTCACTACCTCTGGATGCAGCTGTGCTGTCACTCCTCTCCTGTCACTACCTCTGGCTGCAGGTGTGCTGTCACTCCTCTCCTGTCACTACCTCTGGCTGCAGGTGTGCTGTCACTCCTCTACTGTCACTACCTCTGGCTGCAGCTGTGCCATCACGCCTCTCCTGTCACTAGCTTTGGCTGAAGGTGTGCTGTCACTCCTCTCCTGTCACTACCTCTGGCTGAAGGTGTGCTTTCACTCCTCTACTCTCACTACCTCTGGCTGCAGCTGTGCTGTCACTCCTCTACTCTCACTACCTCTGGCTGCAGGTGTGCTGTCACTGCTGTCACTCCTCTACTGTCACTACCTCTGGCTGCAGCTGTGCCATCACGCCTCTTCTGTCACTACCTCTGGCTGCAGCTGTGCTGTCACGCCTCTCCTCACTACCTCTGGCTGCTGCTGTGCTGTCGCTCCTCTCCTGTCACTACCTCTGGCTGCAGCTGTGCTGTCACTCCTCTCCTGTCACTACCTCTGGCTGCAGGTGTGCTGTCACTCCTCTCCTGTCACTACCTCTGGCTGCAGGTGTGCTGTCACTCCTCTACTGTCACTACCTCTGGCTGCAGCTGTGCCATCACGCCTCTCCTGTCACTAGCTCTGGCTGCAGGTGTGCTGTCACTCCTCTCCTGTCACTACCTCTGGCTGCAGCTGTGCTGATACTCCTCTCCTGTCACTACCTGTGGCTGCAGCTGTGCTGTCACTCCTCTCCTGTCACTACCTCTGGCTGCAGGTGAGCAGTCACTCCTCTCCTGTCACTACCTCTGGCTGAAGGTGTGCTGTCACTCCTCTACTGTCACTACCTCTGGCTGCAGATGTGCTTTCACTCCTCTCCTGTCATTACCTCTGGCTGCAGCTGTGCTGTCACTCCTCTCCTGTCACTACCTATGGCAGCAGCTGTGCTGTCACTCCTCTCCTGTCACTACCTCTGGCTACAGCTGTGCCGTCACTCCTCTCCTGTCACTACCTATGGCTGCAGGTGTGCTGTCACTCCTCTCCTGTCACTACCTCTGGCTGCAGGTGTGCTGCCACTCCTCTCCTGTCACTACCTCTGGCTGAAGGTGTGCTGTCACTCCTCTCCTCTCACTACCTCTGGCTGCAGCTGTGCTGTCACTCCTCTCCTGTCACTACCTCTGGCTGCAGGTGTGCTGTCACTCCTCTCCTGTCACTACCTCTGGCTGCAGGTGTGCTGTCACTCCTCTACTGTCACTACCTCTGGCTGCAGCTGTGCCATCACGCCTCTCCTGTCACTAGCTCTGGCTGAAGGTGTGCTGTAACTCCTCTCCTGTCACTACCTCTGGCTGCAGCTGTGCTGTCACTCCTCTCCTGTCACTACCTCTGGCTGCAGGTGTGCTGTCACTCCTCTCCTCTCACTACCTCTGACTGCAGGTGTGCTGTCACTCCTCTCCTGTCACTACCTCTGGCTGCAGGTGAGCAGTCACTCCTCTCCTGTCACTACCTCTGGCTGCAGCTGTGCCGTCACTCCTCTCCTGTCACTACCTCTGGCTGCAGCTGAGCCATCACTCCTCTCCTGTCACTACCTCTGGCTGCAGGTGAGCAGTCACTCCTCTCCTGTCACTACCTCTGGCTGAAGGTGTGCTGTCACTCCTCTCCTGTCACTACCTCTGGCTTCAGCTGTGCCATCACTCCTGTCACTACCTCTGGCTGCAGGTGAGCTGTCACTCCTCTCCTGTCACTACCTCTGGCTGCAGCTGTGCTGTCACTCCTCTCCTGTCACTACCTCTGGCTGCAGGTGTGCTGTCACTCCTCTCCTCTCACTACCTCTGGCTGCAGGTGTGCTGTCACTCCTCTCCTCTCACTACCTCTGGCTGCAGGTGTGCTGTCACTCCTCTCCTCTCACTACCTCTGGCTGCAGGTGTGCTGTCACTCCTCTCCTCTCACTACCTCTGGCTGCAGGTGTGCTGTCACTCCTCTCCTCTCACTACCTCTGGCTGCAGCTGTGCCATCACGCCTCTCCTGTCACTAGCTCTGGCTGAAGGTGTGCTGTCACTCCTCTACTGTCACTACCTCTGGCTGCAGCTGTGCCATCACGCCTCTCCTGTCACTACATCTGGCTGCAGCTGTGCTGTCACTCCTCTCCTGTCACTACCTCTGGCTGCAGGTGAGCAGTCACTCCTCTCCTGTCACTACCTCTGGCTGAAGGTGTGCTGTCACTCCTCTCCTGTCACTACCTCTGGCTGCAGGTGTGCTGTCACTCCTCTCCTGTCACTACCTCTGGCTGCAGCTGTGCTGATACTCCTCTCCTGTCACTACCTGTGGCGGAAGCTGTGCTGTCACTCCTCTCCTGTCACTACCTCTGGCTGCAGGTGAGCAGTCACTCCTCTCCTGTCACTACCTCTGGCTGAAGGTGTGCTGTCACTCCTCTCCTGTCACTACCTCTGGCTGCAGATGTGCTGTCACTCCTCTCCTGTCACTACCTCTGGCTGCAGCTGTGCTGTCACTCCTCTCCTGTCACTACCTATGGCAGCAGCTGTGCTGTCACTCCTCTCCTGTCACTACCTCTGGCTACAGCTGTGCCGTCACTCCTCTCCTGTCACTACCTATGGCTGCAGCTGTGCTGTCACTCCTCTCCTGTCACTACCTCTGGCTGTTGCTGTGCTATCACTCTTCTCCTGTTACTACCTCTGGCTGCAGCTGTGCCGTCACTCCTCTCCTGTCACTACTTCTGGCTGCAGCTGTGCCGTCACTCCTCTCCTGTCAGTACCTCTGGCTGCAGGTGTGGTGTCACTCCTCTCCTGTCACTACCTCTGGCTGCAGCTGTGCCGTTACTCCTCTCCTGTCACTACCTCTGGCTGCAGGTGTGGTGTCACTCCTCTCCTGTCACTACCTCTGGCTGTAGCTGTTCCATCACTCCTCTCCTGTCACTACGTCTGGCTGCAGGTGTGCCATCACTCCTCTCCTGTCACTACCTCTGGCTGAAGGTGTGCTTTCACTGCTCTACTCTCACTACCTCTGGCTGCAGCTGTGCTGTCACTCCTCTCCTGTCGCTACCTCTGGCTGCAGGTGTGCTGTCACTGCTGTCACTCCTCTACTGTCACTACCTCTGGCTGCAGCTGTGCCATCACGCCTCTTCTGTCACTACCTCTGGCTGCAGCTGTGCTGTCACGCCTCTCCTCACTACCTCTGGCTGCTGCTGTGCTGTCACTCCTCTCCTGTCACTACCTCTGGCTGCAGCTGTGCTGTCACTCCTCTCCTGTCACTACCTCTGGCTGCAGGTGTGCCGTCACTCCTCTCCTCTCACTACCTCTGGCTGCAGCTGTGCTGCCACTCCTCTCCTGTCACTACCTCTGGCTGCAGGTGTGCTGTCACTCCTCTCCTCTCACTACCTCTGGCTGCAGCTGTGCTGTCACTCCTCTCCTGTCACTACCTCTGGCTGCAGGTGTGCTGTCACTCCTCTCCTCTCACTACCTCTGGCTGCAGGTGTGCTGTCACTCCTCTCCTGTCACTACCTTTGGCTGAAGGTGTGCTGTCACTCCTCTCCTCTCACTACCTCTGGCTGCAGCTGTGCTGTCACTCCTCTCCTGTCACTACCTCTGGCTGCAGGTGTGCTGCCTCTCCTGTCACTACCTCTGGCTGAAGGTGTGCTGTCACTCCTCTCCTCTCACTACCTCTGGCTGCAGCTGTGCTGTCACTCCTCTCCTGTCACTACCTCTGGCTGCAGGTGTGCTGTCACTCCTCTCCTGTCACTACCTCTGGCTGCAGGTGTGCTGTCACTCCTCTACTGTCACTACCTCTGGCTGCAGCTGTGCCATCACGCCTCTCCTGTCACTAGCTTTGGCTGAAGGTGTGCTGTCACTCCTCTCCTGTCACTACCTCTGGCTGAAGGTGTGCTTTCACTCCTCTACTCTCACTACCTCTGGCTGCAGCTGTGCTGTCACTCCTCTACTCTCACTACCTCTGGCTGCAGGTGTGCTGTCACTGCTGTCACTCCTCTACTGTCACTACCTCTGGCTGCAGCTGTGCCATCACGCCTCTTCTGTCACTACCTCTGGCTGCAGCTGTGCTGTCACGCCTCTCCTCACTACCTCTGGCTGCTGCTGTGCTGTCGCTCCTCTCCTGTCACTACCTCTGGCTGCAGCTGTGCTGTCACTCCTCTCCTGTCACTACCTCTGGCTGCAGGTGTGCTGTCACTCCTCTCCTGTCACTACCTCTGGCTGCAGGTGTGCTGTCACTCCTCTACTGTCACTACCTCTGGCTGCAGCTGTGCCATCACGCCTCTCCTGTCACTAGCTCTGGCTGAAGGTGTGCTGTCACTCCTCTCCTGTCACTACCTCTGGCTGCAGGTGTGCTGTCACTCCTCTCCTGTCACTACCTCTGGCTGCAGCTGTGCTGATACTCCTCTCCTGTCACTACCTGTGGCTGCAGCTGTGCTGTCACTCCTCTCCTGTCACTACCTCTGGCTGTTGCTGGGCTATCACTCTTCTCCTGTTACTACCTCTGGCTGCAGCTGTGCCGTCACTCCTCTCCTGTCACTACTTCTGGCTGCAGCTGTGCCGTCACTCCTCTCCTGTCAGTACCTCTGGCTGCAGGTGTGGTGTCACTCCTCTCCTGTCACTACCTCTGGCTGCAGCTGTGCCGTTACTCCTCTCCTGTCACTACCTCTGGCTGCAGGTGTGGTGTCACTCCTCTCCTGTCACTACCTCTGGCTGTAGCTGTTCCATCACTCCTCTCCTGTCACTACGTCTGGCTGCAGGTGTGCCATCACTCCTCTCCTGTCACTACCTCTGGCTGAAGGTGTGCTTTCACTGCTCTACTCTCACTACCTCTGGCTGCAGCTGTGCTGTCACTCCTCTCCTGTCGCTACCTCTGGCTGCAGGTGTGCTGTCACTGCTGTCACTCCTCTACTGTCACTACCTCTGGCTGCAGCTGTGCCATCACGCCTCTTCTGTCACTACCTCTGGCTGCAGCTGTGCTGTCACGCCTCTCCTCACTACCTCTGGCTGCTGCTGTGCTGTCACTCCTCTCCTGTCACTACCTCTGGCTGCAGCTGTGCTGTCACTCCTCTCCTGTCACTACCTCTGGCTGCAGGTGTGCCGTCACTCCTCTCCTCTCACTACCTCTGGCTGCAGCTGTGCTGCCACTCCTCTCCTGTCACTACCTCTGGCTGCAGGTGTGCTGTCACTCCTCTCCTCTCACTACCTCTGGCTGCAGCTGTGCTGTCACTCCTCTCCTGTCACTACCTCTGGCTGCAGGTGTGCTGTCACTCCTCTCCTCTCACTACCTCTGGCTGCAGGTGTGCTGTCACTCCTCTCCTGTCACTACCTTTGGCTGAAGGTGTGCTGTCACTCCTCTCCTCTCACTACCTCTGGCTGCAGCTGTGCTGTCACTCCTCTCCTGTCACTACCTCTGGCTGCAGGTGTGCTGCCTCTCCTGTCACTACCTCTGGCTGAAGGTGTGCTGTCACTCCTCTCCTCTCACTACCTCTGGCTGCAGCTGTGCTGTCACTCCTCTCCTGTCACTACCTCTGGCTGCAGGTGTGCTGTCACTCCTCTCCTGTCACTACCTCTGGCTGCAGGTGTGCTGTCACTCCTCTACTGTCACTACCTCTGGCTGCAGCTGTGCCATCACGCCTCTCCTGTCACTAGCTTTGGCTGAAGGTGTGCTGTCACTCCTCTCCTGTCACTACCTCTGGCTGAAGGTGTGCTTTCACTCCTCTACTCTCACTACCTCTGGCTGCAGCTGTGCTGTCACTCCTCTACTCTCACTACCTCTGGCTGCAGGTGTGCTGTCACTGCTGTCACTCCTCTACTGTCACTACCTCTGGCTGCAGCTGTGCCATCACGCCTCTTCTGTCACTACCTCTGGCTGCAGCTGTGCTGTCACGCCTCTCCTCACTACCTCTGGCTGCTGCTGTGCTGTCGCTCCTCTCCTGTCACTACCTCTGGCTGCAGCTGTGCTGTCACTCCTCTCCTGTCACTACCTCTGGCTGCAGGTGTGCTGTCACTCCTCTCCTGTCACTACCTCTGGCTGCAGGTGTGCTGTCACTCCTCTACTGTCACTACCTCTGGCTGCAGCTGTGCCATCACGCCTCTCCTGTCACTAGCTCTGGCTGAAGGTGTGCTGTCACTCCTCTCCTGTCACTACCTCTGGCTGCAGGTGTGCTGTCACTCCTCTCCTGTCACTACCTCTGGCTGCAGCTGTGCTGATACTCCTCTCCTGTCACTACCTGTGGCTGCAGCTGTGCTGTCACTCCTCTCCTGTCACTACCTCTGGCTGCAGGTGAGCAGTCACTCCTCTCCTGTCACTACCTCTGGCTGAAGGTGTGCTGTCACTCCTCTCCTGTCACTACCTCTGGCTGCAGATGTGCTTTCACTCCTCTCCTGTCACTACCTCTGGCTGCAGCTGTGCTGTCACTCCTCTCCTGTCACTACCTATGGCAGCAGCTGTGCTGTCACTCCTCTCCTGTCACTACCTCTGGCTACAGCTGTGCCGTCACTCCTCTCCTGTCACTACCTATGGCTGCAGCTGTGCTGTCACTCCTCTCCTGTCACTACCTCTGGCTGTTGCTGTGCTATCACTCTTCTCCTGTTACTACCTCTGGCTGCAGCTGTGCTGTCACTCCTCTACTGTCACTACCTCTGGCTGCAGCTGTGCCATCACGCCTCTTCTGTCACTACCTCTGGCTGCAGCTGTGCTGTCACGCCTCTCCTCACTACCTCTGGCTGCTGCTGTGCTGTCACTCCTCTCCTGTCACTACCTCTGGCTGCAGCTGTGCTGTCACTCCTCTCCTGTCACTACCTCTGGCTGCAGGTGTGCCGTCACTCCTCTCCTCTCACTACCTCTGGCTGCAGCTGTGCTGCCACTCCTCTCCTGTCACTACCTCTGGCTGCAGGTGTGCTGTCACTCCTCTCCTGTCACTACCTCTGGCTGCAGGTGTGCTGTCACTCCTCTCCTGTCACTACCTCTGGCTGCAGGTGTGCTGTCACTCCTCTCCTCTCACTACCTCTGGCTGCAGGTGTGCTGTCACTCCTCTCCTGTCACTACCTTTGGCTGAAGGTGTGCTGTCACTCCTCTCCTCTCACTACCTCTGGCTGCAGCTGTGCTGTCACTCCTCTCCTGTCACTACCTCTGGCTGCAGGTGTGCTGCCTCTCCTGTCACTACCTCTGGCTGAAGGTGTGCTGTCACTCCTCTCCTCTCACTACCTCTGGATGCAGCTGTGCTGTCACTCCTCTCCTGTCACTACCTCTGGCTGCAGGTGTGCTGTCACTCCTCTCCTGTCACTACCTCTGGCTGCAGGTGTGCTGTCACTCCTCTACTGTCACTACCTCTGGCTGCAGCTGTGCCATCACGCCTCTCCTGTCACTAGCTTTGGCTGAAGGTGTGCTGTCACTCCTCTCCTGTCACTACCTCTGGCTGAAGGTGTGCTTTCACTCCTCTACTCTCACTACCTCTGGCTGCAGCTGTGCTGTCACTCCTCTACTCTCACTACCTCTGGCTGCAGGTGTGCTGTCACTGCTGTCACTCCTCTACTGTCACTACCTCTGGCTGCAGCTGTGCCATCACGCCTCTTCTGTCACTACCTCTGGCTGCAGCTGTGCTGTCACGCCTCTCCTCACTACCTCTGGCTGCTGCTGTGCTGTCGCTCCTCTCCTGTCACTACCTCTGGCTGCAGCTGTGCTGTCACTCCTCTCCTGTCACTACCTCTGGCTGCAGGTGTGCTGTCACTCCTCTCCTGTCACTACCTCTGGCTGCAGGTGTGCTGTCACTCCTCTACTGTCACTACCTCTGGCTGCAGCTGTGCCATCACGCCTCTCCTGTCACTAGCTCTGGCTGCAGGTGTGCTGTCACTCCTCTCCTGTCACTACCTCTGGCTGCAGCTGTGCTGATACTCCTCTCCTGTCACTACCTGTGGCTGCAGCTGTGCTGTCACTCCTCTCCTGTCACTACCTCTGGCTGCAGGTGAGCAGTCACTCCTCTCCTGTCACTACCTCTGGCTGCAAATGTGCTGTCACTCCTCTCCTGTCACTACCTCTGGCTGCAGCTGTGCTGTCACTCCTCTCCTGTCACTACCTATGGCAGCAGCTGTGCTGTCACTCCTCTCCTGTCACTACCTCTGGCTACAGCTGTGCCGTCACTCCTCTCCTGTCACTACCTATGGCTGCAGCTGTGCTGTCACTCCTCTCCTGTCACTACCTCTGGCTGTTGCTGTGCTATCACTCTTCTCCTGTTACTACCTCTGGCTGCAGCTGTGCCGTCACTCCTCTCCTGTCACTACTTCTGGCTGCAGCTGTGCTGTCACTCCTCTCCTGTCACTACCTCTGGCTGTTGCTGTGCTATCACTCTTCTCCTGTTACTACCTCTGGCTGCAGCTGTGCCGTCACTCCTCTCCTGTCACTACTTCTGGCTGCAGCTGTGCCGTCACTCCTCTCCTGTCAGTACCTCTGGCTGCAGGTGTGGTGTCACTCCTCTCCTCTCACTACCTCTGGCTGCAGCTGTGCCGTTACTCCTCTCCTGTCACTACCTCTGGCTGCAGCTGTTCCATCACTCCTCTCCTGTCACTACGTCTGGCTGCATGTGTGCCATCACTCCTCTCCTGTCACTACCTCTGGCTGAAGGTGTGCTTTCACTCCTCTACTCTCACTACCTCTGGCTGCAGCTGTGCTGTCACTCCTCTCCTGTCGCTACCTCTGGCTGCAGGTGTGCTGTCACTGCTGTCACTCCTCTACTGTCACTACCTCTGGCTGCAGCTGTGCCATCACGCCTCTTCTGTCACTACCTCTGGCTGCAGCTGTGCTGTCACGCCTCTCCTCACTACCTCTGGCTGCTGCTGTGCTGTCACTCCTCTCCTGTCACTACCTCTGGCTGCAGCTGTGCTGTCACTCCTCTCCTGTCACTACCTCTGGCTGCAGGTGTGCCGTCACTCCTCTCCTCTCACTACCTCTGGCTGCAGCTGTGCTGCCACTCCTCTCCTGTCACTACCTCTGGCTGCAGGTGTGCTGTCACTCCTCTCCTGTCACTACCTCTGGCTGCAGGTGTGCTGTCACTCCTCTCCTGTCACTACCTCTGGCTGCAGGTGTGCTGTCACTCCTCTCCTCTCACTACCTCTGGCTGCAGGTGTGCTGTCACTCCTCTCCTGTCACTACCTTTGGCTGAAGGTGTGCTGTCACTCCTCTCCTCTCACTACCTCTGGCTGCAGCTGTGCTGTCACTCCTCTCCTGTCACTACCTCTGGCTGCAGGTGTGCTGCCTCTCCTGTCACTACCTCTGGCTGAAGGTGTGCTGTCACTCCTCTCCTCTCACTACCTCTGGCTGCAGCTGTGCTGTCACTCCTCTCCTGTCACTACCTCTGGCTGCAGGTGTGCTGTCACTCCTCTCCTGTCACTACCTCTGGCTGCAGGTGTGCTGTCACTCCTCTACTGTCACTACCTCTGGCTGCAGCTGTGCCATCACGCCTCTCCTGTCACTAGCTTTGACTGAAGGTGTGCTGTCACTCCTCTCCTGTCACTACCTCTGGCTGAAGGTGTGCTTTCACTCCTCTACTCTCACTACCTCTGGCTGCAGCTGTGCTGTCACTCCTCTACTCTCACTACCTCTGGCAGGAGGTGTGCTGTCACTGCTGTCACTCCTCTACTGTCACTACCTCTGGCTGCAGCTGTGCCATCACGCCTCTTCTGTCACTACCTCTGGCTGCAGCTGTGCTGTCACGCCTCTCCTCACTACCTCTGGCTGCTGCTGTGCTGTCACTCCTCTCCTGTCACTACCTCTGGCTGCAGCTGTGCTGTCACTCCTCTCCTGTCACTACCTCTGGCTGCAGGTGTGCCGTCACTCCTCTCCTCTCACTACCTCTGGCTGAAGGTGTGCTGTCACTCCTCTCCTCTCACTACCTCTGGCTGCAGCTGTGCTGTCACTCCTCTCCTGTCACTACCTCTGGCTGCAGGTGTGCTGTCACTCCTCTCCTCTCACTACCTCTGGCTGCAGGTGTGCTGTCACTCCTCTCCTGTCACTACCTTTGGCTGAAGGTGTGCTGTCACTCCTCTCCTCTCACTACCTCTGGCTGCAGCTGTGCTGTCACTCCTCTCCTGTCACTACCTCTGGCTGCAGGTGTGCTGTCACTCCTCTCCTCTCACTACCTCTGGCTGCAGGTGTGCTGTCACTCCTCTCCTCTCACTACCTCTGGCTGAAGGTGTGCTGTCACTCCTCTCCTCTCACTACCTCTGGCTGCAGCTGTGCTGTCACTCCTCTCCTGTCACTACCTCTGGCTGCAGGTGTGCTGTCACTCCTCTCCTCTCACTACCTCTGGCTGCAGCTGTGCTGTCACTCCTCTCCTGTCACTACCTCTGGCTGCAGGTGTGCTGTCACTCCTCTCACTACCTCTGGCTGCAGGTGTGCTGTCATTCCTCTCCTGTCACTACCTCTGGCTGAAGGTGTGCTTTCACTCCTCTACTCTCACTACCTCTGGCTGCAGCTGTGCTGTCACTCCTCTCCTGTCGCTACCTCTGGCTGCAGGTGTGCTGTCACTGCTGTCACTCCTCTACTGTCACTACCTCTGGCTGCAGCTGTGCCATCACGCCTCTTCTGTCACTACCTCTGGCTGCAGCTGTGCTGTCACGCCTCTCCTCACTACCTCTGGCTGCTGCTGTGCTGTCACTCCTCTCCTGTCACTACCTCTGGCTGCAGCTGTGCTGTCACTCCTCTCCTGTCACTACCTCTGGCTGCAGGTGTGCCGTCACTCCTCTCCTCTCACTACCTCTGGCTGCAGCTGTGCTGCCACTCCTCTCCTGTCACTACCTCTGGCTGCAGGTGTGCTGTCACTCCTCTCCTGGCACTACCTCTGGCTGCAGGTGTGCTGTCACTCCTCTCCTGTCACTACCTCTGGCTGCAGGTGTGCTGTCACTCCTCTCCTCTCACTACCTCTGGCTGCAGGTGTGCTGTCACTCCTCTCCTGTCACTACCTTTGGCTGAAGGTGTGCTGTCACTCCTCTCCTCTCACTACCTCTGGCTGCAGCTGTGCTGTCACTCCTCTCCTGTCACTACCTCTGGCTGCAGGTGTGCTGCCTCTCCTGTCACTACCTCTGGCTGAAGGTGTGCTGTCACTCCTCTCCTCTCACTACCTCTGGCTGCAGCTGTGCTGTCACTCCTCTCCTGTCACTACCTCTGGCTGCAGGTGTGCTGTCACTCCTCTCCTGTCACTACCTCTGGCTGCAGGTGTGCTGTCACTCCTCTACTGTCACTACCTCTGGCTGCAGCTGTGCCATCACGCCTCTCCTGTCACTAGCTTTGGCTGAAGGTGTGCTGTCACTCCTCTCCTGTCACTACCTCTGGCTGAAGGTGTGCTTTCACTCCTCTACTCTCACTACCTCTGGCTGCAGCTGTGCTGTCACTCCTCTACTCTCACTACCTCTGGCAGGAGGTGTGCTGTCACTGCTGTCACTCCTCTACTGTCACTACCTCTGGCTGCAGCTGTGCCATCACGCCTCTTCTGTCACTACCTCTGGCTGCAGCTGTGCTGTCACGCCTCTCCTCACTACCTCTGGCTGCTGCTGTGCTGTCACTCCTCTCCTGTCACTACCTCTGGCTGCAGCTGTGCTGTCACTCCTCTCCTGTCACTACCTCTGGCTGCAGGTGTGCCGTCACTCCTCTCCTCTCACTACCTCTGGCTGAAGGTGTGCTGTCACTCCTCTCCTCTCACTACCTCTGGCTGCAGCTGTGCTGTCACTCCTCTCCTGTCACTACCTCTGGCTGCAGGTGTGCTGTCACTCCTCTCCTCTCACTACCTCTGGCTGCAGGTGTGCTGTCACTCCTCTCCTGTCACTACCTTTGGCTGAAGGTGTGCTGTCACTCCTCTCCTCTCACTACCTCTGGCTGCAGCTGTGCTGTCACTCCTCTCCTGTCACTACCTCTGGCTGCAGGTGTGCTGTCACTCCTCTCCTCTCACTACCTCTGGCTGCAGGTGTGCTGTCACTCCTCTCCTCTCACTACCTCTGGCTGAAGGTGTGCTGTCACTCCTCTCCTCTCACTACCTCTGGCTGCAGCTGTGCTGTCACTCCTCTCCTGTCACTACCTCTGGCTGCAGGTGTGCTGTCACTCCTCTCCTCTCACTACCTCTGGCTGCAGCTGTGCTGTCACTCCTCTCCTGTCACTACCTCTGGCT
The DNA here is from genome assembly GCF_040937935.1 of Hyperolius riggenbachi. Lineage (NCBI taxonomy): Eukaryota > Metazoa > Chordata > Amphibia > Anura > Hyperoliidae > Hyperolius > Hyperolius riggenbachi. The sequence goes on along the minus strand of NC_090653.1, from coordinate 87,141,173 downwards.
GCAGGTGTGCTGTCACTCCTCTCACTACCTCTGGCTGCAGGTGTGCTGTCATTCCTCTCCTGTCACTACCTTTGGCTGAAGGTGTGCTGTCACTCCTCTCCTCTCACTACCTCTAGCTGCAGCTGTGCTGTCACTCCTCTCCTGTCACTACCTCTGGCTGCAGGTGTGCTGCCACTCCTCTCCTGTCACTACCTCTGGCTGAAGGTGTGCTGTCACTCCTCTCCTCTCACTACCTCTGGCTGCAGCTGTGCTGTCACTCCTCTCCTGTCACTACCTCTGGCTGCAGGTGTGCTGTCACTCCTCTCCTGTCACTACCTCTGGCTGCAGGTGTGCTGTCACTCCTCTACTGTCACTACCTCTGGCTGCAGCTGTGCCATCACGCCTCTCCTGTCACTAGCTCTGGCTGAAGGTGTGCTGTCACTCCTCTCCTGTCACTACCTCTGGCTGCAGGTGTGCTGTCACTCCTCTACTGTCACTACCTCTGGCTGCAGCTGTGCCATCACGCCTCTCCTGTCACTACCTCTGGCTGCAGCTGTGCTGTCACTCCTCTCCTGTCACTACCTCTGGCTGCAGGTGAGCAGTCACTCCTCTCCTGTCACTACCTCTGGCTGAAGGTGTGCTGTCACTCCTCTCCTGTCACTACCTCTGGCTGCAGGTGTGCTGTCACTCCTCTCCTGTCACTACCTCTGGCTGCAGCTGTGCTGTCACTCCTCTCCTGTCACTACCTGTGGCTGCAGCTGTGCTGTCACTCCTCTCCTGTCACTACCTCTGGCTGCAGGTGAGCAGTCACTCCTCTCCTGTCACTACCTCTGGCTGAAGGTGTGCTGTCACTCCTCTCCTGTCACTACCTCTGGCTGCAGGTGTGCTGTCACTCCTCTCCTGTCACTACCTCTGGCTGCAGCTGTGCTGTCACTCCTCTCCTGTCACTACCTATGGCAGCAGCTGTGCTGTCACTCCTCTCCTGTCACTACCTCTGGCTACAGCTGTGCCTTCACTCCTCTCCTGCTACTACCTATGGCTGCAGCTGTGCTGTCACTCCTCTCCTGTCACTACCTCTGGCTGAAGGTGTGCTGTCACTCCTCTCCTCTCACTACCTCTGGTTGCAGCTGTGCTGTCACTCCTCTCCTGTCACTACCTCTGGCTGCAGGTGTGGGGCTGGAAGAAGCCCCAGGTATGTATAAAATCTTTTTCTTTTTTCACCCCCCCCCCTCCCCCTGTTCCTCTCTGGTTCCCTTTAAATCATGTCTTATCATGTGTAATGTGTCATAACTCTAAGTGGTCATTATTTCATTACTACATGCAAAACGTTTAGCTCAGAAATGTCATTTTCCTGGAGAGAACGGAACCTGATTGGTGGGTTTTGAGCTGCTGCAGCCATGGTAGGAAATGGATGTTTCCTTTTACACAATACCAGTTGCCTGGCAGTCCTGCTGATGTCTTTGGCTGCATTAGTGGATGAATCACACACTTGAAACAAGCATGCAGCTAATCCAGTCTGACTTCAGTCCGAGCACCTGTTCTGCATGCTTGTTGAGGGTCTGTGGTTAAAAGTATTAGAGACATAGGGTCAGCAGAAGAGTCAGGCAACTGGTATTATTTTAAAAGGAAAAATCCATATACTTCTCAGTTTAGGTTGCCTTTAAAGGGCTCCAAGCCTCAAAATCTGTCATCATAGCAACATCCGTGAGTTCAGACAGATGCTTGCAAGTTATTCTAAACAATACTCTCCAACACTATAATATTGTTATTGTGCATGTAGTGCTGATATCTTCTGCAGTACATAAAGAGAACCTGAGATGAACAGAACGTAAAAATTTATACTTACCTGGGGTTTCATCTACCCCCATGTAGTCCATTTGCTTGATCGCTGTCCTCCCAGATCCCTCCGCTCTTCTGCAGTGTTGCCTGGTAAATTCCCCAGCAGTGCGCGCCCCCAATCTCACTTCCTTGGCCATGAGTGTTGTATGCATGCGCCCTTCACAAACTCTGTAATTGCGCTTGCGCAGCAATCAAGTAGTGTGCCCAGCCCGGACCGTGCATGCCCAGTGGCCCACGACTGGAAAGCGGACTTCACTGTGGGGATCAGGAGGATTGCAATTAAGCAGGTGGAGGTAGTCTCTCCATATCTTGAGTGCCAGGGGTCTGAAGGAAGCCTCAGGTGTGCATACATCCTTATGTTTTATTTATCTCAAGTTTTCTTTAACCCTCCTGGCGGTCTATTAAAAACCGTCAGGGGCAGCGCAGACGGTTTTTTGTAATTTTTTTTTTTTAAATCATGTAGCGAGCCGAGGGCTCGCTACATGATACCCACTGCTCAGCGGCATCCCCCTAGCCCGTTCGATCGCCTCCGGCGATAGGCGATCAGGAAATCCCGTTCAAAGAACGGGATTTCCTGAAGGGCTTCCCCCGTCGCCATGGCGACGGGGCGGGATGACGTCGCCGTCGTGGGATGACCATAGGCCAGGCTGCGCAAGGGGTCTAGGGGGGGGCGCGGCCATGGCGACGGGGCGGGATGACGTCGCGGGATGACGATAGGCCAGGCTGTGCAGGGGGGCGGGGCGGCCAGGAAGGTTAAAGGGAATCCAAGGTGAGAGTGATAGGGAAGCTGCCATATTGATATCCTTTTAAAAAATACCAGTTGCCTGGACACCTGTTGATTTTTCCAGCATCAGTATTGTCTGAGTCACACACCTGAAACAAGCATGCAGCTAATCTAGGCCTTGATTCACAAAGCTGCATTGCCACAGCAGCGCAGCTTAATGAGTGCAGAGAGTGTTATAATTGCCTGCGCATGCTATGCAGCCATAGTTAGAGATGGCCCGAACGGTTCGCCGGTAAATGGGAACCGGCGAACTTCGATGGTTCGTGATCGCGGAGAACCGCAAACTTTTTCGGAAGTTCGGTCCGCCCCTATACTACATCCTTAGGGTCAACTTTGACCCTCTACATCAGTCAGCAGGCACATTGTAGCCAATCAGGCTACACTCCCTCCTGGAGCCCCACCCCCCCTTATAAAAGGCAGGCAGCGTCAGGCATTTCACTCACTCGTGTGCCTGCAGTGAAGGGAGAGGTCTGCTGCAGACATTAGGGAAAGCATAGTTAGGCTCTTGTAGGTTTGTTAGCTTGCTCCTTGCTGATTCTTATTGCTAAAAAGCACTCCTCAACAACTTTTTTGAGAGCTAATCTTGTTGTGGTGATCTATTTTTTTTTTTTTGTGACCCACTTGCATTATATACAGCCCTGTCAGTTAGTCGCAGCTGGCCTTTGGCCCCCTGGTGGGAATTTCTACTGTGCCACTGTCAGGCCCAGCACATTCAGTGACTACCTGTGTGTGTGACAGGCAGCTGCACATTTGTAATCCCAATCACTGCACCTGTTCACTGTTCAGTGCACCTACCTACCTACCTACCTACGTGAGTGCACGTATTGTTAATACCACCAGTCATTGCATCTGTTCACTGTACCTGTGTGTGTGTGTGACAGGCAGCTGCACATTTGTAATCCCAATCGCTGCACTTTTTCGCTGTTCAGTGCACCTATCTACTGTAACATCTGCAACTATGGCGGCTGCGGACACGCAGGGTATACCCGCAGCCGCCTTTGTTCCCTGTTTTCAGGCCTCATCCGTTCCATCGGCGTCTAGCACGCCGGGTTCGTTACTGTCTCGTGCTCATAGGGTCGCTGTATCGCGCGGACGCGCGTGGAGACAGGATCTTTATGCTGGAAGAAGACGCGTCAGCTGACTTGCCGGTCATCCTGTGGCTGGCACACTGAAGGGGCGCGGCTGTGAGCTCTCCTCGGCTTCTTAAGCCTTCACTGGTCATTGGCAACTTGTCTGCTGTTGCGAATACACTCGTGTTAGCGCTCAGACCTTAGACTAGTATCCGGTGTGCTTTGATCTGGGAGGAAACCAGGGATTTCACACAAGACTAGGACTATTGTATATTGTATTACTGATTACCTGTGTATGATTCTGGCTATACTCTGACCTTGCTATTGCTCATCGATTCTGTACTTCTGCCTATCTGACCTTAGTTGCTGAACCTCTGCCTGATTACTCACTATTCTTCTGCCTCACGTTTTTGTACTGTATTTGCCTCTCAGTTGCCAACCTTGCCTGTCTGACCTCTCTACTCACCAGTGGGCCCTTGCCATTGGTGAGGTGCTCTTTTGATTAAATACCCACCAGCTCCTCTGGTGAGGTTTAGTTTAAGTTATACAGCTCCTGTGACTTATAGTACCTTACCAGCTCCTCTGGTAAGGTTTAGCCAAACTTTGTTGTCACTCCTGTTATTAGTACTTTACCAGCTCCTCTGGTAAAGACCTGTTATTTATACTACTGTTGTTGCAGCTAGTACAGCTGCCTCTCACCTGCTCTGCTGTGGTCACTTATCCCGCTCTGCACCCATTGAGGAAGGAATCTAATTCCGAAACGCCGATGTCTGGGTAAACAAGTGGAGGGTGACAGCACCTCATCTCACACTGCTTGTTGAACTGTTTTATGCGCATTAACAGATTGGGACTCTGTCCCTGGACTTTACTATAGGGGACTTGATCCTCCTTGGGACCCATGTTTGCTGGATGATATAAGCTATAGCTGTGTTTTGGACTGTGTCCTTACTGGTTACATGATTGCTGCTTACACATCTCTCTAGCTAATAGTGGGTTACTTCATGTATTCTATGTATGTTATGTACTGTATGTAAACATTTTTGTATGCACTTTCTTATTGGTACTGAGATTTCATACCAGCTTATGATATTCTTAATACATTGATTATCAATACACTTTTTCTAAGCATTTAAATTGGCTTGGTGTGCGTGTCTTTTTGTTTGTTAATTGGTGTCTATTATTGACACAGCACCCCGTTGTTATTTGAGATATTTGTGCTTATTTCCATCATAGGTGTGCAATACCTAATCTATTGTGTATGGCAGGTTCACTCCACCCAGGCTTTTATAGACTCGGGTTCAGCTGTGAATGTTATGGCTTATGATTTTGCTATCAAATTCGGTTTTCCTTTAACTTCTGTGGGACGACAGGTGCAGATTACAGCAGTGGATGATTCCCCATTACTGATTAAGCAGTCCATCACCCAGACTCCTGTATTATTATGCCAACTAGGGGTCTTACATAAGGAACAAATACAGTTTCTGGTACTCAAGATGTCCACCTCTACCATCATTCTGGGTATGTTGTGGCTTAAAAAACATTCTCCTCAGATTGACTGGAGTTCCAGACAGTTGTTGAGCTGGTCTCCTTATTGTCATCATCATTGTTTGGAGAAAGTTACCATAGCCGCCACCGAGATTCAAGTGGAGGGGACTTCTGAGTCGTCCTCTGAACCCCCTGAAATAGATACCTGGGTGGATTGGGTACATACGTTGAGCCCATTCCAACAAGAGGTCCCTGAAGGGAAACCAGAGGGGGTTCTATTTGTACCATTACAGTTCAGATTTAAGATTCTTCATGCCTTCCATACCCATAAAAATGCTAGTCACCCAGGGATTGCTCGCACCCAGGAGTTGTTGGACCGTTGTGTCTGGTGGCCCTCGATGGTGTCAGATTGTAAGGAATTTATCGGTAATTGCTCTGTATGTGCTAGGAGTAAGTCGTCAAGACAGGCTCCTGTGGGTACCTTACAGTCACTTCCGGTGCCTGAGCAGCCATGGACTCATGTGTCCATGGACTTTGTGGGCGAACTGCCTAGATCAGAAGGTAAAACAGTCATATGGGTGGTAGTCGATAGGTTCAGCAAGATGGCCTATTTTATTCCCTTGGACGGACTCCCCACTGCACAGGAGCTGGCAGAGCTCTTTATCCATCACATTTTCAGACTGCATGGAATTCCGGAAAATGTGGTGTCAGATAGGGGAGTCCAGTTCGTGTCCAGGTTTTGGAGGGCCTTCTGTCATCATATGGGAATGAATCTATCGTTTTCCTCCGGCTATCACCCACAGACTAACGGGCAGACCGAAAGGGTCAACCAGTCTTTAGAGCAGTTCCTTAGGTGTTACGTAGCTGATGCTCAGATGGATTGGGTCAAATTCTTGCCTTTTGCAGAATTTGTCCATAATAATTTGAAATGTAATTCCTCGGAATTCTCCCCTTTTCAGGTGGTAACGGGGAGATCACCGAAATTCTCTCCTCTGCCGGTGGTGTCTTCACCTTTCCCGGCCTTGGAGGACTGGCAAGGGACATTAAAGGAGATCTGGGGAAAGTCAAAGGGAACTTAAAAAAGGCTTTTGCTATCCAGAAAAGACAGGCAGATAAGAAACGTTCTATGGAATGGAATTTTGTTCCAGGAGATTTAGTGTGGGTTTCTACTCGACATTTGGCCTTAAAGCAACCTTCTGCTAAACTGGGTCCCAAATTTATAGGGCCATACCTTGTGTCCAAAAGGGTCAACAAGGTTACCTATGTTGTCTCGCTCCCACCCAGTTTCAGGGGTGGTAGAATGTTTCATGTGTCCCTCTTGAAACCTGCTGTGCATGTGGATTCCACCCCCCCCAAAGCCCCCCCACGTGGTGATTGATGGAGAACCAGATTACGAGATAGAGCAGATCTTGGATTCTCGGGTGGTGCGTAACTCCATACAGTACCTAGTCCACTGGAAAGGGTATAGTGCAGAGGAGAGGTCTTGGGTACCTGCTTGTCGCATGCATGCAGAAGGACTCAGGGAGCAGTTTCATAGATTGCATCCTGACAGGCCAGGTGGATCGTGTCCGGAGTCCACGCCTAGAGGGGTGGGGACTGTAACATCTGCAACTATGGCGGCTGCGGACTTGGAGGGTATACCCGCGGCCGCCTTTGTTCCCTGTTCTCAGGCCTCATCCGTTCCGTCAGCGTCTAGCACGCCGGGAACGGTACTGTCTCGTGCTCATAGGGTCGCTGTATCGCTCAGGCACGCGCGGAGACAGGAGCTATATGCTGGAAGAAGGCGCGTCAGCTGTCCTGCCGGTCGGCTGACGTCAGAGGTGACTCACGCCGCTCGGATTGGCTGATTGTTAAGGGGCACGGCTGTGAGCTCTCCTCGGCTTCTTAAGCCTTCACTGGTCATTGGCAACTTGTCTGCTGTTGCGAATACACTCGTGTTAGCGCTCAGACCTTAGACTAGTATCCGGTGTGCTTTGATCTGAGAGGAAACAAGGGATTTCACACAAGACTAGGACTATTGTATATTGTATTACTGATTACCTGTGTATGATTCTGGCTATACTCTGACCTTGCTATTGCTCATCGATTCTGTAATTCTGCCTATCTGACCTTAGTTGCTGAACCTCTGCCTGATTATTCACTATTCTTCTGCCTTACGTTTCTGTACTGTATTTGCCTCTCAGTTGCCAACCTTGCCTGTCTGACACCTCTACTCACCAATGGGCCCTTGCCACTGGTGAGGTGCTCTTTTGATTAAATACCCACCAGCTCCTCTGGTGAGGTTAAGTTTAACCTCCCTGGTGGTTAATTTTTTTTTGCAAATGGGCAAAAATCCTTTTTTTTTAATTTTTTCTTTTTGGTATCATGTAAAGCTACCAGAATGGTAGCTACATGAAACCCCACTAGAGGGTGCATGTTTCCCTCTAGTGCGATCGTCGCCGGCATCAATAGCAAACAGGGGAACGCGTATATAACGCGTTCCCCTGTTTGGCTTCTCCTGTCGCCATGGCGAAGATCGGCATGACGTCATGGACGTCAGCCGACGTCCTGACGTCAGGCGCACTCAATCCAGCCCATAGCGCTGCCCGGAACTCATTGGTCCGGGCAGCGCAGGGCTCTGGCGGGGGCCTCCTCCGCCGCCGCGTGCGGACGATCGCCGCAGAGCGGCGGCGATCAAGCTGTGCGCGCGGCTGGCAAAGTGCTGGCTGCGCGCACAGCACTTTGAATGGTGAAAATCGCCCCACCAGGGGCTGAGATCTCCCCCTGCACGGCATAGCCCGAGCTCAGCTCGGGCTTACCGCCAGGGAGGTTAAGTTATACAGCTCCTCAGGGGTGCAGCTAAGGTTTTTGTGGCCCCAAGCGGACTGTAGCAAGAGGCCCTATCCTATCCTCGGCGAAAAATGGGTGTGGTTATCCCACATAAGTGGGCATGGCCATGACATGTGGGTGGGACAGGAGGGCGGATTGGGGCGGGGCTGTTTGCGGGGAAAAAATGGATGTGGGGGGTGATTGAGGCGCACGTAGCGCGCCGAAAGATGGGCGCGGCCATGACATTGTATGGGCGAAGCTTAACCGTAGCACAGCAAATATAGCCAACTATGACCATTAAATAATAAATGCAGCAACAGTTACCCCAGACACCAGAAAATAAAAACGCAATTTGGGCCACATTTCAGCAGAAATCAAACGCAATTAGGGCACATTTTCAGCAGAAATCAAACGCAATTAGGGCACATTTTCAGCCGAAATCAAACGCAATTAGGGCACATTTTCAGCAGAAATCAAACGCAATTAGGGCACAGTTCAGCAGAAATCAAACGCAATTAGGGCCACATTTTCAGCAGATATCAAACGCAATTAGGGCACAGTTCAGCAGAAATCAATCGCAATTAGGGCACAGTTCAGCAGAAATCAAACGCAATTAGGGCACAGTTCAGCAGATATCAAACGCAATTAGGGCACAGTTCAGCAGAAATCAATCGCAATTAGGGCCACATTTTCAGCAGATATCAAATGCAATTAGGGCACAGTTCAGCAGAAATCAATCGCAATTAGGGCCACATTTTCAGCAGATATCAAACGCAATTAGGGCACAGTTCAGCAGAAATCAATCGCAATTAGGGCCACATTTTCAGCAGATATCAAACGCAATTAGGGCCACATTTTCAGCAGATATCAAACGCAATTAGGGCACAGTTCAGCAGAAATCAATCGCAATTAGGGCCACATTTTCAGCAGATATCAAACGCAATTAGGGCACAGTTCAGCAGAAATCAATCGCAATTAGGGCTGCAAAAAGAAAATAATTTACTCACCTGGCAGGCTGGCACTGGCAGAAGTCTTCTCTCCCCGTCTCCTCTCCCGGCCGGCTCCTCAGGCGCGCAGTTCCCACGGAGCTCCCTCCCTGGCTTCCTCCTCCAATCTCCCGCACTGATTCATGCAGGGCTACGGGAAGATGGCCACCCGAAGCCCTGTACTGGAGACATAGTCTCCAGAGCAGGGCTTCGGCGGCGGCCATCTTCCCGTAGCCCTGCTCTGCTCTGCCAGTGCCAGCCCCGCGGGGCTGCGGGGAAAAAGTGACATCACGCCGACGTCACGGAGCCGCCGAGGTCCCTAAGATCTTGAGGCCCCAAGCGACCGCTTGGTTCGCTTTATGCCTCGCGGCGCCCCTGCAGCTCCTGTGACTGATAGTACCTTACCAGCTCCTCTGGTAAGGTTTAGCCAAACTTTGTTGTCACTCCTGTTATTAGTACTTTACCAGCTCCTCTGGTAAAGACCTATTATTTATACTACTATTGTTGCAGCTAGTACCCACCAGCTCCCCTGGTGAGGGCTAGCACTGTTGTTGCAGCTAGTACCCACCAGCTCCCCTGGTGAGGTCTAGCACTGTTGTTTCAGATAGTACTCACCAGCTTCTCTGGTGAGATCTATCCATTTAATCTACTGTTGCACCAAACACTTTACACCTCTGTTTCTCAGCCGTCTATACTTGCATTGTTGACCATACTGCAGATCACCACATAATCAGGTATAGAGTCTGTATTATTGGTGATTCTGCAGATCACACAATAATCAGACATCTGTGTGCTACACCAATCGGTACATCTACCTACCTACGTGAGCGCACGCATTGTTAATACTACCAGTCATTGCACCTGTTCACGGTACCTGTGTGTGTGTGTGTGTGTGTGTGTGTGTGTGTGTGTGTGTGTGTGTGTGACAGGCAGTTGCAAATTTGTAATACAAATCACTGCAGTGCATACCTGTAACCTGTTCAGTGCACCTACGTGACCGCAAGCAGTGTAATATACCACCAGTCACTGCACCTGTTCATGGTACCTGTGTGTGACAGCTGCACATTTGTAATACCAATCCCTGCATACCTGTTGACTGCACCTGTGTGACCGCACGCTGTTTGGGATACCGTGCATACCTGTTAACTTCACCTGTGTGACAGCTGCACATTGTATTGTAATACCAGTCACTGCATACCTTTCACTGCACCTGTGTGACTGCACATTGTATTAGTCAAGTCAGTGCTAGAGATGGCCCGAACGGTTCGCCGATGATTGGTTCCCAGCGAACTTCCAGTGGTTCGCGATTGCGGAGAACCGCGAACTTTCCTGGAAGTTCGGTTCGCCCCCGTAATGCACCATTAGGATCAACTTTGACCCTCTACATCACAGTCAGCAGGCACATTGTAGCCAATGAGGCTACACTCCCTCCTGGAGCCCCACCCCCCCTTATAAAAGGCAGGCACCGCCGGCCATTATACTCACTTGTGTGCCTGCAGTAAATGGAGAAGGGACAGCTGCTGCAGACTTTCTCATCGGGAAAGATTAGTTAGGCTCTTGTAGTCTTGTTAGCTTGCTCCTTGCTTATTCTTATAGCTAAAATAGTACCCCACAACAGCTCTTTTGAGAGCTAATCTTGTTCTTGTGATCTATTTCTTTTTTCTGTGTGTCCCACTGACACTTGTGTTGCATAGACAGCCTTGATAATCCATACTGTGTGTGTGCCACTGCCAGGCCCAGCACATTCAGTGACTACCTGTGTGTGTGACAGGTGCACATTGTAATACCCATTACTGCATATACCTACCTACCTGTTGTTCACAGGTCACCCACCTCCCTACGTGAGTTGAGCGCACGCAGTGTCACTGTGCCTGTCCGCTACCGGTCTGTGTGTGTCAGGTGCACATTGTAATACCCAGTACTGCATATACTGCATATACCTAGAGCCAGAGGAAGGCCACCCGGCAGATCTGTGCGAGGTCGTGTTGATGTGATATCGTGCGGCCCTCAACTAAAGTACAGTGCTCAGAAGAAGGTACGTCCCATCAACTCCAAGATTGTCAGGATGTGGTTGACTATTTAACACAGAACACCTCAATTTCCGCAGCCACCAGCGCTACTACAAGCACCACATCCATTGCATTTGCGACTTCACAGGAGTTAATTGGTGGGGAATTTACTGATTCACAGCCATTATTTTTACAACCAGATGAAGGCGCTAAGGAAGTTACACCACCTCATATGTCTGAGTTAGGTGGCGACACTATGGACGTAACGTGTGAAGATGATGAAGTACCTGCTGTTGGTGCAGTTTTTGAGGTGTCTGTGGCAAGCAAAGCTGGGCAGGATGATTATGATGATGACGATGATATGGATCCTACGTATGTTCCCAATAGAGGAGATGAACAGGGGGACAGTTCAGAGGGGGAGTCAGAAAGGAGTAGGAGGAGACGAGTTGCTGAAAGAAGCAGGGGGAGATCGTCGTCAGAAACAGCTGGTGGCAGTGTCCGGCGCCATGTATCGCCACCTATGGACAGCCAGCCAACATGCCCTTCAACGTCAGCTGCTGATGCCACCATAGTGCCATCACCCCAGGGGGGCTCAGCGGTTTGGACATTTTTTAATGTGTCTGCCTCAGATCGGAGCAATGCCATCTGTTGTCTCTGCCTCCAAGAATTGAGCCGTGGAAAGGCCAACACTCACGTAGGGACAAGTGCCTTACGAAGGCACATGGAGAAAAGGCACAAACTGCAATGGGAAGAGCACCTGAGCAAAAGCAGCACACAAAAGAAAAGGCCACCCTCCTTCTCCTCTTCCTCCTTCAGGTACAGCATCTTCAGCCGCTTTCTCCCTTCACACCTTCACAGCCACCCTCCTCCACTCTGCCTCTGCCCTTGAACGGTTCCTGTCTCGTGCTCATAGGGTCGCTGTATCGCGCAGGTGCGCGTGGAGACAGGACCTTTATGCTGGAAGAAGGCGCGTCAGCTGTCCTGCCGGTCGGCTGACGTCAGAGGTGACTCACGCCGCTCGGATCAGCTGATTGTTAAGGGGCGCGGCTGTGAGCTCTCCTCGGCTTCTTAAGCCTTCACTGGTCATTGGCAACTTGTCTGCTGTTGCGAATACACTCGTGTTAGCGCTCAGACCTTAGACTAGTATCCGGTGTGCTTTGATCTGGGAGGAAACAAGGGATTTCACACAAGACTAGGACTATTGTATATTGTATTACTGATTACCTGTGTATGATTCTGGCTATACTCTGACCTTGCTATTGCTCATCGATTCTGTACTTCTGCCTATCTGACCTTAGTTGCTGAACCTCTGCCTGATTACTCACTATTCTTCTGCCTCACGTTTCTGTACTGTATTTGCCTCTCAGTTGCCAAACCTTGCCTGTCTGACACCTCTACTCACCAATGGGCCCTTGCCACTGGTGAGGTGCTCTTTTGATTAAATACCCACCAGCTCCTCTGGTGAGGTTTAGTTTAAGTTATACAGCTCCTGTGACTGATAGTACCTTACCAGCTCCTCTGGTAAGGTTTAGCCAAACTTTGTTGTCACTCCTGTTATTAGTACTTTACCAGCTCCTCTGGTAAAGACCTATTATTTATACTACTGTTGTTGCAGCTAGTACCCACCAGCTCCCCTGGTGAGGGCTAGCACTGTTGTTGCAGCTAGTACCCACCAGCTCCCCTGGTGAGGGCTAGCACTGTTATTGTAGCTAGTACCCACCAGCTCCCCTGGTGAGGTCTAGCACTGTTGTTTCAGATAGTACTCACCAGCTTCTCTGGTGAGATCTATCCATTTAATCTACTGTTGCACCAAACACTTTACACCTCTGTTTCTCAGCCGTCTATACTTGCATTGTTAGCGATACTGCAGATCACCTCATAATCAGGTATAGAGTCTGTATTATTGGTGATTCTGCAGATCACACAATAATCAGACGTCTGTGTGCTACACCAATCGTTACATCTACCTACCTACGTGAGCGCACGCATTGTTAATACTACCAGTCATTGCACCTGTTCACGGTACCTGTGTGTGTGTGTGTGTGTGTGTGTGTGTGTGTGTGTGTGTGTGTGTGTGTGTGTGTGACAGGCAGTTGCAAATTTGTAATACAAATCACTGCAGTGCATACCTGTAACCTGTTCAGTGCACCTACATGACCGCAAGCAGTGTAATATACCACCAGTCACTGCACCTGTTCACGGTACCTGTGTGTGACAGCTGCACATTTGTAATACCAATCCCTGCATACCTGTTGACTGCACCTGTGTGACCGCACGCTGTTTGGGATACCGTGCATACCTGTTAACTTCACCTGTGTGACAGCTGCACATTGTATTGTAATACCAGTCACTGCATACCTTTCACTGCACCTGTGCGACTGCACATTGTATTAGTCAAGTCAGTGCTAGAGATGGCCCGAACGGTTCGCCGATGATTGGTTCCCAGCGAACTTCCGGTGGTTCGCGATTGCGGAGAACCGCGAACTTTCCTGGAAGTTCGATTCGCCCCCATAATGCACCATTAGGATCAACTTTGACCCTCTACATCACAGTCAGCAGGCACATTGTAGCCAATGAGGCTACACTCCCTCCTGGAGCCCCACCCCCCTTATAAAAGGCAGGCACCGCCGGCCATTATACTCACTCGTGTGCCTGCAGTAAATGGAGAAGGAACAGCTGCTGTAGACTTTCTCATCGGGAAAGATTAGTTAGGCTCTTGTAGGCTTGTTAGCTTGCTCCTTGCTGATTCTTATTGCTAAAATAGTACCCCACAACAGCTCTTTTGAGAGCTAATCTTGTTCTTGTGATCTATTTTTTTTTCTGTGTGTCCCACTGACACTTGTGTTGCATAGACAGCCTTGATAATCCATACTGTGTGTGTGCCACTGCCAGGCCCAGCACATTCAGTGACTACCTGTGTGTGTGACAGGTGCACATTGTAATACCCATTACTGCATATACCTACCTACCTGTTGTTCACAGTGCACCCACCTACCTACGTGAGTTGAGCGCACACAGTGTCACTGTGCCTGTCCGCTACCGGTCTGTGTGTGTCAGGTGCACATTGTGTCACAGGAGCCCTAGTGGTTGACCGCACTTAGCCTTCTAAACGGTGCCAGCGCACAGATCGTGCGAACTCTGGTCGCAGTCAATGCGCAGGAACCGTTAAGAATTAGCCGCAGACAACTCAGAAGGGAGCCTGTGAGACACGGGTAATTACAACGTCACCTACTGGTTCAGAGTAAACTGCCACCACTGCGGTTACCATGGGACCGTGGAGCCCACTAACTGACTGACTAGTCCTGCGAATAAAACGGTTAAACACACGGTATTCTGTCTAGCCAACAACAAACAAACAGTAGCGTATCTTCAGAGACCCGGGATCAGTTCTGTGTGTGTGCTGATAAGCAGGGTAGCGGACAGTGAATGACTTGGAGAAAGTCGTTTATTCACGCAATATAAATAATTAATATATACAGACAATTATTAAAATCACAATTATTAAGACAGTAATAGCCAGTATAAAAAATAAAAGAAGGGAGAAAAATACTTAGTTCCTGGAAAGATGTCCTTTTTGTGGGAAAACAGAGTTCTGGGTTTCAATTTGAGTTCAGAGTTCAGACCAGGTGGATGCCAGCATATCCTCAAGCTGGCATCTGATGAGTTCAAGATGTTTCAGTGTGGAGGACACTGAGTTTGGGTCCTCTGCCATTCTTATGCCCCTGCTTCAGTAGGAGGGAGTGAGGGCGGGGAGCCATACACCCCCTTAGAAGATGAGATGAGCCCTCCCCTTATCCTGGGGGCTAGAAATCATATCTACCCATATATGGGCTCTATCTCACCGAACCGTACAGGTCAGGGCAGATTTATTAACATTTTCAGGTCTGTCTCGATTTACCCAGCGCCCTGATACCAGACATGAGGGGTGGGACCCCTGTGGTATCATCAGGGCATTTTCAAACTGCCTAACTGGCAGTCCTTACCTCAGAATGTTCTGAAACTTCCTCAGAACCAGCACCGGGGCTCATGCTACACTTCCCCCACGTTTGGCGAAGCTGCCATCTCAGGAACCCCAGAAATATGACAGATCTGGGAAGTTATGGATTATGCTATGAGACTCAGGTTTATTCAGGATGTGTTCTAGCTGCTAACTTCCCTTTGATCTTTACCAGTGAGCAAGGTGTCAAGACCTCCTGGAGATTTGTAGCCTGCCTGGCTGCACCTAGGCATCCTGATCACCCCTTGGTTAATTAACATCTACATGAGATCAGCTAGGTGTCACCTTATACCTGATGGATGGGCCATCCGCACAGCTTGAAGCCAGGGGCTCTCTGAGCCCAGGCTCATTAGCATATCAAAAGAGCCATCCAGCCTTTAGGATGGTGCTCTCTCTGCTAAGAAAAGGACTTCAGCTCCCCCTACACACTCAACCCAGATTGTATCGATTTGAAGCGCAATCGATGCAGGGAATCGAGTGCGATCGCTTTTTCTTCACGGGCGGTTACAGGATGCGCCTGCGGCCCCGCAACCGTCCGTGACAGCCCTCCCTGGGGAGAAGGCAGATAGACATTCATCAGCAAGATGTGTGTCGTTGCCGCTAACCTGCGAGATCTGATCTAGTTCCCCGTTGGCGTTCTGGGGTCGGCTGCCCGCTGCGTGTCGGCCAACCTGGCTGACGGGTCTCGGGTTGCCAGTGCGGCGGGAAAACCTATTGGAGCCTGTGGCTCGGTTCCCCTGGACCGGGCGCGGTCTGCTACCCTCAGGGTTGACCCGACATGGACCATTCTGGACAGGGCGTTTGCGCCACTGCAGTCGGACGTGGTGTCTGCCGGGACTGCTGACAACGGGCAGTGGGTTGGTTAGGTCAACAGCCAGCCCACGCAGGGTTCCCCTGCTAAGTGGCTGTGGACCTAAGGGAACCCCGCGGGGATCCCTGGACCTTCCCAGCTCCTGACAGACGACACATGCTCTGCAGTAGTTTGCTACATCCCTGTTCATCCGGGGCCAATAAAACAGTTTCCGAATACCGGCAAGTGTCTTGCGGACCCCTGAGTGCCCTGTCAGAGGATTACCATGTGCGGATTTCAGCACATGTCCCCTGAACGCACTCGGGACCACAAGCCATTTGGTATTCGCGTGGGATCTACCTGTAGGGGGCTGTACAGACTCACTGTACAGTCTCCCACCTTCCCAGTACACCTTGAAAGCGGCCCCGTCTGCGAGGGGCTCAGCGGCTTGCTGCCTGAGCACCTCCAGGCTTGGGTCACGTTGTAGTGCGGCTGAGAATACGGCGCTGTCAGTTTCAGCCAACTGGCTCATGTCACACGAGGCCAGCGGCTGAAAGGTCTCATCCCTGCGGTCAGAGGAGGGGGAGGAGGCCGGAACCCCCTCCACCTGTTCTGAGCTCGGGTTCTGAGCAGTGCAGCTGCGCGGTACTGCTAGCACAGGTACACTGTCAGAATGGCACAGACGGACATTACTCAAATCATCATTGCATGCAGTAATGACATTGACAGGTATAGACATTTTTTCATTACAGACAGGTTGTACAGTAAACTCAGGTACAGTTACAGCATCATCACAACAGACAGTCTGTACATCAAACTCAGGTGCCTTTGAAGCAGGCACTATTGAACCTGGTACCCTTGAACTGGGCACATTCAACCCACCTCCCCCTGGTGCTCCCCCAAGTGTATAAAGTACCTGGTGGTGGGTGGAGAGTCCGTCTCCTTCCGTGAGCGACAAGGCGGTCGTGGCAGGTTCATAGTAGGACACAAGCTTGCCCAAATCAGTCCCCAGCAACACAGGGACTGGGAGATCCTTCATAACCCCAACAACCCTTTCTTGGATTCCTCCCACTCCCCAATCCAGCTTCACTGTCGCTTGGGCTATGTGAAAAAGGGTGCCCTCTACTCCAGTAAGGGCAAGGGATAGGCTGGAGCTGATGCTCTCCTTTGGCACAAGATGTGAGTGAACTAACGTGATGTCAGCTCCGGTGTCTCGAAATCCGGTGACAAGTTTGCCGTTCACTCTAACAAGTTGCTGCTGGTCGGTTCGGTCGCGGATTTCCTTTCCACGTGCAAACAGGACAAAATCTGATGATCCAGGCTGTGGTTCGCTGGCGGGTTGCCTCTGCTGTGGGTGAGGTGCAGGTGATGCAGATGATCCAGGTGCTGGTGGTGTCTGTCTCCGCTCCGGACAGTCGAATTTCATGTGTCCGGGCTGGCGGCAGTAGTGACAGGTGACCTCTACAGGCGCTGCAGGCCTGGGTGCAGCAGCTGGGCTGGGTGGCCTCTGTGGCGGACGGCTCACAGGGGCAGGAGAGTCTGCCAAGGTATTGGACTGACCTCCCCTCCAGCTGGATGATGCGGTTCGGCGTGCATCAGACACCCGGGTAGTTGCAAAGGTCTCCGCGAGGTCTGCAGCGACAGTTGCTGATGCAGGCTTGCGCTCCAACACAAACTGCCGTACATCAGCAGGGCAAATGTTCAGAAATTGTTCGAGGACTATCAAGTCCTCCAGGACGCCATAAGACCCTTTGGTGAGGCCTAGAGTCCACTGCCGTAGTGTGGTGAGCAAGCTGCTGGCCACATCTCGGTACGAATCAGAAGACTTTTTCTGCCAGGCCCTGAACTTTTTCCGATAGGCTTCTGGCGTCAGCTGGTACTTAGTAATGATAGCGTCTTTTATAGCGGCATAATCATTATCCTTCTCCGCAGGCAATTCTGCGAAGGCATCAAGCGCTTTGTAGCGCAGCAAAGGTGTCAGATGTCTGGCCCACTGGTCTTGGGACAGACGATACTGACGGCATGCTTTTTCAAAAGACCGCAAAAACAAGTCAATGTCTATGTCTTTTTCAATATTAGCAAATTTAAATTTTGCACTTACGGGTGGTGCAGCTCCTTCAGCAGGGAGGCTGGGCGGTGAACTCAGGCTGGCCTGTTGCACTTTTGCCATGTTTAGCTCATGCTGTCGTTGGCGCTCCCATTCTCGCTCAGCGGCATCCCTCTCCGCGTGGCGTTCAGCAGCAGCAGCTTGCCGCTCCCGTTCCTCCCGCATTTGGCGCTCTGTCCGCGCTTCTGCAGATTGGCGCTCCTCACGCATGTACTGCAGGTACTTGTCCAGGTCAGTGTCCATCAGCTTTTGTAATGCCTGCTGCATTAGCGGATCAGTACGAACGGACAGTCCAGTACTGGCCGGTTCCAGGCGAGTACTTTCAGAAACTCTGGGATTGGGGTCCATACTGACAGTCTCTGGCGTAACTGTTGCAACAGGGCCCGCAGGATGCTCAACCTCTGTACGCCTAGGATCTTCAGCCTCTGGTTCCCCTTGCCTTGAGTCAGATGGGGCAGCGTCTACCTCAGCAGACACATCCAGCTCCCGCGGTTGCTGGGTATCCCATTGAAACAAGTCATTTACCATGTCCTGTTTGTTCCTGCGGAGGGTGTCAATGCCCCGCAGCTGACAAAGATTTTCCAGGTCGGATACGGCCATGAGCTTGTAGTTCCCGGACATTTCCATGCCAAATAAAATAAAACTTTTGGGGAGGGGTACTGGCTACACAGTCTCTCTGTATATATAAAAAATAGGAGAGGATGTGAGGAGGATGTGAGGAGGTTTCATCCGTGGCTTCCGGGTCTACAGAGCCCTCCCCCAAACGCTGAGTGCTACACACTGCCATGCTGGATGCATGTCATGCTGAACACCGCTGAATGCTGGCCCTGGAGTTACCTTATGTACAGCCACTAGAAGCTAAGTATAGCTGAACATTAGTGTCTGTAGTAGCTAAGTATTCGAACATTATTGTCCACAGCTTGTAGCAGCTCTCATAGCTCTCATAGCTCTTTTAGATACATTACATCTATCCCTGGCTGCCTCTCTGCCTCTCTGCTGTCTTTTAGGAGTCTCTCTCTTGGTGATGTTCCCTAGTCCCAGGTCTGTCTTATGCCGCTTGTCTTGTAGTGTTTTGGACTGCTCACTGTTACGCTCTGAGACTTTCACATTTCTGACATTCCTCTGCCTCCGCCGCTGCAGTGTATCTCGGAGGGTTTGAGATAAGCAACTGTTTGCATTTCCTTGCACTCCCGCACTCCTTGACTCTCACATTTCGGCTTGTCAGTCACATAGCAGGGGGATATCACAGCAGTCTCTCTTTTCTGTGTAGTCTGTATACACACAGAAGCAGCCTTAGCTCTAGCAGTAGCCTTTAAAAAGCAATTCCTTTTTGGGCTGAAAGTGCTTCTGTAATACAATTAGCTATATAAACTCCAATGTAAAGTAGCAAGTAGCAACGAATAAGTATCACATTTCTTATTTTTTGTGGTATAATGCATCAGAAATCTGTGTGTAAAGATCAGGGTGTCTAATCAGTGTGCATAAGTAGCCTAGTAACTTAGGAGTCAGCTGGAGATCTGTGCAGTATAGTGCAGTAGACCTTATAACCCACCCAGCAATACTCTGCTGGAAATGTGCATTTATCTGCCCTGTGCTGACCGAGTTTGAATCTACTGTAATTAAGAATTTTGTGACACTCCTGTAGCCTAATTAACATGGGGTGGTATTTTTGCTGTATGAACTGAGGTGTATTACAACTATTACAACTATACAGTATACTATCGGACATGGTACAACCTAAATAACAAGCTGCAAATACATACATAAAATATATGCTCTAGTTCTGCTTGGACCTGCTAGAAGTTTGCCCTGCAGCCAAGTGTCAGACTTGAGTAGTGTAACAGACACCACAATCTGCAATCTACCTAACAACACATTGCTGTGTATTCATTCTGCTCTGTATGGTTCAGATCTGAAGCTCAATATTGCTGTATAAAATGCTACACATTTATATATAAAAAACATGGGTGCCTATGCTGCTTTGATGTGAATTATACTAGATAGGTTTTTGTTTTTTTTAGGACTCTTGCAGAAGTGAACTACCAGATATTGTAGAGGTAGATTTTGTTGGTCGTCCTGATCTGGCAGTTTGTGGAGTCAGCCGGAATGCTGGGTGGTGGGAATGGCCCATGCCACTAGACAGAGGAATAAACAGTGGTTGAGTAAAGGTTTATCAGACTTTGGATTTTCTGTGGAGAATATAAAGGAGGGAAATAAGAAAGAGAAACTTCTTACCCCAAAATCTAACACTAACAAGAAACAGGCAAAAGAACTTTCAGAAGGTGGGGCAGAGTGGACTGCAATGGCGGCCGGTCTGGCAACACCTGGGGAAATTAGTGGACATATTCGCCGCATTACAGAACTATATGAATCCCCAAAAGTGAAATCATTGATGTCTAAATCTCTCTCTACAGAGGAACCCAAACCTGTTGAAACTATGGCACAGGGGGGATCATTGTCAGAAGAGAACATCCGCTTAATCCAGAAAAATCTGGAGGGCTCCATGTCCAGAATGCTTTTGGATTTTTCTACAAAACTCCAAACCTCCCTCGATGAAACAATTAAGAACGCAATTAAAGAATCTATAGCGGCAGAGGTGAAACCTATTAAAGAGGCAGTTTCAGATTTAACAGCTCGATTAGAGGGAGTAGAGAGCGATGCTCAAAAACTGGGGAAATGGGCAGCTGAAGTGGATCAAGCCAGGGGGTCAGAGAAAGGACAATTGAGAGAAATTTGGGCCAAAATTGATGATTTGGAGAACAGGGGAAGACGTAACAATATAAAAATCAGGGGGATACCCTCTCAGGTACCCAGGGAGGAGCTTGAAAATTGGGCTCAAGGTATTTTCCAGCTGGTGTTGGGCGGTCCAGACCAGGCAAAAGTTGCTATAGAAAGGATTCACAGGGTGGGGAAAGTGAGAGACATGGGCCATGGAGCAAGCACCGATGTCCTTTGCAGAGTGCTAAATTACAAAAAGAAAGAAGAGATTATGTCTCTTAATAGAAGAAACGACACAATCAGATACAAAGATTGCTCCATTGACCTTTTTCAAGATCTGTCCCAGCGAACAATTCAGAGACGTAGATTGTTGAAGCCTCTGACTGAAAAGATTCGTGAAAAAGGGTGGAAGTACAGATGGGGCTTTCCCCTATCCCTGATAATATTTGTTGAAGGAAAGACATGGATTTTAAGAGATGGGGATCCTCTACAGCCACTGACTGAACGATTGGGCTTACCGAGTTTTCATATTGATGGGTGGTCTATTGAAACGCCACCCCAGCCCAGTCTGGTGGAGTTAAGTAGCTCTGGCTGGAAGACTAAGGGGGCAGAACAAGGAAAATAGAAACATAAAGAGGGAGGGTTTTGGAAGACCTAAGAAAGAAGTCATCTTAAAATTCATCCACGGTTATTTAAATTACTGTGGAAGAAGGATGTGTCTTAGAGACACTAGCTGGTTCTTTGGCCTGAGGACCGAAGTCCAGATTGTAGATTTTAAGAGTTTCAATAAAGCTAAGTGTAATGTTGTGTTTAGGCGTGTGTTTTTGGAGTTTGTCATGATCTCTCTGTTCTGTATATTTTTTTGTTTTTTTTCTTTTTTGGATTTTGTTACATTTTCTTTGGTCCTCTCTGATAAATTGGTATTTGTAGGGAACGGGGGTTTCCCTGAACTCCAGGCATCTTTCCATGTTCTCTGTTTTTTTTTTTTTTATTTATTAATTTAAATATATGACGGTTATTAGAGTTGAATCTATGAATGTTAAAGGGGCCAATTCAGGATGCAAGAGAGGGAGAATTCTGGAGGAATTTAAAAGGAATAAAATAGATGTAGGATTCATACAGGAGACCCATTTCAAGGAGGGACACATACCTCGTTTTGGGAATAAAAACTATACTCAGTGGTTTCTGGGATCTTGTTTGCAGAGAAGAGCTGCAGGGGTGGCTATAGTCCTAAATAAAAATGTCATGTTCAAACTCGAGAAACAGTTTGTTGATGAGGACGCCAGAATATTGATCCTAGTAGGAGAGCTTGATAATATCCCTACTACTCTGGCGAATGTATATGCCCCCAATAAAAAACAGTATGATTTCCTTCGTCAATTCTTTGCAACACTGGATACCTTGGCTAGGGGTAGAATAATTATCGGGGGCGACTTTAACCTGACCCTTGACCCAGAGATGGATAACTCTAAGAAAAATCTGAATATCCCCCGTAAGGAACTCGAGGATATATTTACTTTGATGAAATCTAGGAGGCTGTTAGATATATGGAGGGTTCTAAACATTGATTCGAAAGACTACACGTTTTTCTCACCTAGTCATGGGACATACTCTAGAATTTACTATTTCTGGCTTCAACAGGACGAATTAGAGCAAGTCATGGACATAAAAATCTTAAATTTTACTTATTCTGACCACGCCCCTGTGGTGCTGACACTTAAGTGGATTTCTAACAAAAGGAAAGACAGGATATGGCGATTAAATGCTGATATCTTAAAAGACGCCCAACTTAAGAAGGAGTTAAAAGCCAGCATAAAGGAATTTTATGACTGTAATAGAACCGATAACATATCTGAAGTTGTATTATGGGACACGCTTAAGTGTGTTTTGAGGGGGATCTTGATCAAGCATAGCAGTAGACTGTATAGGGAAAAAAAATGTACCCTAGATAGCTGTTTGTCAGCATTACAAGCAGCTCAGAATAGTCATAAGACAGAGCCATCTAGTTTAAATTACACGAAGTTAACAATTGCAAGAGACAACCTGAACAATATATTAAATAACAAGTGTAAGAAGCAACTTAAAAAAAATCACAGAGAACTTATGATAAATACTAATCGTTCAGGTAAACTAATGGCTAGTATACTGAAAAGAGACAAAGCAAAGAAATTTATTGACTCAATATATAGATATACTGGAGAGCTAGTCTCGGGGTCCAGGGAGATAGGGGAAGTATTTGCAAGCTTTTATCAAAAATTATATAACCTGGGTAGCCCAAAAGAGGATGGACATAAATTTCTGTCTGGAGTGGATATTCCATCATTAAATGCACAAGAATGCGAAGAGTTAAATTCCCTAATCACAGAGGAAGAATTTAAGAGGGTTGTGGTGGATCTGGAAGAGGGCAAAAGCCCCGGCCCGGACGGCTACATTGGCGAGTTCTACAAATTATGTATGAATGAACTTGCGGCCCCCTTCTGCGCCTTGATTAAGGCACAACAGGGGGAAACTTTATTTTCAGATCTTTCAAATAGAGCAACCATTACACTGATTCCGAAAGAAGGCAAAGATAAGAAGGACTGTTCAAACTATCGCCCAATTTCATTGATTAATGTCGATGTTAAAATTTACTCAAAAATCCTGGCAAACCGGCTGATCCCTTATCTACCTAAATTATTAGGTCCTCAGCAAAACGGTTTTAGGCCTGGCCGTCATATTAGTGATAATCTTTCGGTGGTGAATAATTTTATTTTTGCTTGCAGGGAAAGAAAAATGGCAGCGGTCCTCATAGCAATAGACGCAGAAAAAGCCTTTGATAGGCTATCAAGGGATTTTCTTTTTGCGGTCTTATCCCGATTCAATCTATGGGATAAATTTATTGATGGAATTAGGCAACTCTATACAAACCAGTCAGCCTGTATCAACATTAATGGGCAATTAACAAAAGATTTTAAGATATCAAATGGAGTCCGTCAGGGTTGCCCTCTGTCCCCTCTTTTATTTAATTTTGCCATGGAGGTACTAATACGAGCTATTCAGGATAATGGACAGATTAGAGGGCTGATTGTGGGAGGTGTAGAAATTAAACAGCAGGCCTATGCAGATGACTTGATTCTAACCTTGACGGACCCATATGCCTCCACAAGGGAAGCGCTAAAAATCCTGGCGGATTTCTCTCTCTGTTCTAATTACAAATTAAACGAGAAAAAGACGCAACTCTTAAACATAGGCTGTAGTAAGGAAATAGTTGGGAAGATAAGTTCTCTCGCCGACCTAAAATGGGAGAAAAATGAGATCACCTACTTGGGAACGAAGGTTTGTAGCAACCCAGAAGCATTATTTTCTGCTAATTTTAAAGATATAATCAAGTCTAGTTCGGATTCTCTAGAATCCTGGAATAAACCAATATTTAACAGTATAGGCAGGGTAGCAATTATTAAGACTTTCCTTCTCCCAAAGATTCTTTTTTTGATACAAAACATCCCAGTTGATATTCCCCAGGCATGGTTCCGGTCATTGCACAGGCTGTTCCAAAGGTTTATATGGCTCAACAAAACTCCCAGAATCGCCTATCATTATCTTACGAAAAGTAAAGAAGCGGGAGGTTTGGCAGCTCCTGATATGGCTCGGTATCACACTGCTAACCTTCTTAAGCGAATCCTGGAATGGGGATGCATAGGCGAGAGGAAGTGGTGGGTAGATATGGAGGCATCGTGGGTGAACTTCGGCTTGATCTTCTCTTGGAATAAGAGTAACCTTAGTAAACTGATGGGAAGTACATCTCACCCCTTCATTAAACCAATGTTGAAAATAATGCTAGAACTAATTAAACATAATGGAAAAAAGAGGCAAACACCACTCCAAACCTTAAGAGACAACCCAGACTTTATACCGGGGCAGTCTTTAGGATGGTTTACACTGAATGGACTTATCAAAGATATCAAGATAATAGATTTGTTAAATGAAAAGACCATACCTTCAACTGTGCTAGGGAAACTCCAAGTAAGTAACTACCTAAGGACAGCCCAAAAGAGAGTCCCCTTTGGAACAACTTTAAATAAGTTTGAATCGCTTGTTAACAATGGTACTATCCCCAAAAAGGGGTTAGGTACGCTTTATAACTTCCTAAGTCAGGAAGGAGACTCTGGAAGAAGCAGAGGGGTACATATGTGGGAAAGAGAATTGGGTAGTAGGATGAATGACATAGACTGGAATAGAGTATATAAAGACATTTGGTTACCAGCCAGCACTAATGTCCAGTTAACCCAATATAAGTTGGTCTCCAGGTGGTATTGTATCCCCAGAAAAATGGATGAACAAAGAAGCTGGGAAAAGAGTGGTTGCTGGAGGTGTGGAGCCCCAAGCCGATCTTATAAACATTGGTTTTGGGAGTGTTATAAACTTTGTGGTTTTTGGAAGGAGATAGAAGCCTTTATTAAGAAATATTACAGCCCAGACTTTGTGAATGACGAGATTTTTGCCTTATTTGGCCAGACTAGATTGAATATAGAGAACGATCTAAAAAATATTTTATATAGTTGCTCATTGGTTGCCAGGAAAATGATAATAGATAGGTGGAAAGATGATATACTTCCATGTTTTGCAGAATGGCGCTGCAAGATGTTATCCTTCTTGAATGTAGAATCGGGGAAGGACGTAGAACCGGAGAGAGATGAGTTACGGGCGATAAAGCAATTGCGGGACAATTTAGAAACTTATGTCTAGAGGGATTACGACTCTTTATATTGCTGTGTTGTTAGTAAGGAGGTCATTAAAGAAGCAAATACCTTACTCCCTGTTGTGTTATTGTTTGTTTTTTCCTCTCTTAAGTGTTACTTGCTGAGCGCGAAATGTAAAATTGGGTGCGGCACAGCTGTTTAGTAGTTATAGTAACAGTTACCACTATCGGGTTTTTAATATCCAACGCTGTGGCTGCACGTTTTTGGGGGAAAGATTGAAGTTGCGATTTGCTTTTTCTCTCGGCGATTCCAATTTTTTTTTTTCTTCCCCAAATTCATATATATATCTATGTGTATGTATGCGGGGAGGGCGGGGTCAGGGTCTGTCGGGTTGTTGGCAGGGGTCTGAACATTCAACGTGGAATGTGTGATGGTGGTGAGGGGGGGTGGAGCCCAGCTGTGGTGGGCTCTGTCAGACCATTTAGCTGTGTGTGCATTACCCTGGGCGGGGGGTGGTCATGTATATCTCGATGGTGTTGGGGGGGTGCTGTAGGGGGGTCGGGGGGGTGGGTTGATCTTGCCCGGGGCTTCTGGCGGTCCCCCGCGGGCGTCTTGTGTTGGCGCGGCCGCTCGCGGGTGCTCCGGCCCTGGCTCCGGTTCGCTTCTGGAGTTTCTGACTTTGGGGTCGGGGGGCCGCTGCGCCTGCGTTGCCGTGTCCTCGGTCCCGGTGGTGTTGTCGGGGGCGCGCGGCGCGGGCCCAGTATGGTCTGTGTTTGCGCGGTGCGCTCCTGGTGGCGTTGGCGGGGGCGGGGGCTCTGGCGTGCGGGCGCGGTGGTTTTCTGGCTTTGGGGTCGGGGGTTCCGGGGGTGGGCTGGGGGCGGGGCCGGGGCGTCGGTGGGTGGCCGCGCCGGCGCGGGGTGTCTGCGGGGCGGTGTTGGGGGCCCCGGGTGGGTTCGGCTCGTTTTCCCCCGGCCCCCCTGCGGTATCCCTTTAATTACAAAGGAGAAGAGAAGGGAAAAAGAAGAGGGAAAGGAGGTACTCACAGTGCAGCATTGATATTTTAGAGCTGTTGGGTAGCGGCTGCAGTGTGGGGTTCCCCTGCACACTGCAGATCCGGTTTCCGATTCTGATTCCGATTTATGGTTCCGATTTTCCCTGCAAATATTGTGAGATACTATAAGTGGTGTAATGCATCAATCTTTCAGGGATTCACACTCAGCGGCTGGATTTGCACCCATTCCTAGTAGCTTTTCCTCTCATATACCTATAAGACCGGTGAGGACATTTCTTTTTTTTTTTTTTTTTTTTTTTTTTTTTTTTATTTATTTTTATTTTATTCTATTCTACTATAATATTTTTCCTCGTGTGATTTTTCTTCTTTTTGTTGTTGTTGTTGTTGCTGTTGTGTTATGTCTATATAAGTGGATTCAGACTATGATGTGAAGATGCGCCCAGGGACACAGGAGCACGGCTGTGAAGTCATGTTGATGGAAGTCCGGGCATGATAATACGCTGAGTCTGAGAAAAAAAAAAAAAAAAAAAAAAAATATTGCCTTCCAGCTACACCAACGAATTAGTTCGTTTCTCGATAGCGCTAGCGCTATCGCAGATACTTTCAGCACAACACAGGTCCCAACCGCTGCCTAACACTGTCACAGGAGCCCTAGTGGCTGACCGCACTTAGCCTTCTAAACGGTGCCAGCGCACAGATCGTGCGAACTCTGGTCGCAGTCAATGCGCAGGAACCGTTAAGAATTAGCCGCAGACAACTCAGAAGGGAGCCTGTGAGACACGGGTAATTACAACGTCACCTACTGGTTCAGAGTAAACTGCCACCACCGCGGTTACCATGGGACCGTGGAGCCCACTAACTGACTGACTAGTCCTGCGAATAAAACGGTTAAACACACGGTATTCTGTCTAGCCAACAACAAACAAACAGTAGCGTATCTTCAGAGACCCGGGATCAGTTCTGTGTGTGTGCTGATAAGCAGGGTAGCGGACAGTGAATGACTTGGAGAAAGTCGTTTATTCACGCAATATAAATAATTAATATATACAGACAATTATTAAAATCACAATTATTAAGACAGTAATAGCCAGTATAAAAAATAAAAGAAGGGAGAAAAATACTTAGTTCCTGGAAAGATGTCCTTTTTGTGGGAAAACAGAGTTCTGGGTTTCAATTTGAGTTCAGAGTTCAGACCAGGTGGATGCCAGCATATCCTCAAGCTGGCATCTGATGAGTTCAAGATGTTTCAGTGTGGAGGACACTGAGTTTGGGTCCTCTGCCATTCTTATGCCCCTGCTTCAGTAGGAGGGAGTGAGGGCGGGGAGCCATACACCCTCTTAGAAGATGAGATGAGCCCTCCCCTTATCCTGGGGGCTAGAAATCATATCTACCCATATATGGCCTCTATCTCACCGAACCGTACAGGTCAGGGCAGATTTATTAACATTTTCAGGTCTGTCTCGATTTACCCAGCGCCCTGATACCAGACATGAGGGGTGGGACCCCTGTGGTATCATCAGGGCATTTTCAAACTGCCTAACTGGCAGTCCTTACCTCAGAATGTTCTGAAACTTCCTCAGAACTAGCACCGGGGCTCATGCTACACTTCCCCCACGTTTGGCGAAGCTGCCATCTCAGGAACCCCAGAAATATGACAGATCTGGGAAGTTATGGATTATGCTATGAGACTCAGGTTTATTCAGGATGTGTTCTAGCTGCTAACTTCCCTTTGATCTTTACCAGTGAGCAAGGTGTCAAGACCTCCCGGAGATTTGTAGCCTGCCTGGCTGCACCTAGGCATCCTGATCACCCCTTGGTTAATTAACATCTACATGAGATCAGCTAGGTGTCACCTTATACCTGATGGAGGGGCCATCCGCACAGCTTGAAGCCAGGGGCTCTCTGGGCCCAGGCTCATTAGCATATCAAAAGCCTTTAGGATGGTGCTCTCTCTGCTAAGAAAAGGACTTCAGCTCCCCCTACACACTCAACCCAGATTGTATCGATTTGAAGCGCAATCGATGCAGGGAATCGAGTGCGATCGCTTTTTCTTCACGGGCGGTTACAGGACGCGCCTGTGGCCCCGCAACCGTCCGTGACACATTGTAATACCCAGTACTGCATATACTGCATATACCTAGAGCCAGAGGAAGGCCACCCGGCAGATCTGTGCGAGGTCGTGTTGATGTGATATCGTGCGGCCCTCAACCAAAGTACAGTGCTCAGAAGAAGGTACGTCCCATCAACTCCAAGATTGTCAGGATGTGGTTGACTATTTAACACAGAACACCTCAATTTCCGCAGCCACCAGCGCTACTACAAGCACCACATCCATTGCATTTGACACTTCACAGGAGTTAATTGGTGGGGAATTTACTGGTTCACAGCCATTATTTTTACAACCAGATGAAGGCGCTAAGGAAGTTACACCACCTCATATGTCTGAGTTAGGTGGCGACACTATGGACGTAACGTGTGAAGATGATGAAGTACCTGCTGTTGGTGCAGTTTTTGAGGTGTCTGAGGCAAGCAAAGCTGGGCAGGATGATTATGATGACAATGAGGAAAAAAAAAAGATGTGCAATCTTGCGCTAACGCAGGTGAGAGGTCAAAGTGGACCGCAGACTGATCACACACTGGCAGCTCCTCAAACACTCGGCTGTGAGCGGACTACTGGAAAAGGAAGCAAAAGACAGGAGGAGCGCTCCGTAGTGTGATACCGTTTAACCACTTAAGGACTGCAGTCATAAAACCCCTTAAGGACCAGAGCCTTTTTTTCCATTCGGACCACTGCAGCTTTCACGGTTTATTGCTCAGTCATACAACCTACCACCTAAATGAATTTTACCTCCTTTTCTTGTCACTAATACAGCTTTCTTTCGGTGCTATTTGATTGCTGCTGCGAGTTTTACTTTTTATTATATTCATCAAAAAAGACATGAATTTTGTCAAAAAAATGACTTTTTTAACTTTCTGTGCTGACATTTTTCAAATAAAGTAAAATTTCCTATACATTTGAGCGCGAAAGTTATTCTGCTACATGTCTTTGATAAAAAAAAAAACATTCAGTGTATATTTATTGGATTGGGTAAAAGTTATAGCGTTTACAAACTATGGTGCCAAAAGTGAATTTTCCCATTTTCAAGCATCTCTGACTTTTCTGCGCACCTGTCAGGTTTCATGAGGGGCTAAAATTCCAGGATAGTACAAATCCCCCCCAAATGACCCCATTTTGGAAAGAAGACATCCCAAAGTATTCAGTCAGAGGCATGGTGAGTTCATAGAAGATTTTATTTTTTGTCACAAGTTAGCGGAAAATGACACTTTGTAACAAAAAAAAAAAAAAAAGTTTCCATTTCTTCTAACTTGCGACAAAAAAAATGAAATCTGCCACGGACTCACTATGCTACTCTCTGAATACCTTGAAGTGTCTACTTTCCAAAATGGGGTCATTTGTGGGGTGTGTTCACTGTCCTGGCATTTTGGGGGGTGCCTAATTGTAAGCACCCCTGTAAAGCCTAAAGATGCTCATTGGACTTTGGCCCCCTTAGCGCAGTTAGGCTGCAAAAAAGTGCCACACATGTGGTATTGCCGTACTCAGGTGAAGTAGTATATGTGTTTTGGGGTGTATTTTTACACATACCCATGCTGGGTGGGAGAAATATCTCCGTAAATGACAATTGTTTTATTTTTTTTACACACAATTGTCAATTTATAGAGATATTTCTCCCACTCAGCATGGGTATGTGGAAAAATACACCCCAAAACACATTATACTACTTCTCCTGAGTACGGCGATACCACATGTGTGGCACTTTTTTGCACCCTAACTGCGCTAAGGGGCCCAAAGTCCAATGAGTACCTTTAGGATTTCACAGGTCATTTTGAGAAATTTCGTTTCAAGACTGCTCCTCACGGTTTAGGGCCCCTAAAATGCCAGGACAGTATAGGAATCCCAAACACTGGTCCACATGACAGCCCAGGGGCCCCAGGTCTCTTTCACTCACTGGGGCCCCCAAACCACCATGCGACACCTAGAGGGAAGTGCGGGCAAGCCCTGGACCTCTCACCTCCAGGGAACTCACCCCACCACCTCTAAACTGAATGCCAACTGCAACAAACACAATTGCTAACTTCCAGTCCGAGCAATATCCTGCCTCTATCTGGCCAGCAGACGCTTGTCAGCCAATCAGGTGCACTGTCATACACCCTTTGCCTGCTGTACCATACCTAGCAGGAATTACATAGATTAGCATTCAGGTGGAAGGCTTCGGTTGGACGCAATCGTGAATTGCGTCGTTTAACAGGGACGCCCCGTGTAGGCACATCTCCCACACGGTCCCCTCCCTAACCACTCACCTGTCAACCGCATCGTAGAAGCTGCAAAAAATAAAATTTAAAATCACAAACACTGGTCCACATGACAGCCCAGGGGCCCCAGGTCTCTCTCACTCACTGGGGCCCCCAAACCACCATGCGACACCTAGAGGGAAGTGCGGGCAAGCCCTGGACCTCTCACCTCCAGGGAACTCACCCCACCACCTCTAAACTGAATGCCAACTGCAACAAACACAATTGCTAACTTCCAGTCAGAGCAATATCCTGCCTCTATCTGGCCAGCAGACGCTTGTCAGCCAATCAGGTGCACTGTCATACACCCTTTGCCTGCTGTACCATACCTAGCAGGAATTACATAGATTAGCATTCAGGTGGGAGGCTTCGGTTGGACGCAATCGTGAATTGCGTCGTTTAACAGGGACGCCCCGTGTAGGCACATCTCCCACACGGTCCCCTCCCTAACCACTCACCTGTCAACCGCATCGTAGAAGCTGCAAAAAATAAAATTTAAAATCACAAACACTGGTCCACATGACAGCCCAGGGGCCCCAGGTCTCTCTCACTCACTGGGGCCCCCAAACCACCATGCGACACCTAGAGGGAAGTGCGGGCAAGCCCTGGACCTCTCACCTCCAGGGAACTCACCCCACCACCTCTAAACTGAATGCCAACTGCAACAAACACAATTGCTAACTTCCAGTCAGAGCAATATCCTGCCTCTATCTGGCCAGCAGACGCTTGTCAGCCAATCAGGTGCACTGTCATACACCTTTTGCCTGCTGTACCATACCTAGCAGGAATTACATAGATTAGCATTCAGGTGGGAGGCTTTGGTTGGACGCAATCGTGAATTGCGGCGTTTAACAGGGACGCCCCGTGTAGGCACATCTCCCACACGGTCCCCTCCCTAACCACTCACCTGTCAACCGCATCGTAGAAGCTGCAAAAAATAAAATTTAAAATCACAAACACTGGTCCACATGACAGCCCAGGGGCCCCAGGTCTCTCTCACTCACTGGGGCCCCCAAACCACCATGCGACACCTAGAGGGAAGTGCGGGCAAGCCCTGGACCTCTCACCTCCAGGGAACTCACCCCACCACCTCTAAACTGAATGCCAACTGCAACAAACACAATTGCTAACTTCCAGTCAGAGCAATATCCTGCCTCTATCTGGCCAGCAGACGCTTGTCAGCCAATCAGGTGCACTGTCATACACCCTTTGCCTGCTGTACCATACCTAGCAGGAATTACATAGATTAGCATTCAGGTGGGAGGCTTCGGTTGGACGCAATCGTGAATTGCGTCGTTTAACAGGGACGCCCCGTGTAGGCACATCTCCCACACGGTCCCCTCCCTAACCACTCACCTGTCAACCGCATCGTAGAAGCTGCAAAAAATAAAATTTAAAATCACAAACACTGGTCCACATGACAGCCCAGGGGCCCCAGGTCTCTCTCACTCACTGGGGCCCCCAAACCACCATGCGACACCTAGAGGGAAGTGCGGGCAAGCCCTGGACCTCTCACCTCCAGGGAACTCACCCCACCACCTCTAAACTGAATGCCAACTGCAACAAACACAATTGCTAACTTCCAGTCAGAGCAATATCCTGCCTCTATCTGGCCAGCAGACGCTTGTCAGCCAATCAGGTGCACTGTCATACACCCTTTGCCTGCTGTACCATACCTAGCAGGAATTACATAGATTAGCATTCAGGTGGGAGGCTTCGGTTGGACGCAATCGTGAATTGCGTCGTTTAACAGGGACGCCCCGTGTAGGCACATCTCCCACACGGTCCCCTCCCTAACCACTCACCTGTCAACCGCATCGTAGA
Organism: Hyperolius riggenbachi; assembly: GCF_040937935.1. Lineage (NCBI taxonomy): Eukaryota > Metazoa > Chordata > Amphibia > Anura > Hyperoliidae > Hyperolius > Hyperolius riggenbachi. The sequence goes on along the minus strand of NC_090653.1, from coordinate 87,108,736 downwards.
AGCTGCAAAAAATAAAATTTAAAATCACAAACACTGGTCCACATGACAGCCCAGGGGCCCCAGGTCTCTCTCACTCACTGGGGCCCCCAAACCACCATGCGACACCTAGAGGGAAGTGCGGGCAAGCCCTGGACCTCTCACCTCCAGGGAACTCACCCCACCACCTCTAAACTGAATGCCAACTGCAACAAACACAATTGCTAACTTCCAGTCAGAGCAATATCCTGCCTCTATCTGGCCAGCAGACGCTTGTCAGCCAATCAGGTGCACTGTCATACACCTTTTGCCTGCTGTACCATACCTAGCAGGAATTACATAGATTAGCATTCAGGTGGGAGGCTTTGGTTGGACGCAATCGTGAATTGCGGCGTTTAACAGGGACGCCCCGTGTAGGCACATCTCCCACACGGTCCCCTCCCTAACCACTCACCTGTCAACCGCATCGTAGAAGCTGCAAAAAATAAAATTTAAAATCACAAACACTGGTCCACATGACAGCCCAGGGGCCCCAGGTCTCTCTCACTCACTGGGGCCCCCAAACCACCATGCGACACCTAGAGGGAAGTGCGGGCAAGCCCTGGACCTCTCACCTCCAGGGAACTCACCCCACCACCTCTAAACTGAATGCCAACTGCAACAAACACAATTGCTAACTTCCAGTCAGAGCAATATCCTGCCTCTATCTGGCCAGCAGACGCTTGTCAGCCAATCAGGTGCACTGTCATACACCCTTTGCCTGCTGTACCATACCTAGCAGGAATTACATAGATTAGCATTCAGGTGGGAGGCTTCGGTTGGACGCAATCGTGAATTGCGTCGTTTAACAGGGACGCCCCGTGTAGGCACATCTCCCACACGGTCCCCTCCCTAACCACTCACCTGTCAACCGCATCGTAGAAGCTGCAAAAAATAAAATTTAAAATCACAAACACTGGTCCACATGACAGCCCAGGGGCCCCAGGTCTCTCTCACTCACTGGGGCCCCCAAACCACCATGCGACACCTAGAGGGAAGTGCGGGCAAGCCCTGGACCTCTCACCTCCAGGGAACTCACCCCACCACCTCTAAACTGAATGCCAACTGCAACAAACACAATTGCTAACTTCCAGTCAGAGCAATATCCTGCCTCTATCTGGCCAGCAGACGCTTGTCAGCCAATCAGGTGCACTGTCATACACCTTTTGCCTGCTGTACCATACCTAGCAGGAATTACATAGATTAGCATTCAGGTGGGAGGCTTCGGTTGGACGCAATCGTGAATTGCGTCGTTTAACAGGGACGCCCCGTGTAGGCACATCTCCCACACGGTCCCCTCCCTAACCACTCACCTGTCAACCGCATAGTAGAAGCTGCAAAAAATAAAATTTAAAATCACAAACACTGGTCCACATGACAGCCCAGGGGCCCCAGGTCTCTCTCACTCACTGGGGCCCCCAAACCACCATGCGACACCTAGAGGGAAGTGCAGGCAAGCCCTGGACCTCTCACCTCCAGGGAACTCACCCCACCACCTCTAAACTGAATGCCAACTGCAACAAACACAATTGCTAACTTCCAGTCAGAGCAATATCCTGCCTCTATCTGGCCAGCAGACGCTTGTCAGCCAATCAGGTGCACTGTCATACACCCTTCGCCTGCTGTACCATACCTAGCAGGAATTACATAGATTAGCATTCAGGTGGGAGGCTTCGGTTGGACGCAATCGTGAATTACGTCGTTTAACAGAGACGCCCCGTGTAGGCACATCTCCCACACGGTCCCCTCCCTAACCACTCACCTGTCAACCGCATCGTAGAAGCTGCAAAAAATAAAATTTAAAATCACAAACACTGGTCCACATGACAGCCCAGGGGCCCCAGGTCTCTCTCACTCACTGGGGCCCCCAAACCACCATGCAGTATAGGAATCCCACAAATTACCCCATTTTAGAAAGAAGACACCCCAAGGTATTCCATTAGGAGGATGGTGAGTTCATAGAAGATTTTTTTTTTTTTTGTCACAAGTTAGCGGAAATTGATTTTAATTGTTTTTTTCACAAAGTGTCATTTTCCGCTAACTTGTGACAAAAATAAAATCTTCTATGAACTCACCATACTCCTAACGGAATACCTTGGGGTGTCTTCTTTCTAAAATGGGGTCATTTGTGGGGTTCCTATACTGCCCTGGCATTTTAGGGGCCCTAAACCGTGAGGAGTAGTCTTGAAACCAAATGTCGCAAAATGACCTGTGAAATCCTAAAGGTACTCATTGGACTTTGGGCCCCTTAGCGCACTTAGGGTGCAAAAAAGTGCCACACATGTGGTACCGCCGTACTCAGGAGAAGTAGTATAATGTGTTTTGTGGTGTATTTTTACACATACAGATGCTAGGTGGGAGAAATATCTCTGTAAATGACAATTATTTGATTTTTTTACACACAATTGTCCATTTACAGAGAGATTTCTCCCACCCAGCATGGGTATGTATAAAAATACACCTCAAAACACATTATACTACTTCTCCTGAGTACGGCGATACCACATGTGTGACACTTTTTTGCAACCTAGGTGCGCTAAGGGGCCTAACGTCCTATTCACAGGTCATTTTGAGGCATTTGGATTCTAGACTACTCCTCACGGTTTAGGGCCCCTAAAATGCCAGGGCAGTATAGGAACCCCACAAGTGACCCCATTTTAGAAAGAAGACACCCCAAGGTATTCCGTTAGGGGTATGGTGAGTTCATAGAAGATTTTTTTTTTGTCACAAGTTAGCGGAAAATGACACTTTGTGAAAAAAAAACCCAATACATATCAATTTCCGCTAACTTGTGACAAAAAATAAAATCTTCTATGAACTCACCATACTCCTAACGGAATACCTTGGGGTGTCTTCTTTCTAGAATGGGGTCATTTGTGGGGTTCCAATACTGCCCTGGCATTTTAGGGGCCCTAAACCGTGAGGAGTAGTCTTGAACCCAAATGTCTCAAAATGACCTGTGAAATCCTAAAGGTACTCATTGGACTTTGGGCCCCTTAGCACAGTTAGGCTGCAAAAAAGTGTCACACATGTGATATCGCCTTACTCAGAAGAAGTAGTATAATGTGTTTTGTGGTGTATTTTTACATATAACCATGCTGGGTGGGAGAAATATCTCTGTAAATGACACATTTTTGATTTTTTTTACACACAATTGTCCGTTTACAGAGAGATTTCTCCCACCCAGCATGGGTATGTGTAAAAATACACCACAAAACACATTATACTACTTCTCCTGAGTATGGCGATACTACATGTGTGACACTTTTTTGCAGCCTAGGTGCGCTAAGGGGCCCAACGTCCTATTCACAGGTCATTTTGAGGCATTTGTTTTCTAGACTACTCCCCACGGTTTAGGGCCCCTAAAATGCCAGGGCAGTATAGGAACCCCACAAGTGACCCCATTTTAGAAAGACGACACCCCAAGGTATTCAGTTAGGGGTATGGTGAGTTCATAGAAGATTTTATTTTTTGTCACAAGTTAGTGAAAAATGACACTTTGTGAAAAAAACAATAAAAATCCAATTTCCGCTAACTTTTGACAAAAAATAAAATCTTCTATGAACTCATCATACACCTAACAGAATACCTTGGGGTGTCTTCTTTCTAAAATGGGGTCACTTCTGGGGTTCCTATACTGCCCTGGCATTTTACGGGCCCAAAACTGTGAGTAGTCTGGAAACCAAATTTCTCAAAATGACTGTTCAGGGGTATAAGCATCTGCAAATTTTGATGACAGGTGGTCTATGAGGGGGCAAATTTTGTGGAAATGGTCATAAGCAGGGTGGCCTCTTAGATGACAGGATGTATTGGGCCTGATCTGATGGATAGGAGTGCTAGGGGGGTGACAGGAGGTGATTGATGGGTGTCTCAGGGGGCGGTTAGAGGGGAAAATAGATGCAATCAATGCACTGGGGAGGTGATCGGAAGGGGGTCTGAGGGGGATCTGAGGGTTTGGCCGAGTGATCAGGAGCCCACACGGGGCAAATTAGGGCCTGATCTGATGGGTAGGTGTGCTGGGGGTGACAGGAGGTGATTTATGGGTGTCTCAAGGTGTGATTAGAGGGGGGAAATAGATGCAAGCAATGCACTAGCGAGGTGATCAGGGCTGGGGTCTGAGGGTGTTCTGAGGTGTGGGCGGGTGATTGGGTGCCCGCAAGGGGCAGATTAGGGTCTAATCTGATGGGTAACAGTGACAGGTGGTGATAGGGGGTGATTGATGGGTAATTAGTGGGTGTTTAGAGGAGAGAAGAGATGTAAACACTGCACTTGGGAGGTGATCTGATGTCGGATCTGCGGGCGATCTATTGGTGTGGGTGGGTGATCAGATTGCCTGCAAGGGGCAGGTTAGGGGCTGATTGATGGGTGGCAGTGACAGGGGGTGATTGATGGGTGGCAGTGACAGGGGGTGATTGATGGGTGATTGACAGGTGATCAGTGGGTTATTACAGGGAATAACAGATGTAAATATTGCACTGGCGAATTGATAAGGGGGGGGTCTGAGGGCAATCTGAGCGTGTGGGCGGGTGATTGGGTGCCCGCAAGGGGCAGATTAGGGTCTAATCTGATGGGTAACAGTGACAGGTGGTGATAGGGGGTGATTGATGGGTAATTAGTGGGTGTTTAGAGGAGAGAATAGATGTAAACACTGCGCTTGGGAGGTGATCTGATGTCGGATCTGCGGGCGATCTATTGGTGTGGGTGGGTGATCAGATTGCCCGCAAGGGGCAGGTTAGGGGCTGATTGATGGGTGGCAGTGACAGGGGGTGATTGATGGGTGGCAGTGACAGGGGGTGATTGACAGGTGATCAGTGGGTTATTACAGGGAAGAACGGATGTAAATAATGCACTGGCGAATCGATAAGGGGGGGTTTGAGGGCAATCTAAGCGTGTGGGCGGGCGATTGGGTGCCCGCAAGGGTCTAATCTGATGGGTAACAGTGACAGGTGGTGATAGGGGGTGATTGATGGGTGATTGATGGGTAATTAGTGGGTGTTTAGAGGAGAGAATAGATGTAAACGATGGATTTGGGAGGTGATCTGATGTCGGATCTGCGGGCGATCTATTGGTGTGGGTGGGTGATCAGATTGCCCGCAAGGGGCAGGTTAGGGGCTGATTGATGGGTGGCAGTGACAGGGGGTGATTGATGGGTGGCAGTGACAGGGGGTGATTGACAGGTGATCAGTGGGTTATTACAGGGAAGAACGGATGTAAATAATGCACTGGCGAATCGATAAGGGGGGGGGGTTGAGGGCAATCTGAGCGTGTGGGCGGGCGATTGGGTGCCCGCAAGGGTCTAATCTGATGGGTAACAGTGACAGGTGGTGATAGGGGGTGATTGATGGGTGATTGATGGGTAATTAGTGGGTGTTTAGAGGAAAGAATAGATGTAAACGATGGATTTGGGAGGTGATCTGATGTCGGATCTGCGGGCGATCTATTGGTGTGGGTGGGTGATCAGATTGCCCGCAAGGGGCAGGTTAGGGGCTGATTGATGGGTGGCAGTGACAGGGGGTGATTGACGGGTGATTGACGGGTGATTGACAGGTGATCAGGGGGGATAGATGCATACAGTACACGGGGGGGGAGGGTCTGGGGGGGTCTGGGGAGAATCTGAGGGGTGGGGGGGTGATCAGGAGGGAGCAGGGGGCAGTTTAGGGACTAAAAAAAAAATAGCGTTGACAGATAGTGACAGGGAGTGATTGATGGGTGATTAGGGGGGTGATTGTGTGCAAATGGTGGTCTGGGGGGTGGGCAGGGGGGGTCTGAGGGGTACTGTGGGCGATCAGGGGGCAGGGGGGGCAGATCAGTGTGTTTGGGTGCAGACTAGGGTGGCTGCAGCCTGCCCTGGTGGTCCCTCGGACACTGGGACCACCAGGGCAGGAGGCAGCCTGTATAAAACACTTTGTAAACATTACAAAGCGTATTATACGCTTCCTATCCGGGGATCGTCAGGTTAACAACCCGCCGGTGCTTCCGATTGGCCGGCGGGTTGACGTCGCGGGTGGGCGGAGCCTATTGCCGGTGGATGCGCGCGCATCCCAGCGCGCGATCCCCGGCCAGAGAGTGCCCCAGGACCTGACGCCAATCTGCGTTACGTGGTCCTGGGGCTGCCACTTTGCCGCCGCCAATATGAAGTAGGCGGTCGGCAAGTGATTAATAAAATGAAATCTGCGCAATAAAAGATACACTTACTAGATGTATATGAACAGTAGGCATTTAAAATTGGCATATAGACCAGAATAAAAAGGACATCCCCTCTTGGAAGCGAAACCTGAAGCTGCAGTGGCCAGTGGCAGCAAGGATCCAGATGGTAAATGGATGACAGGTGTCCCTTCGGGGTGACTGTGTGCAGGTTACGTCAAGACGCGTTTCGGCGTGTCCACGCCTTCGTCAGTTAACTGACGAAGGCGTGGACACGCCGAAACGCGTCTTGACGTAACCTGCACACAGTCACCCCGAAGGGACACCTGTCATCCATTTACCATCTGGATCCTTGCTGTCGCTGGCCACTGCAGCTTCAAGTTTCGCTTCCAAGAGGGGATGTCCTTTTTATTCTGGTCTATATGCCAATTTTAAATGCCTACTGTTCATATACATCTAGTAAGTGTATCTTTTATTGCGCAGTTTTCATTTTATTAAACGGTATCACACTACGGAGCGCTCCTCCTGTCTTTTGCTTCCTTTTCCAGGATGATTATGATGATGACGATGATACGGATCCTACGTATGTTACCAATAGAGGAGATGAACAGGGGGACAGTTCAGAGGGGGAGTCAGAAAGGAGTAGGAGGAGACGAGTTGCTGAAAGAAGCAGGGGGAGCTCGTCGTCAGAAACAGCTGGTGGCAGTGTCCGGCGCCATGTATCGCCACCTATGGACAGCCAGCCAACATGCCCTTCAACGTCAGCTGCTGATGCCACCATAGTGCCACCACCCCAGGGGGGCTCAGCGGTTTGGACATTTTTTAATGTGTCTGCCTCAGATCGGAGCAATGCCCTCTGTTGTCTCTGCCTCCAAGAATTGAGCCGTGGAAAGGCCAACACTCACTTACGAAGGCACATGGAGAAAAGGCACAAACTGCAATGGGAAGAGCACCTGAGCAAAAGCAGCACACAAAAGAAAAAGCCACCCTCCTCCTCTTCCTCCTTCAGGTGCAGCATCTTCAGCCGCTTTCTACCTTCACAGCCACCCTCCTCCACTCCGCCTCTGCCCTTGAGCGGTTCCTGCTCCTCTGCCCACAGCAGCCAGGATGTCTGTGAAGGAAATCTTTAAGCGGAAGAAGCCATTTTCTGCCAGTCACCCCCTCGCCCGGCGTCTGACAGCTGGCATGACGGAACTGTTATCTCGCTAGCTGTTACCATACCAGCTGGTGGACTCTGAGGCCTTCTGCAAATTTGTGGCCATTGGGACACCGCAATTATTTCTCTAAAAAGACGATACCCAAACTGTACCGTGAAGTGGAGAGGCAAGTGGTGTCATCTCTGGCACAAGGGTCCACCTGACCACGGATGCCTGGTCTGCCAAGCAAGGTCAGGACAGGTACACAACTTACACAGCCCATTGGGTCAACCTGGTGACCGATGGCAAGCAGGGAGTACGTGGCTGTGCAGCGGACCAACTTGTGACACCTCCACGGCTTGCAGGCAGGCCTCCTGCCACTTCCTCTCCTCCTGCTACATCCTCTTCACTGTCCTCCTCCTCCTCCTTGGCTGAGTGGCAGTTCAACTCTACTGGTGCTGCGATCTCCTCTCCAGCTACACAGCCCCATCTCCCCAGGGCTTATGCTGCATGCCAGGTACGACGGTGTCACGCCATCTTAGACATGTCTTGCCTCAAAGCGGAGAGTCACACTGGACCAGCTCTCCTGGCTGCTCTTAACAAACAGGTGGATCAGTGGCTGACCCCGCACCAGCTGGAGATCGGCAACGTGGTGTGTGACAACGGCAGCAATCTCCTTTCCGCTTTGAATTTGGGAAAGCTGACACATGTACCCTGCATGGCACATGTGCTGAATCTAGTCATTCAAAGATTTGTGTCAAAGTACCCAGGCTTAGATGACGTCCTGAAGCAGGCCAGGAAATTGTGTGGGCATTTCAGGCGGTTTTACACGGCCATGGCACGCTTTGCGGACATTCAGCGGAGAAACAAGTTGCTGGTGAGATGCTTGATATGTGAACTCACTGGAATTCGACCCTGGTCATGTTCTCTCGCCTGCTAGAATAGGAGAAAGCCGTCACCCAGTACCTCTACAATTTAAGTAGAAGGACACAATCTTGGGAGATGGGGATGTTCTGGCCCCTGAACTGGACACTGATGCGAAATGCATGCAGGCTCATGCGGCCGTTTGAGGAGGTGTCCAACTTGGTGAGTCACAGGGAAGGCACCATCAGCGACTTGATCCCGTACACTTCCTGGAGCGTGCCGTGCGTAGAGTGGTGGATCAAGCTGTGGAGGAGCATGAAGAGGAACAGTTACGGCAGTAACAGTTGTGGGAGCAATTTTCAGTAGAATCAGATGTTTCCTCAACACCTGCGGCAGCACAGAGGGGGGATAAGGAGGAAGAGTTGTGTGGGGAAGAGGAGTCAGACTCGGATGACGAGGAAGGTGTTTCTTTGGAGGAGGAGGAGGTAGCGGCAGAAGAACAACCGCAGCAGGCGTCACAGGGGGCTTGTGCTGCTTGACATTCTCGTCGTATTGTTCGTGGCTGGGGGGAGGACTTATCTGAAGTCGCTGAGGAAGAGCAAGAGGAGATGGAGAGTACGTTTGGATCCAACTTTTTGCCGATGGCGTCTTTCATGCTGTCCAGCCTGTTGAGGGTCCCCCATATAAAAAAACTTTAGGGGAATTAGCTCTACTGGTTGGCCACGCTACTAGACCTCTCAGTATAGGCACAAAGTGGCGGACATGTTACCAACTCACCAGAAGGCAGAAAGGATGCAGTACATGCAGAACAAGCTGGCAACTATGCTTTACAATACGTTTAAGGGTGATATCACAGCACAACACAATAAAGGTACCACTGCCAGTAATCCTCCTCCCATGTCCAGGCAGGCAAGGACAGGACCCTCCAGCGATCTCATGGTGATGTCGGATATGCGGACATTCTTTAGTCCAATGCCTCGCCTTAGCGCTTCCGGATTCACCCTCCACCAACACCTGGACCGGCAGGTAGCCGACTACCTGGCCTTAAGTGTGGATGTAGACACTGTGAGCAGCGATGAACCCTTGGACTACTGGGTGCGCAGGCTTGACCTGTGGCCAGAGCTGTCCCAATTTGCCACCCAACTTCTGGCTTGCCCTGCCTCAAGGGTCCTGTCAGAAAGAACCTTCCACGCACCTGGAGGCATTGTCACTGAGAAGAGAAGTCGCCTAGGTCACAAAAGTGTTCAGTCCCTCACCTTTATCAAAATGAATGAGGCATGGATCCTGGAGGGCTACTGCCCACCCAAAGACTAAGTTAGTCCCCACACACAGCATCTCTGCCTGCACGCCGTGTGACTGGCTGCCTGCCCCAAGACTAAGGCACTCCCCACACAGCACCTCTGCCCGCAGGCCACTTGACTGCCTTCTCCACCACCACCAACAGGGTCCAGAACTCCAGGCGGATTCCTGAATTTTTAAGGCCGCTGCTAGCAGCGGCTGCTATACAAATTTTTCTGGTGCGCGTACATACCTGCCTAATTTTTCTGGCTGCACTGCGGCTGCAACAACAAAACAAAAGGCATGTACATGTGCCTATTCCCCTTCGTGATCATTACCTTGCTGCGGTGAAGGGGCTTGCGTATCACAATGAAGCAATGACCGACGGCTAAATGAGTGTCTCGGGGGGTGGCACACCAAAGATCATAGGGTCGTTGCTTCATTGTGGACAGACCAAATTTGATCAGCTGGAGAGTCACTGTTCTGTCATTCAGCCCGGTGATCATATGGGCTGGAAAGCCGCCATCACCTGCACTCTCGTCATGGTGCGCACCAGTCCAGCACAGCCATCACTACACAAACAGCTGTTTGCAGTCACTGCATACCTTTCACTGCATCTTTGACTGCACATTGTATTATACCTGGCAGTCTGTGCATACCTTTAACTTGAATGGATGGCAGACTTGCCCTCCATAACAGATTCTCGGAAAAGGTAGTAAAGTCTATCAGTGTCATATACAGCAGGGCCTCGAAAGTCCTCCTGTATTGTTATTTTTAGTCACTACCTCGGGACGTGCATGCCATGCCTTGTGCCTTCCTTGGAAGTGTGTGGTAGCCGTTCCTGCTCCTTTGTCCACAGCGTGCCTGCTGCCTTCCTTGGATGTGTGGTGGTGGTAGCCGTTTCTTAGGCTCCCACTCCGGACCGGAATCGAACCAGGATTCCCCGTCCATTACCTGTGGTCACTGGTCACTCGCAATGGCAGACTTGCCCTCCATAACAGATTCTCGTTAAAGGTAGTAAAGTCTATCTGTGTCATATACAGCAGGGCCTCGAAAGTCCTCCTGTATTGTTATTTTTGGCCACTACCTCGGGACGTGCATGCCATGCCTGCTGCCTTCCTTGGATGTGTGGTAGCCGTTTCTGCTCCTTTGCCCACAGCGTGCCTGCTACCTTCCTTGGATGTGTGGTGGTGGTAGCCATTTCTTAAGCTCCCACTCCGGACCGGAATTGAACCAGGATTCCCCGGCCATCACCCGTGATCACTCGCAATGGCAGACTTGCCCTCCATAAAAGATTCTCGTTGCAGGTACTGAACAGCAACAAGTATTTAAAAAAATAGATGTAAACTTTAACAATGGTAGTGAAAGAACTATCGAAAGTTGATAAGGCAGTCAGACATTACCTGACATCACTGAGTGAGGAAGAGCAATCTCGCCATGGTGCGCACCAGTCCAGCACGGCAGTCACTACGCAAACAGCTGTTTGCAGTGCGTTACACAGTGAGATTAGTGTGTCACTGTGAAGCAGTACTCTAAATACACTCCCTGATTGATGTATACACATGCAAGATGTTTTAAAGCACTTTAGGCCTGCAATTTAGCATTCAATGTGATTTCTGCCCTTAAAACGCTGCTTTGCGTCCAATCTAGATTTTTCCCCGGGACTTTTGGCGTGTATCCCACTCCGCCATGCCCCCCCCTCCAGGTGTTAGACCCCTTGAAACATCTTTTCCATCACTTTTGTGGCCAGCATACATTTTTCTAGTTTTCAAAGTTCGCCTCCCCATTGAAGTCTATTGCGGATCGCGAAAGTTCGCGCAAACTGAACTTTCGCACGTGGTTCGCAAACTCAGTTCGCGAACCCGAAAATCAGAGGCTCGGGCCATCTCTAGTCAGTGCATACCTTTCACTTCATCCCTCCCAATATGGGGAAAACAGGCAGAGCCAGAGGCAGGCCACCCTGCAGGTCTGTTCGAGGTCGTGCTGTCGTGATTTCGTGCGGCCCTGGACCAAAGTACAGTGTTCAGAAGGCGCATGCCATCAACCCCCAAGATTGTCAGGACGTAGTTGACTATTTAACACAGAACACCTCATCTTCCTCAGCTTCCGCACGGAAGCGTGACATATCTTCCTCCTCCTGCTCTGATTCTGGCACCCCACTTAACACTCAGTTGGCCGCCACCACCAAAGTGCCATCACCCCAGGGCTTAGCGGTGTGGAAATGTTTTGTGTGTCTGCCTCAGATGAGAGCAATGCCATCTGTACTCTGCCACCAAAAATTGAGCCGTGGAAAGACCAAGATCCGCGTAGGGACAACTTCCTTACGAAGGCACATGATGACAAAGCACAAACTGCAATGGGATGACCACCTGAGGAAAAGCAGCACACAAAAGCAAAGCCACACACCACAGTGGAAGATATGCAGTTATTTCTCAAAAAAGGCGATACCCAAACTGTACCGTGATGTTGAAAGGCAAGTGGTGTCATCTCTGGCACACTGCGTTGGGTCAAGGGTCCATCTGACCACGTGGTCTGCAAAGCACGGTCAGGCCTGCCCGAAGACTAAGTCAGTCCCCACACACAGCATCTCTGCCTGCACGCCGTGTGAGTGCCTGCCCCAAGACTAACTCGCTCCCCTCACAGCATCTCTGCCTGCAGGCCGCTTGACTGCCTTCTCCGCCACCACCAACAGGATCCAGGACACCAGGCGGATTCCTGCACTGCAGCTGCAACAACAAAACAAAAGGTATGTACATGTGCCAATTCCCCTTCGTGATCGTTACCTTGCCGCGGTGAAGGGGCTTGCGTATCACAATGAAGCAATGACCGCCGGCTATATGAGTGTGTAGGGGGGGGGGCACACCCACGATAATAAGGTCGTTGCTTCATTGTGGACAGACCAAATTCGATCAGCCGGACACTCAGTCACTGTTGTTCTGTCATTGAGCTACCTCAGCCCGACCATATGGGCTTGAAAACCGCTATCGCCTGCACTCTGGCCATGGTGCGCACCAGTGCAGCACGGCCGTCACTACGCTTCAAAGTCCGTCAAAGTTCGCCTCCCCATTGAAGTCTATTGCGGTTCGCGGAAGTTCGCGAACGTTTGTGGAAGTTCGCAAACGCGGCTCGCAAACTGAAAATCGGAGGTTCGGGCCATCTCTAGCCATAGTGTGTGCAGTGAAATTACGCTGTGGTTAGCTATTGTAAAGGGCGCTTGATTACTTTTAAAGAGCGCTCCACTGAACCCGGCCGGAGCCCGGCAGGTGCAGTAGCTTCAAAGTACGAGATTCCTGCACTTTGATTGGCTCTGTAGGCTGCCTGTCACTTGACTGTCACAGGATCAAGAGGACTTGCAGAAGGAGAAAAACACTTATAGCCCAAATAGAGTAGTACATTTAAGAAGCAATGGTGTAAAGAAAGTGGAATTATCTCCGTGGTCAGCGCACAACATGTGCGCCAACACTGCGGAAACCCTCCACAAGCGGGGAACGATCGTTTCAAACGACTATAGTCGCATGTGTGTACGCACCTTTAGTGTGTGTTACGCATGTACACCAAACAGTGCACACACAGCATTGTCTGGTGGACATATTTATGCACTCTGCAGCAGGGCTGTGGAGTCGGAGTCGTGGAGTTGTGCAATTTTGGGTGCCTGGAGTCGGAGTCGGGAAAAAATGCACCGACTCCGACTCCTAATGAATTTGTAACTGTAATTAAAATAGAAGATATGATAAAATGTTCTATTTCTCAGATAATAGTCATTAAAAGTAATGTATATATACAGTATAAATACAGTAATAGCTGTGCTTAGTCCACAAAAATGAAATAAACCAATCAAAATTAGTTACTTGTGCTGCTTCAATAAAGCAGTCCCCGTATTTTTAAGGTCAGATATACATATCTGATTGTGACTGTATATATGATGTGTACACAGGAATCTCTTATATATACTAAATAACATCTATGCTGTAAGTATAAAGCCTGATGTGTAGCCTTGTCACTAATAGAGATGGTCAATGAGGTGGAAATAATTCTGCATTGATGCTGATTTATGCAAATGTATGCACTCCCTTTGCTGATGAAATCAAATAATTTGATATGTTATTAAAATTTGGTTTGGTGACTACAAATTAAAGGGTAACTGAGACGGATGAAAAGTAAAGTTTTATACATACCTGGGTCTTCCTCCAGCCCCCTTCAGGCTAATCAGTCCCTCGCTGTCCTTCACCACCCGAATCTTCTGCTATGAGTCCTGGTAATTCAGCCAGTCAGCGCTGTCCAGCCGCATGCCGCTCCCACAGCCAGGAACATTCTGCACCTGCGCAATAGTGCTGCACAGGTGTAGTATGCTCCTGGCAGCGGAGTGTGTGCATGCGCACTACGCCTGACTGGCTCAAGTACCTGGACTCATAGCAGAAGATCCAGGTGGTGGAGGAGGACAACGAGGGACTGATTATCCTGAAGGCGGCTGGAGGAAGCCCCAGGTATGTATAAAACTTTAATTTAATCTGTCTCAGGTTTACTTTGTTACACAGTAGTACTATACTCTACATATGCACTCCCCACAGAGCTGCAGGGAATCCACTGAGAATGTTGTGCACATTGAACACAGAGGTGTTGTCTGTTTACAATCTCCTTCTTCCCCTGCAGAGTACCTGCACATCATTCTTACATGTACCCACACTTACATTGCCTAGGGCCTGATAGATGTTCTTTGTTCCGGTTTGTACCTTTTATAAGTACTCTTACCAAGGACTAGTTTTAGTCTAAAAGGAATAAATATAGTAGTCTACATATCCTTCTCACTTCAGTTGTCTTGTAAAATTCCTAAGCGTTGGCAGTTAAGAGACCAATTTCATGTTACATACTTTTAATCAACAAAATTGTAATATGCAAATTAGAGGAGTCGGAGTCGTGGAGTCGGAGTCGGAGTCGGTGGAATCCTAAACTGAGGAGTCGGAGTCGGTGGATTTTTGGACCGACTCCACAGCCCTGCTCTGCAGCACTGAGTTCCAAGAAAACAAAGCTACACTGTCCCTTTCATATCATTTCATTCTATGAAACGCACAGCTATCTTTATTGGAAAGCAGCGCAAAAGAGTGCTCAGGTCCTCAGCCTAACTGCAACTCTAAAAAAATAAAATAAAAATTGGTTGACGTGCTTCGAAGGTAGTTTATTTTTTATTTGTGGTATTTTTTTTTTTTTTTACTTAAAAGGAACTAAAGATGAGAGACATATGAAGGCTGCCATATTTATTCCCTTATAAACAATACCAGTTGCCTGGCAGTGCTCTTGATCTTTCTGGGCGGTAGTGTCTGAATCACACACCTGAAGCAAGCATGCAGCTTATCTCGCCAGAGACGGCTGATCTGCATGCTTGTTCAGGGGCTGTGGCTAAACGTATTAGAGGCAGTGGCTCAGCAGGGCAGCCAGGCAATGTGCATCGTCTAAAAGGAAATAAATATGGCAGCTCCCGTATGTTTCTCACCTCGGGTTCCCTTTGATGCTGAAAATGAAATAATAATAAATGAAATAATGTGTTATAACACTACAGATGACTGATGGAGGAGGTTGTGATAGAAACGGAGGCTTTGGCGGGAGAGGAGGTAAGCCTAATGATATCCGCACATGTTTTCATCTGACAAATTTACACTTTTCAATAGATTCAATGTATATAAAATATTTGCCTTCTGTGTGAGAGACCCTAATTTATTTTTATATATATCTTATGCTTAAAGGGAACCCGAGGTGAGAGGGATATGGAGGCTGCCATATTTATTCCCTTCTAAACAATGCCAGTTGCCTGGCAGCCCTGTTGATCTTCTGGGATAAGTAGTGCCTGAGTCAAAACCCTGGAACCAGCATATGGCTAATTCAGTAAAAACCCTGAGTCAGCTGAGTCAGAGTATCTGGTCTGCTTAATGCTTTTTCAATGTCTATGGCTAAAAATATTATGATAGGTACACACCATACAATGTTCTTGCAGATCGATTATTTCTAACATGTCCGATCTGAATTTCCATTTTTCGATTTTACAGTTGTTTTTCCAACTGATTTTCTGATCGATTTCCGTTCATATCTATGAAAATTGATTGGAAAATCGATCGGAAAATTGGAAAACCAATTGAAATTCAGATCGGACATGTTGGAAATATAATCGATCTGGCAGATAAATCTGCTAGAAAATTGTATGGTGTGTACCCAGCATTAGAGACACAGGATCAGGAGGACTGCCAGGCAACTGGTATTGTTTAAAGTGACACTGAAGTGAAAAAAAACTTAGGATGTAATGTCGGTGTCTCAACAAGCTTATGGCTAATCCAGTAAAAGCTGAGTGAGAGTACCTGATCTGAGGCATGCTTGTTCAGGGTCTATGGCTAAAAGTATTAGAGGCAGAGGATCAGTGGGGTAGCCAGGCAAATGGTATTGTTTAAAAGGAAATTAATAAAAAGTTCTATTCTTTTTTTAAAGGGAACCCGAGGTGAGAGGTATATGGAGGCTGCCATATTTGGGAGGTTTCTACCTTATGTCCCCTCCCCCCAGCCCACCATTAGCTCCATCTCTACATGTACTACAGTCTCCTTCAAGGAACAACAGTAGCCCCATTTCATATACAGTGGTTTGCAAAAGTATTCGGCCCCCTTGATGTTTTCCACATTTTGTCACATTACTGCCACAAACATGAATCAATTTTATTGGAATTCCACATGAAAGACCAATACAAAGTGGTGTACACGTGAGAAGTGGAACAAAAATCATACATGATTCCAAACATTTTTTACAAATCAATAACTGCAAAGTGGGGTGTGCGTAATTATTCAGCCCCCTGAGTCAATACTTTGCTGCAATTACAGCTGCCAGTCTTTTAGGGTATGTCTCTACCAGCTTTGCACATCTAGAGACTGAAATCCTTGCCCGTTCTTCTTTGCAAAACAGCTCCAGCTCAGTCAGATTACATGGACAGCGTTTGTGGATAGCAGTTTTCAGATTTTGCCACAGATTCTCGATTGGATTTAGATCTGGACTTTGACTGGGCCATTCTAACACATGGCTATGTTTTGTTTTAAACTATTCCAATGTTGCCCTGGCTTTATGTTTAGGGTCGTTGTCCTGCTGGAAGGTGAACCTCCGCCCCAGTCTCAAGTCTTTTGCAGACTCCAAGAGGGTTTCTTCCAAGATTGCCTTGTATTTGGCTCCATCCATCTTCCCATCAACTCTGACCATCTTCCCTGTCCCTGCTGAAGAGAAGTATCCCCAGAGCATGCTGCTGCCACCACCATATTTGACAGTGGGAATGGTGTATTCAGAGTGATGTGCAGTGTAAGTTTTCCACCACACATAGCGTTTGCATTTTGGCCAAAAAGTTCCATTTTGGTCTCATCTGACCAGAGCACCTTCTTTCACGTGTTTGCTGTGTCCCCCACATGGCTTGTGGCAAACTGCAAACGGGACTTCTTATGCTTTTCTGTCAACAATGGCTTTCTTCTTGCCACTCTTCCATGGGCAACTTTGTGCAGTGCATGACTGTTGGACAGATTCCCCCACCTGAGCTGTAGATCTCTGCAGCTCGTCCAGAGTCACCATAGGCCTCTTGATTGCATTTCTGATCAGCGCTCTCCTTGTTCGGCCTGTGAGTTTAGGTAGATGGCCTTGTCTTGGTAGGTTTACAGTTGTGCCATACTCCTTCCATTTCTGAATGATCGCTTGAACAGTGCTCCGTGGGATGTTCAAGGCTTTGTAAATCTTTTTGTAGCCTAAGCCTGCTTTACATTTCTCAATAACTTTATCCCTGACCTGTCTGGTGTGTTCTTTGGACTTCATGGTGTTGTTGCTCCCAATATTCTCTTAGAAAGCCTCTGAGGCCATCACAGAGCAGCTGTATTTGTACTGACATTAGATTACACACAGGTGCACTCTATTTAGTCATTAGCACTCATCAGGCAATGTCTATGGGCAACAGACTGCACTCAGACCAAAGGGGGCTGAATAATTACGCACACCCCACTTTGCAGTTATTTATTTGTAAAAAATGTTTGGAATCATGTATGATTTTTGTTCCACTTCTCACATGTACACCACTTTGTGTTGGTCTTTCACGTGGAATTCCAATAAAATTGATTAATGTTTGTGGCAGTAATGTGACAAAATGTGGAAAACTTCAAGGGGGCTGAATACTTTTGCAAACCACTGTATTCATTCCTTCTGCCATGCACAGACTCTCTCTTTCAACAAGCAGCCCTCCTCTTCTATGCATTTCATGTAAAGTTATCCACTTAGCAATGGCCTATATGGGCTTTTTTTTTTTAAACAATTTTGCCTCCTTACTGGAGTCTTATAATTTGTTTACTCAGGACAGATGTCAGCATATACAACAATAAAGGCAGCCATACACTGGTCGATTGCCACCAGATCGACCAGCAGATAGATCCCTCTGTGATCCAATCTGATCAAAGAGGGATCTATTGGCAGCCTACACTGCAAACAGATTTTGAACCGATTTCACTATGAAATCGATTCACAATCTGTGGAGCTGCCACTGCCGCCGCCCCCTGCATACATTACCTGATCCAGCCGGCGCGAGTCCCCCGGTCTCCGCTCTCTTCTCCGCTCTGGGCTCCGGCTTCACTTTACTTCCTGTCAGGGGAAGTTTAAACAGTAGAGGGCGCTCTACTGTGTAATCTTCCCCCGACAGGAAGTAAGTGAAGTCAGCCGGAGCCCAGCGCGGAGAAGGGACCGCAGGGACACGCGCCAGCGGAACAGGTAATGTATTGCCACTAGCGTCGGTTGCCGGACATTTGAACGCCACTATCGACGCACTTCCGACCCGCCGGCGATCGAGTGAAATTTTACGCGCGGACAGATCGATCAATATTGGACAGAAATCGTTTGATCGGTCAGCGTTTGCGTATCGATTTCACAGCAGATTCAAACACAGTGATTGAATCTACTGTCTATCGGCAGGAATTTGACGCAGTGTATGTGCTTTTCTCCTACAAAACTAATTAATTGCTGGGTAGAATGGCATTTATGAACACATCGCCATTTCTTCTGTAGCACAGACTACTTGGCTTTTTAATCTGGATGTAGATACTTCTAGGGTTGGAGCTGTCTTGAGCGTGGTAGGGAGTTCCAAATGGTAGTGGCAGCATGAAAGAAGGCTATGGGTCCAGGATGGACTTAGGGGGGGGAGTGACCAAGTTATGAGATCCTGTTAAGGTTGTAGGACCTGTGATGCAGTTACAACACATTCTTCAGGCATCCGGAGCCTCAAGGGGTCGTTAACTGCAATATATTTTTGCCTGTTTACATCATGTTAATACATATGATTATAATTACACCTTTAACTAAATCTGGACTTCTGCTGTAATGTTTCCTTGTGTTGCAGATGTCAGGGAACTTTTTCCCCACCGCAGTCAGTGAGGAGAAGCTTTAGGAAGCACGTGAAAAATCCTTACAAAGGATATTTGGATCCAGTCGAGCCATATTAGCTGTAGATGGGAAATCCAATAAACCCAACCAATGCTCCTATGAAGACATCGTATGGGACAAGATGACACAGCAGTGAGTTCTTATCTGCATATAAAGAATGGAATGATAGGTAGATGAAGATTGCGCTGATATTTCACCTCCCTACAGGGACAGACAGCAGACAAGCCTACAGCTACTTTTGTATTCAAACTTACAGATTAAAAGGTCTGAATACTACATGGACTTATAGAGGAACTTCAGCCTAAACAAACATGCTGTCATTAAGTTACATTAGTTATGTTAATTAAAATAGATAGGTAATATAATCTCTTACCCACCCTGTTTTAAAAGAACAGGCAAATGTTGGATTTCATAAGGGCAGCCATCTTTTTGGTTGAAAGGAGGTGACAGGGAGAATGAGACACAGTTCCAACTGTCCTGTGTGCTGATCATCCCTCCCAGTTGCTAGGCAACGTGAATAACAACATAGGAAATCCCATCATGCTTTGCACAGCATCAGGGATAAAAATCCCGGGCAGTTTTCTTTGATGGGGTGGAGGTAAAAATGCAGCTAAAAATGATGCTTTGGTAAGAAAAACAAAGTTCTGATGCTGTGAAACTGTTAAAGAAACCCTGAGCCTTTTCAGTTCTGCTGAATAGATTTTTAGTCCAGAGGTTCACTTTAAGTCCATGATGTCATCAAGACTCACCTAAACTGGAAGTGGGAGTGTCCTGAACACTCCAATACTCCCTGATGGTTTACTATTTTCTATTCAACATTTTGAGAGTATTCATAGTGACATGTAGCATGATGAGATAAACTCGTATGAGTATATACTGTACACATTCTAGTTACAATTATGCCTTTGTTCTCATTTTAGTTTCAAAGAAGTTTTATTGGTTTAACAATAAACATTACAGTAATTCTGGGTATGTCCACTTCGGGACTAGATATGTTATGATGCTAGATATACAAATTCAACAAGAACAAAACAGATAACGGGTATGCAGATATTCAATATATTAAGCAGTGATATAGTAGAGAAAAGAGTGTTCACTTTAATGCTTTATGTTTAGCACCTATGGAGAGATCATAAGGAAAAGACACAGGATCGGAGTCCAATGAGGTCTGAGGCGTTTAGCCAGGGCTGCCATGTTTTGATAAAGGTATCAAAAGTGTCGTTAATGATTGCAAGAATCCTTTCAGAGATCATTATGTCTAGGATAATGTTGTCAGTTAGTTGAATGGAGAGTGTTTGCTGCAACCATTGTCTTGCTATGTGAGATCTCACTGCTTTAGCTATGTGCTGTGCCAACCGGTGTGGGGGGTGCTTCCACCTGGGGGGCTTGTCCCCAAACAGGAGCATCCCTGGGTCTGGCCCCAATGCAGTTCCCAATGCTGTGTTTATGAGTGCAGTAACTTTCGCCCAGTAGGCTTGCACCACAGGACAGAACCACCATATGTGGGGCATATCACCCTCTCTCCCACAGTTTCTGAAACACAATTTACTTTTAGTTGAGTCAATGTTATGTAGTTTTAGGGGGGTGATGTAGGCATGATGCAAGATTTTATAATTAGTTTCAATATGGGAGTAGTAAGTGCTACCTTTGGTGAGAGTGGTACAGCATTTGGACCATCTTTCTGGGGAAATTGTGATTCCTAATTCTGACTTCCAAGCTTTGAGTTTGCTAAATTCAGGGGGTTGGGAGAGTAAAGCATATAATAGTGAAATGAGGCCACCCTCTAAAGGTCTTAGGTCACACCATGCTTCATAAGAGGTGCGCTGTGGGAGGGGAGAATTTTTTGGGCCAAGGGTAGTGAGGAAGTGATAGATTTGCATTGCTGCAAAGAATTCAGATGGGGGGAACTCAGTTTTCATTTTGAATTGCTCCCAAGTTGGGATTTTATCATTAACCAACAGGTGTTTAAGGTGCGTAATTCCCTTAGTTTTCCACCATCTGAAGGAGCGCGGGTCAAAACCCGGGGCAAACATAGGGCTACCAAAAGTGGGAGAAGGGTTGGTATTTTTGTTTGTAGATTTTTTTTTAATCTGAATAGTCTCCATATGGAGAGAGAATGGGCAGACGGGAGACTGGTGTTTCACAGATGTAGGGACTGAGTGTGTGGACCAGTGTAGCGCTTGAAGGGTATATGGTTGGAGCAAGTCCGTTTCTAGTTGAGCCCATAGAGGGGGGTTAAATTTTGAGTGAATTTGAGCCATTTGAGCCATTTGGGCAGCTCTGTAGTATGCTATTAGGTTTGGTACTCCTAGTCCTCCTCTGGTTCTATTTAAGAACATTGTTTTACGGTCTATACAACTTTTTTTATTATTACTTATGAATTTAAAAACGTCAGTTTGAAGTGCCTTGAGGTGTTTTTGTGTTACCAATATTGGGAGTGTGCGAAATAAGTATAAAATTCGAGGGGGGATATTCATGCGCACTGCTTGTACCCTACCTGTCCATGAGATGGCCGGGAGATTCCATTTTTGTAGATCTCTTTGTAGTTGAGAAATCATAGGCTTATAATTTAGATCAAAAAGGTCTGCCGGATTAGTCGATATTTTAACTCCTAGGTATGTAATATATCTATGTTGCAATGTAAACCCTAGTGAGGAGGTTAGGTGGTCTGCCTGAGATCGGGGGACATTAGCAAACAAGACCTCCGTTTTGGATATGTTGAGGCGTAAACCCGATATGGTACCAAATTTCTTTACTAGGTCGATTAGGTTTGGTATTGAAGTATGTGGTGAAGTAAGTGTTAGTAGGAGATCGTCGGCAAAAAGGCTTGCTTTGTAGGATTTCCCTGCCACCGTTAGACCCTGTATATCGGGTGATCTTCTGATTTCCTCCGCCAGAGGCTCAATTACTAGGGCAAATATTGCCGGAGAAAGCGGGCATCCCTGTCTAGTCCCTCTTCTAATTGGTATGTTTATGGGGGTTGATGTGGTAAGTTTTAGTTGTGCTGTGGGGCTTGAATACAGCCCATTGATTGCTTGTAGGAAGTTGCCTCCATTCCCCACCCTCTGCAGTGCCGCCCTCATATATTCCCAGTCAATGGTGCCGAAGGCCTTCTTCATGTCTAGTGCAGCAATTGCTATAGGGGTTCTATTTCTCTTGGCGAAATAGAGAAGGCCCACAACTTTCCGCAAGTTGTCAGGTGCCTGCCTAAAGGGGATAAATCCCACTTGGTCTCTGTGTATCAGTGGTGATAAATATGTGTTTAACCTGGTTACTAGGATAGATGTAAAGAGTTTGTAGTCTATATTAAGTAGGGAGATGGGGCGGTAGTTTTTGACATTCAAATGGTCTCTATTAGGCTTTGGGATCACTGCAATCATGGAGTTTAAGAATTCAGCTGGCGGGGTTTTTCCCAAAAGGATGGAGCTATAATATCTAAGGAGATACGGGGAGAGTTGGGCCTTGAATTTTTTGTAATATAGGGCTGAGAAGCCATCTGGACCGGGGGATTTGCCATTTTTAAGGCGTTTAATTGCGTCTTTAAGTTCATCGTTAGTTATGGGCATGTTGAGGGTTGAGGATTTCTCAGGTCTAAGTGACGGCATTGGGAGCTGGCGTAGGTATGTGTATGGTGAGGTTGAGGAAGGTGAGGTGGGTTTAGGGGCATATAGTGAAGTATAGTAGTTAGCAAATTCCTGATGGATTTTTAATGGGTCGGATGTGATGTCCCCCTTATCAGTGCGAATTTGTAACACTTTATTTAGGTTATGGGCCTCCTTCAGTTTTCTGGCTAACCAGGTGTTTGGTTTGTTGTGTTGCGCATATAATTTTGATCTGGTCTTATGGCCTTTTCCGTGCGTGATGATAGTATTACATTTAATTGAGCTACAGTAGTTTCAATTTGTTTTTGTAGGTAAAGTGATGGAGTTTGGGCGTGGGCCATCTTTAGTTTGGAGAGTTTGAACTCAAGGTTGGATTGCTGCTCTTTTTTATTACGCTTGTGCTGTGATGCTAGTTTGATTAGGCGGCCTCTGATTATTGCCTTATGCGCGAACCAGAGTGTCGATATCTTTGTGTGTGGGGTGTCGTTCAGCCTGAAGTAGTCTGTGAGCTGTTCCTCAATCTCAAGTACCGTTTCGTTGCTAGTTAATAAGCTTTCGTTGAGCCTCCATGGTGGTCTTGCCATAGGAGAGGTGAGAGAGGTGCAGGAAGTCAGTACCATATCATGATCTGACCATGAGCTGATGTGAATTCGAGAGAATATGAGGTTAGGTATAAGTGATGTGAATAAGTAGATTGCATCTATTCTTGAGTATGTTTTATGTATCAGCTGAAAGGATCCGCACCGTCTTTAAAACAAGTATTTATTGAAGCTCTTTTAAAATGCCATGAGTATAATTAAAGTGCGCTCCGGATCACCATTGACGCACAGCGTTTCGGATACAATCCTTCCTCAGAATGGTTCCAGTACACACTGTCATAATCACACATGCTATGCTAGGGTGACCATGCGTCCTCTTTTCCCCGGACAGGTCCTCTTTTTTAGACCTGTCTGGGGCATCCGGCCGGTTTTTTGAAATGTCCGGGGAAGAAGAGAGCCGTTCGGAGCCGAACACGAGCCGGCTCTTTAAAGTGAGCCGAGCGGCCAAGCACAAGGAAGAGCCGATTCTTCTAAAGAGCCGGAGACTGAGACTACAGTCTCTGATTGGCTGCTGCGGCCAGCAGTGGTGTCTCTAGGGGCGTGCGCAGAGGGCGCATCGCTCTGGGTGTCACCATGGCTAGGGGCTGACACCCAGGCAGGCAGAAGTGCGGTCCTGATGTCAGGGGCAGGCAATATATGTGGAGAGGAGTCTGCAGATGCGGAGAAGGGGCCCGACTTCATTCCTCCCATGCCTCCCCTCCTGTGTCTCACCTATTTGCAGAGCGCAGTGTGCGGCTTAAATGATACAAACTCGATCACCTACCCCTGATGTTCTCTCCGATCGTCCATCTTCATCACTAGCGGCTGCTCTCTCCACATTCTCTGCATGCCACGTGATTACACTGGACGTGCAGGGAGAGCAGGCAGAGAGCGCACGGCTGATGAAGAACATGCACGATCATCACAGAGAAAACTTCAGGGGCAGGTGGGAGAGAGTGTATCATTTAAGCTGCACGATGGGAGAGAGTGTATCATTTTAAGCTGCGCTCTGCAAATGGGAGATGGGGGCTCACTGTGAATGAGTGAGGGGGATGGGGGCGAGGTTGGTCTTTTCTGCGTGCAAGGGGAGAGGGGAGCTGGCAGTCCTCACTCCTAAAAGCTGCAGCTACAACTTTTAAAACTCCCACAGCAGCTGTTACATGCCTGTGCAGACTCGAGGGTGAGTGCTGAACTGACTAGAGCAGTCACAAGCAGGACTGTCAGTGTAACTTGCTCATCCCCCTCCCTCCCCCGCAATGATGCTTTCCCTGTGCAACAAGCTAAGTGCACGGGGAGGAGAACTTATAGGGCACACGCTGCAGGGTGCTGGAGGATTAGATGTCAGGTATTATTTGCTGCAGCTCCTGACTATCCTATCAACTTTTATTGCTCTTCTGTCCTGACTCCTCAACCCTTCCTACTCTAACAGACCCTTTCCTCACCCTCAGCAGGCTGCAGCCAGTCACCTCTCTGCCAAATGCCACTCTCTCCCCTCACTTTTAGCAGCTTGCTGTAATTTATCATCCTGCTGTCACCCTCCCCTGCTGCTAGCTCTCTGCCACCCTTTCCTTGCCTGCTGTCTCTTCTTTGCTACCCTCCCCTCCTCTCCCCTCACTGCCTCCCCCTGTCCCCTCTATACCAGCCTCCCCTCCCCTGCTGACCCTCTCTGCCACCCTCCCCTCCTGTCACCTGTATACTGCCCTCCCCTTCTGACCCCTCTCTGCCACCTTTCTGCCATCCTTCCCTCCCATCACCCTCTCCCCTACTGACCCCTCTCTGCCACCTTTCTGCCATCCTTCCCTCCCATCACCCTCTCCCCTGCTGACCCCTCTCTGCCATCCTACCCACCTGTCACCTCTATACCATCCTTCCGTCGCCTGTTGTCTCCTCTCTGCCGCCCTCCCTTCCTGTCACTTCTATGCCACCCTCCCCTCCACTGCTAACCCCCTCTGCCACCCTCCCCTCCTGTCACCTCTATACTACCCTCCCCTCCCCTGCTGTCTCCTATCTGCCACCCTCCCCACCTGCCACTTCTATGCCACCCTCCCCTCCACTGCTAACCCCCTCTGCCACCCTCCCCTCTTGTCACCTCTATACTACCCTCCCCTGCTGTCTATTTGCCACCCTCCCCACTTGCCACCTCTTATACCACCCTTCCCTGCTTTCACCTCACTGACATCTTATGCAGCACTTTACAGAGTACATAGTCATGTCACCAACTGTCCTCAGAGGAGCTCACAATCTACTACTACCATAGTCATGGTCTAATGTACTACCATATTATTCTTATGTATTTATATAGCACTGGCATCTTCTGCATCACTTTACAGAATACAAAGTAATGTCACTGACTTACTCAGAGGAGCTCATAATCAAATCTTTCCATAATCAAAGTCTAATGTCTCTACCATATTATTGTGTATTTATATAGCACAGACATCTTCTGCAGCACATTACAGAATACATAGTCATGTCACTGACTGTCCTCCACGGAGCTCACAGTCTAATCCTGTCATGGCCTAACCTCTTACCATATTATTATTATTATGTATTTATATAGCAGGGATATCTTTCTCCTCAGCACTGTACAGAGTACATAGACATTTCCCTCAGAGCAGTTCACAATTGAGTCCATAGCCATATTGGATAGTGGTAGCTGTCACTCTCACTCTTTCCTTTTTTGGTGGGGAGGGGTGGGCGGAGGGTGCTATCTGAATAATCAGCACCGGGTGTCAAATACCCTAGGTACGCCACTGCGAAGGAGGCGGGACGCAGACAGCGGTTGGAGAGGCGGTCTGTACGGTAGCGGGTTAGGTTGCGCTGGTATGAGAAGAGAAGTGATGGAAGAAGCTGCAGCGGAGTTGGTGAGACCATCCCCATATAAATATAGATGTGTATTTGTAGATACCTCCATTTATGTATGCACGTGGCGGGACTGCCCTTCTGGTATACACATGTATAATATATTGCTGAGACCCTCACTGTACTGTAAATATATGTTTGTGGGGATATGTGCTGCCAATCTCATAGCATTTGTGGGGAAATGTGCTGCCAATCTCCCATTTGTGGGGAAATGTGCTGCCAATAAGATTGCATTTGTGGGGAAATGTGCTGCCAATCTCATAGCATTTGTGGGGAAATCTGCTGCCAATCTCCCATTTGTGGGGAAATGTGCTGCCAATAAGATTGCATTTGTGGGGAAATGTGCTGCCAATCTCATAGCATTTGTGGGGAAATCTGCTGCCAATCTCGTATTTGTGGGGAAATGTGCTGCCAATAAGATTGCATTTGTGGGGAAATGTGCTGCCAATCTCATAGCATTTGTGGGGAAATCTGCTGCCAATCTCGGATTTGTGGGGAAATGTGCTGCCAATAACATTGCATTTGTGGGGAAATGTGCTGCCAATCTCATAGCATTTGTGGGGAAATCTGCTGCCAATAAGATTGCATTTGTGGGGAAATCTGTTGCCAATCTCATAGCATTTGTGGGGAAATCTGCTGCCAATCTCATAGCATTTGTGGGGAAATCTGCTGCCAATCTCATAGCATTTGTGGGGAAATCTGCTGCCAATCTCATAGCATTTGTGGGGAAATCTGCTGCCAATCTCATAGCATTTGTGGGGAAATCTGCTGCCAATCTCATTGCATTTGTAGAGAAATATGCTGCCAATCTGATTCCATTTATGGGGAAATTTGTGGAAAAAACAAACGTCCCTCCATGCCCGCGAAGTTGGACAGCACGCTGCTAAGGTCTTGTATATTTGGCCACGCCCATGACCACACCCCCATGCTGTTGTGATCATCCTCTTTTTTGGAAATCAAAATATGGTCACCCTAGCTATGCTCATTAAATACACAGGCAGAGGACCTGATGGAAGACTACAACATGTCTACCAAATTTACATATATGCATATTCATGTCAGCAGGAACCAATGAAAATTTACTTAGATTATGTAAACATTGCAGAGACCAAGGTGCACAAGACATTCAAACCAAAACACCTAAAGACTTATATCAGGTTGATCGCACAGTTGAAAATGCACCAGAGGTTCCCTGCACTGAAGGCACTTCCTTATCCATAAGGGACGTGTAATACACATCCTATGTTTATTCAGGTCATCGTGCCTCAATGTCCAGCTAGCGGTGTCGGCTGATCCCAAGCTCTGCCGACCAATAACCGCTTCACCTCCGTATTGGCATACTCCCCCTGCCTCACAACATATCCGCAAGTCCCTCAGTGATTAACCGCCAATCCAAAGAGCGCCGACAACGTCCGCTCATCAGGCTGTCCAACCCCTAACCAATCAGTGTGGCTCTTAAATTCAGGAATTTAAGAGCCACACTGATTGGTTAGGGGTTGGACAGCCTGATGAGCGGACGTTGTCGGCGCTCTTTGGATTGGCGGTTAATCACTGAGGGACTTGCGGATATGTTGTGAGGCAGTCAATCTCAAAGATCTCACCAGCACACCGCAGTTTAAAGCACACCCTTTATTGTGCCAGTATCCACAAAAGTTCCAACAATTGTTTCGGGAGCCACGCAGGGTCCCCCTTTCTCAAGGCATATGGTTACATCACACATCCATGACAATTCCTCTATATACACTCCTACTACCCAATACCCCACCCGAAAGCTGTGACCTCACAAATGGCATCATGGTTATTAACATACATAAACACAACCTCTATTAACCAACAATGGATAATCTATGGGCTGTTCTTACAAAATGCATATTTCAGGGTATACCTCCTTTCGTTTGTTTACTACACCTATCGTCATCAGGTGCACCCAGATCGCCGCTGGCATATTACAGTCCTAATTACATGCATTCAAACTTCTAATACCTTCCCCCTCCGTCCGTTATCTGCTCATCACCGTCCTGATTCAGCAGAGCGCTCGCCGCTGATGCCGCCTGGGGGCGTGACTAACGTGTGTCCAATCACTCTGCACAGTGTCACCTAGCCAATGCGCGATGACGCGTAAGCGGCTCACGTGTCGCATGCGTCACGCGTCTTGTCAACACTAGCCACATGCATAGTGCGTGAGTGACCAGGGCGGGCGTGTCAGTTATCCCCGACTCCGCCCTTCTCCACCAGCCCGAACCTTCATTCAGAGAGACCGAGGCGGGCGCGTCATAAACACAGCTCCGCCCCCGTCTCTTCCAATGCGCTCACTGTGGACACCACTATTGATCGTTCGTACAGGGAGACCGAGGCAGGCGCGTCAGTAGACGCGACTCCGCCCCCATCCCTTCCAGCACGCTCACCATGGTAACCACTAACGCATTACACCTATGTGTAAACACAACTGTCCACAGGACTAGTTATATGGATGAAGGGCTACTGTACGCACATGATAACTATCCCCAGACTTTTCCACGAGGGGGAGACAATAATCCCCCATATAATGCGCATAGAGTACTTCTGGTGGGGAAGGCTTAGAGCTGAATGCATTCATTATTAATGATACAATCACTTACCACCTGCAATCTCGGGGCACCCCATAACGTGAAGCGCCACCGCCACATATGGGAGGGACATACGGACTGACTATCGTGTGGAAGTGACCAGGACAAATCTGAAAAAATAAACAAACAGGAATCCCATATCACTCTATGAACGAAAAACCATGATGATACAGTGAAATATCAATAAAATCAAAGATTAAAAGTACAAGATCATCCTGAAAAAAAGGAGGTTAATATCCATACGACAACACCAAGCTTTACATTATCTTTCCCCCAAGAAGCATGTCAGGGGATTGTTCTTGTTTAGACCCCCTGGTGCAACTGTCCCCATCTCAAAAATCCAGAAGGCCTCTCTCTGTAGTAGTTTTCTCTCCCAGTCTCCTCCCCGTTTGGGCTTATTTACTTGTTCAATAACTACCCCTCTTATTTGATGTGCTCTATGGTTGTTTTCCACACAATGTATGGCCACCGGCTTAGTGTAATCTAATTTCTCACCCTTTTCTTTGGCTACCCATGCCACCCTGATGTCACTGCGGTGGTGTTGGAAGCGTTTTTTAAAAGGGTTTGTGGTCTGTCCTATATATGCTAGGCCACATGGACATTTTAGCATATCCACACAATGGTCCGTATTGCAATTGAAATATCCATTCATTTTGTATTTTTTGCCACTATTGGGGTTCACAAATTCTGGGCCCACTATGATGGAATCGCAGACGTTACAGTTGTGACATCTGTAACAGCCTTTTTTGTTAGAGAATACAAATTCTTTTTTATATTTAGATTGGGGGTCAGCCTGCACCAGAAGATTCCTGAGATTAGCACTGGACCTGTAAGCAAACATCGGTCTTTCCTTAATTTCCGGAACCAGTGTCCGATCTGCTTGGAGAATGTCCAAATTTTTGATGGTAGCTTTCTTAACCAAACCCGCATTTACATTGTGTGTTTGTACAAAAGGTATTCCTTTCCTGGGGTTGGTGTTCTTTGTGCTCCTGCCCTCCGCTATTTCGAGTGCCCTTTTCTTTGCTCTCTCTAACACCTCTATGGGATATCCTCTTTCTAGAAACCTAGTTTCCATCTCAGCCAGGTTTGTTCTACACATCTCGCTATCTTTACATATCCTCAAGACTCTAAGGAATTGGGATATGGGGAGACCCTCCCTCAGATGTTTGGGATGTGCACTCTGGAAGTGTAGCAGGGTGTTCCTATCTGTCGGTTTGCGATACAAGGTTGTAGTTAAGGCCCCTTTCTCATTAATCACCATCACATCCAGAAAGGGTATCTGTATCACTGATACCTCGGGGTTAAACACAATTCCTTCGAACATACCATTGAGGAAGTCCACAAACTCATAGAATTCTTGTTCGGTGCCACTCCAAAGGACAAAGATATCGTCTATAAATCTGGCCCACCACATTACATGGAGACTGTATGGCACAGAAGTATAGACAAACTCCTCCTCCAACCATCCCATAAAGAGATTAGCAAAGGCCGGTGCGGCCGAGCTACCCATGGCTGTGCCCCTGTGTTGTTTGTACCACTGAGTCTCAAACCTGAAATAGTTTGATGTCAAAATGAGCTCCAGACCTTCAACAATAAACTCGGTTGGAATCTTTGGGTGTGGTGACTTATTCAGGAAGTAACGTACTGCTTCCAATCCAGCCATATTTGGTATAGATGTATATAGAGCCCCTATGTCCATTGTACACAATAGGGTATTCACTTTTACTTCCCTTACATTCCCCAATTTTGTTAGGAAATCATTCGTGTCCTTTAGATAGGCCGGCAGACTTCTCACTAGGGGCTGTAGAACAAAATCTATGAATTGGGCCAAAGGCTGTGTAACCGATTCTGTTCCAGATACAATCGGTCTATATTTCAGAGGGCTTACCCCCTTATGGACTTTAGGGAGTCCATATATTACTGGTCTCTGTGGGAAAGAAATGTGCATATAGTCATATTCATTCTCTGTTACCCAACCATTATTTAGGCCCAATTTTAACAGTTCCCCCAGTTTTTGTCTAATTTCATTGGTGGGATCACTACCCAGACATGCATAAGTGCTGTTATCACTTAACATGGTGACCATTCCCTCCCTGTACTTTTCATAATCCATAATCACAATTGCTCCCCCCTTGTCTGCTGGTTTTATAATTATGGTATCATCATTCCTCAGGCGTTTGATCGCATCCTTTTCTGCTCTAGTCAGATTAGGGCGCGACTTCCTGTTCCCTTCACCTCTTTTGGTGTCAAATTTGACCATATTGCTAAAACTTTCAATACTCGGGTACTCCCCGGGTGGTACAAACTTGCTCTTCAACTTGAAGGGACTCACCTCTTCTACGTGGCTCTGTGGCTTCGGTGGTTGTTTGGAGAAGAATTGCTTGATTTTTAATGTACGTTCAAATTTGAACATGTCAACTTCCAGCTGAAAGTCACTTTTGGAGTTATTAGGGCAAAACGATAATCCTTTGGATAATAGATTCATTTCGGCTGGGTCTAGGCATCTTTGTGATAGATTAATTACCGGGCACGGTTGGTCACCTTCCTTGTTTCCATTTGATGTTTTTTTGTTGCTTTTCCGCTTGCTCCTCCGGGGTCGTCTGCTTCTCCGGCCTGTTGAAAAGAACTCGAGGGTCCTACTCCAGCTTCGCTGTCTGAGCTTGGATTTTCTGTGAGTACATCGCTTTCTATATTGGTGGGTAAATCCTTTGGTCTTGGTCTTTGTTTTGGTTTGTATGGTTTCTGCGGTTGTGGCCTCTGCGGTTGTGGCCATCGTCTGTAAGGGAAGGGTCGCCCGCTTGGGTGTTGATTTCCGTGTACCCATGGATACACCCGGCCTTCCTTATAATCAAGGCAAACCAATTTATATTTGTCACGCTTTTTTTGCTGAATGAATCTTTTGTACTCCTCAATGTCCTTATCTAGTGCAGCTAGGTCCTTCTTAAAGCTCTCGCTCCTCTCTGATACAACTTCTATCTTGGTCTGAATCACAATGATATCACTCTCCACATCCGATAGTAAAACCCTTATTTCTTCAATAATCATCAACATGTATGTAAGAGAGTTCTTAGTTGATAAGGCACACCACCGTTCACAGAATTCGGTTTTATTCCTGCTGATGGTAGGTTGTAGCGGTATGCGGAATCCTTTCAGAATTTTCTTTTCTCTGTAATATTCTGATAATGTTTCTCCATGCAGTTCAAGGTCCACCTTCCTCTTCCTTAATCTTTTATATTCCTTGATCAAGTCTTTATCATTATCGTTACCGAATCCGCCTCCAGGCCTCCTTGGGAATAGGATATCACTGATGTCATCCGATGAATATTCACATATCTGATCTTCCTCCTCCATTTGGGGCTAAACTGCCCGTCAGGGTGTCTTGTATATTCTCTACTTGTCTGGCTCAGTCGCAGCCAGACAACTGATTCAATTGCACTGCCAATACGGACCCAATCACAGTCCGCGTCAATCCGTGAAGAATCCTCTTTCGGTCGGACTATTGTTGGTTTCAGATAATTCCTTCAGGAGGGTGCTCTAGCTCCAGTGCCTTAAATTCAGTAATCTCCCAGCGAAGCAGGCACACCTTCCATTCCTTGGGGTGCTTGGTGAGGCGGTATAGGCAATACCAAACTCGTAAGTCAATCTCAAAGATCTCACCAGCACACCGCAGTTTAAAGCACACCCTTTATTGTGCCAGTATCCACAAAAGTTCCAACAATTGTTTCGGGAGCCACGCAGGGTCCCCCTTTCTCAAGGCATATGGTTACATCACACATCCATGACAATTCCTCTATATACACTCCTACTACCCAATACCCCACCCGAAAGCTGTGACCTCACAAATGGCATCATGGTTATTAACATACATAAACACAACCTCTATTAACCAACAATGGATAATCTATGGGCTGTTCTTACAAAATGCATATTTCAGGGTATACCTCCTTTCGTTTGTTTACTACACCTATCGTCATCAGGTGCACCCAGATCGCCGCTGGCATATTACAGTCCTAATTACATGCATTCAAACTTCTAATACCTTCCCCCTCCGTCCGTTATCTGCTCATCACCGTCCTGATTCAGCAGAGCGCTCGCCGCTGATGCCGCCTGGGGGCGTGACTAACGTGTGTCCAATCACTCTGCACAGTGTCACCTAGCCAATGCGCGATGACGCGTAAGCGGCTCACGTGTCGCATGCGTCACGCGTCTTGTCAACACTAGCCACATGCATAGTGCGTGAGTGACCAGGGCGGGCGTGTCAGTTATCCCCGACTCCGCCCTTCTCCACCAGCCCGAACCTTCATTCAGAGAGACCGAGGCGGGCGCGTCATAAACACAGCTCCGCCCCCGTCTCTTCCAATGCGCTCACTGTGGACACCACTATTGATCGTTCGTTTTTTCAGATTTGTCCTGGTCACTTCCACACGATAGTCAGTCCGTATGTCCCTCCCATATGTGGCGGTGGCGCTTCACGTTATGGGGTGCCCCGAGATTGCAGGTGGTAAGTGATTGTATCATTAATAATGAATGCATTCAGCTCTAAGCCTTCCCCACCAGAAGTACTCTATGCGCATTATATGGGGGATTATTGTCTCCCCCTCGTGGAAAAGTCTGGGGATAGTTATCATGTGCGTACAGTAGCCCTTCATCCATATAACTAGTCCTGTGGACAGTTGTGTTTACACATAGGTGTAATGCGTTAGTGGTTACCATGGTGAGCGTGCTGGAAGGGATGGGGGCGGAGTCGCGTCTACTGACGCGCCTGCCTCGGTCTCCCTGTACGAACGATCAATAGTGGTGTCCACAGTGAGCGCATTGGAAGAGACGGGGGCGGAGCTGTGTTTATGACGCGCCCGCCTCGGTCTCTCTGAATGAAGGTTCGGGCTGGTGGAGAAGGGCGGAGTCGGGGATAACTGACACGCCCGCCCTGGTCACTCACGCACTATGCATGTGGCTAGTGTTGACAAGACGCGTGACGCATGCGACACGTGAGCCGCTTACGCGTCATCGCGCATTGGCTAGGTGACACTGTGCAGAGTGATTGGACACACGTTAGTCACGCCCCCAGGCGGCATCAGCGGCGAGCGCTCTGCTGAATCAGGACGGTGATGAGCAGATAACGGACGGAGGGGGAAGGTATTAGAAGTTTGAATGCATGTAATTAGGACTGTAATATGCCAGCGGCGATCTGGGTGCACCTGATGACGATAGGTGTAGTAAACAAACGAAAGGAGGTATACCCTGAAATATGCATTTTGTAAGAACAGCCCATAGATTATCCATTGTTGGTTAATAGAGGTTGTGTTTATGTATGTTAATAACCATGATGCCATTTGTGAGGTCACAGCTTTCGGGTGGGGTATTGGGTAGTAGGAGTGTATATAGAGGAATTGTCATGGATGTGTGATGTAACCATATGCCTTGAGAAAGGGGGACCCTGCGTGGCTCCCGAAACAATTGTTGGAACTTTTGTGGATACTGGCACAATAAAGGGTGTGCTTTAAACTGCGGTGTGCTGGTGAGATCTTTGAGATTGACTTACGAGTTTGGTATTGCCTATACCGCCTCACCAAGCACTCCAAGGAATGGAAGGTGTGCCTGCTTCGCTGGGAGATTACTGATGTTGTGAGGCAGGGGGAGTATGCCAATATGGAGGTGAAGCGGTTATTGGTCGGCAGAGCTTGGGATCAGCCGACACCGCTAGCTGGACATTGAGGCACGATGACCTGAATAAGCATAGGATGTGTATTACACGTCCCTTATGGATAAGGAAGTGCCTTCAGTGCAGGGAACCTCTGGTGCATTTCCAACTGTGCGATCAACCTGATGTAAGTCTTTAGGTGTTTTGGTTTGAATGTCTTGTGCACCTTGGTCTCTGCAATGTTTACATAATCTAAGTAAATTTTCATTGGTTCCTGCTGACATGAATATGCATATATGTAAATTTGGTAGACATGTTGTAGTCTTCCATCAGGTCCTCTGCCTGTGTATTTAATGAGCATAGCATGTGTGATTATGACAGTGTGTACTGGAACCATTCTGAGGAAGGATTGTATCCGAAACGCTGTGCGTCAATGGTGATCCGGAGCGCACTTTAATTATACTCATGGCATTTTAAAAGAGCTTCAATAAATACTTGTTTTAAAGACGGTGCGGATCCTTTCAGCTGATACATGTGATCCCTGTGACTCCAGGGGTGATCCCGGCACGTCAATTATCCATCGGTGCGGATGTAATTGGATTACTCGAGTATGTTTTATGGGGATGGGAGTAAAACGTGTAGGCTCTGGTTTGTGGGTTATATTCTCTCCACGTGTCTATCAGATGTAGGGAGGACATGTAGGCTTGGAGTGCATTGGATTGTTGGGATTGTCTCGTTGAAGGGGAGGATGTAGATCTGTCTAAGGAAGGGTTAGGTGCTATATTAAAATCTCCTGCCCAAAGAGTTTGTGCTTTGGGGAAATCTTCCAGTTTTTTAAGGATTTGCTTAACCGTATATAAAGGGTTTTCAGGTGGGCAGTAGGTGTTTACAATACAAATCTCATTGTTCTGTAGAAAGCCATACAGTATTACATATGTTCCATCATCGTCTATTATTGTCTCATTAACTCTAAAAGGGATGGCGTTGTGGAGGAGGGTAATAACACCTCTGTGTTTAGTTGAAGCTGAGGAGGCAAAGAAACTTTGGAAGTTTTTATGGAAATAGCGTGGTGTTGAGGATTTGGTAAAGTGGGTCTCCTGGAGACATATAATGTCTGGGGAACACTTTTGGTAGTCAATAAACGCTTTTCTGCGCTTCATTGGGGAATTTAAGCCCTGGGCATTATGTGTTAATATATTCAATGACGCCATTTAGGATGAGTAGCAAAAAAGATAATTATAGATTTTGTCACATAAGTGGTTTCCGTGCCTCCTGAGCTTGCATTTTTAGATAGTTGCAGAGTGTAGTAATGGATTCTCTTTCCAATTAAAATGTTACAGTGTAGCTGCTTCAGTGCATACCAAAATAACAAAACAAAACATATATCTGGGACCAACAGGGTCTCAGTATTAGGCAAATCGCCTTTGGGAATGGAAATCATAGACAGAGTTATTAAAGCTCTGAGTATGTTGACCATTTGTGGTGAGACAACAATGCAAAAGTGCAGGCTATCACTCTAGTGCAGAAAAATTTTGTTAACATTTAAACACAGCTAAGCTTTAGATTAGCATTTGTGAGGTCACAGCTTTCGGGTGGGGTATTGGGTAGTAGGAGTGTATATAGAGGAATTGTCATGGATGTGTGATGTAACCATATGCCTTGAGAAAGGGGGACCCTGCGTGGCTCCCGAAACAATTGTTGGAACTTTTGTGGATACTGGCACAATAAAGGGTGTGCTTTAAACTGCGGTGTGCTGGTGAGATCTTTGAGATTGACTTACGAGTTTGGTATTGCCTATACCGCCTCACCAAGCACTCCAAGGAATGGAAGGTGTGCCTGCTTCGCTGGGAGATTACTGATGTTGTGAGGCAGGGGGAGTATGCCAATATGGAGGTGAAGCGGTTATTGGTCGGCAGAGCTTGGGATCAGCCGACACCGCTAGCTGGACATTGAGGCACGATGACCTGAATAAGCATAGGATGTGTATTACACGTCCCTTATGGATAAGGAAGTGCCTTCAGTGCAGGGAACCTCTGGTGCATTTCCAACTGTGCGATCAACCTGATGTAAGTCTTTAGGTGTTTTGGTTTGAATGTCTTGTGCACCTTGGTCTCTGCAATGTTTACATAATCTAAGTAAATTTTCATTGGTTCCTGCTGACATGAATATGCATATATGTAAATTTGGTAGACATGTTGTAGTCTTCCATCAGGTCCTCTGCCTGTGTATTTAATGAGCATAGCATGTGTGATTATGACAGTGTGTACTGGAACCATTCTGAGGAAGGATTGTATCCGAAACGCTGTGCGTCAATGGTGATCCGGAGCGCACTTTAATTATACTCATGGCATTTTAAAAGAGCTTCAATAAATACTTGTTTTAAAGACGGTGCGGATCCTTTCAGCTGATACATGTGATCCCTGTGACTCCAGGGGTGATCCCGGCACGTCAATTATCCATCGGTGCGGATGTAATTGGATTACTCGAGTATGTTTTATGGGGATGGGAGTAAAACGTGTAGGCTCTGGTTTGTGGGTTATATTCTCTCCACGTGTCTATCAGATGTAGGGAGGACATGTAGGCTTGGAGTGCATTGGATTGTTGGGATTGTCTCGTTGAAGGGGAGGATGTAGATCTGTCTAAGGAAGGGTTAGGTGCTATATTAAAATCTCCTGCCCAAAGAGTTTGTGCTTTGGGGAAATCTTCCAGTTTTTTAAGGATTTGCTTAACCGTATATAAAGGGTTTTCAGGTGGGCAGTAGGTGTTTACAATACAAATCTCATTGTTCTGTAGAAAGCCATACAGTATTACATATGTTCCATCATCGTCTATTATTGTCTCATTAACTCTAAAAGGGATGGCGTTGTGGAGGAGGGTAATAACACCTCTGTGTTTAGTTGAAGCTGAGGAGGCAAAGAAACTTTGGAAGTTTTTATGGAAATAGCGTGGTGTTGAGGATTTGGTAAAGTGGGTCTCCTGGAGACATATAATGTCTGGGGAACACTTTTGGTAGTCAATAAACGCTTTTCTGCGCTTCATTGGGGAATTTAAGCCCTGGGCATTATGTGTTAATATATTCAATGACGCCATTTAGGATGAGTAGCAAAAAAGATAATTATAGATTTTGTCACATAAGTGGTTTCCGTGCCTCCTGAGCTTGCATTTTTAGATAGTTGCAGAGTGTAGTAATGGATTCTCTTTCCAATTAAAATGTTACAGTGTAGCTGCTTCAGTGCATACCAAAATAACAAAACAAAACATATATCTGGGACCAACAGGGTCTCAGTATTAGGCAAATCGCCTTTGGGAATGGAAATCATAGACAGAGTTATTAAAGCTCTGAGTATGTTGACCATTTGTGGTGAGACAACAATGCAAAAGTGCAGGCTATCACTCTAGTGCAGAAAAATTTTGTTAACATTTAAACACAGCTAAGCTTTAGATTAGCATTTGTGGCGCAACATCACCACCTAGTGGGCAACTAACAGCCTATTCTTAAAACAGAATGAAAAAAGAATCTTAACGTATGTCGTATTCAATCTATTTCACCAGGTCTTCGCTAGGAATATATAGGGAAAAGTTCGACCTTTCATATAGCAGGGGTTCCCTTCTTCATGCATATGAAAAATGCAAATAGTAACACTGATGTTCCTCAGACGTTGTGGAGGAAAAGTTAGTTCAACCAGGATGAGATGGGCCCCGTCCTCCAGTTCCAGCATATGGTGTCAGTGACTTTTACGGTGGAGTTAAGTTATAGGGATCAATGTGGACTGGGCCTTTATTGGTGGGCGTTGGATGTGGGGATATTCTGTTAGTTGGGAGTCCCATATAGGCTCGTGGTAAAGCGAGTTGTCCAGATTAATGTATAGCTAAAACAGTCCCTCTTTTTGTGAAGTACCTGGGTGTGAGGTATGGTAAGTTCAAGATACCTTGAATAGGCTGATAACATAAAAATAAGGGAAAGGATGAGGGAGCAAGGACAAAGGTGAGGCCGCTCAGAGGGGTCGCCTAGTCATGTCTAGGTGTGGGGCCTTCAGTAGGTGGAGGTTATACTCACGCCAATATGGCGGCAGTCCGTATTGTTGTAGGCCTCAGTCATCGCTGCAGCTAGTCTTCCAGGGCCGAGGACTGTGCGGAACGAAGTCTCGTGTTCCGTGCCGACCATACTCTAGCCGGGCGTGATGCCCGTTGAAGCGGAGGAGTCGAGGCGACCTTTTCAAGTGGAATCCCAAGGATCTCTAGGTGTCTGCGGCCTTCCTCTGGTGTGCGTGCAACATAGATTTTATCCTTGTGAGCAAAGGTGAGCGAGTACTAGAACCCCCAGCGATATTTGATTGAAGCTTTTTGCAGCGCAAGGGTGACCGGTCTAAGCACTCTGCGGCGCTGAATGGTGGTGGAGGCGAGGTCAGCATATAATTGTACAGAGTTAGGAACATCTGGCAATGAGGTAAGGTTGCGGGCTGCTTCAAGCACTAAATCACGTACCTTTTCAAATTGAAATTTCAGGATCACATCCCGAGGTAGATCACTGTTACGGGGTTTGGATAGTGCTCTGTGGATTCTCACCATTCGGAAGGAGGCCGGGTCCATCTGTGGAAGGAGTGCACTAAAGAGGTTCAGTGCTGTGGGCTTGAGTTTCTCCGATGTAATGGATTCAGGTAGGCCCCGGATTCTAATATTGGCCCTCCTGCTTCTATTTTCCATGTCCTCTAATTTTAACTCTAG
The DNA here is from genome assembly GCF_040937935.1 of Hyperolius riggenbachi. Lineage (NCBI taxonomy): Eukaryota > Metazoa > Chordata > Amphibia > Anura > Hyperoliidae > Hyperolius > Hyperolius riggenbachi. Next base: position 87,069,856 of record NC_090653.1, on the reverse strand, counting down.
AGTATCGATCTTAGAGGCTTGGTCATCGATGGCCATTTTGTCATCTTCAACGGCATCAGCAAATGTGTCTGCCTGCTTCTCCAGGTCTGAAGTCCCTTACCACTTCCTTTAGCTCCGCTCTGAAGACCCTAGTGATATCAGCTAGTAGGGTATCCAGAGGTGGGGTCTGAGCTGGAGCAGTGTCCTGGGTAGTGTTTCGCTTCTGGGTTGAAGGTTGCGGCAGGCTGGCTGACTTAGGCGAGGCCTGTTGTGGAGAAGCTGGTGCTCCGTCGGCCATCTTGATTTTTGTGGCGCGTGGCGCCGCCGCTTTTACTCTTGGAGTAGCTGCCGGTTGCGAGGATATTTCCTTATTTTTCTTGCCCCTTCCTCTTCGCGACATACCAGGTGGGGTTTGCGTCAGTTTAGGTGCATATTTCTGGGGCTTAGCCGGTTCAAATTAGCGAAGAGTGTCAGCCCGACTGCGGAGCAGCGGAATCTAGGTCATGTTGCGTCCGCGCCGCGCATGCACCCCCCTTTGTTCTCATTCTAAGGCCCCGTTCACACTGCATGCGTTTCCAGCCGCGTTTTGGAAACCCGTGCAGGAGACAGACACGCACGACGACATCAGACAGTGCATAGAGTGCACTGTCTGATGTTCAAACTGCATGCGTTCCGGACCTGTGCGGTCCGGGAACGCATGCTGCACGCATTTTTTGTAAAAACGCGTGGCTGTCCCATTCACATTTCAGTGATGGGATCAGCCACGCAACGCACACTAACGCGGATGGCGTGCGTTCGTACGTGTTGCGATCCGCATGCGTGGCCGTCCGCGTTTGTGATGTTAACGGGGCCTAATTCATTTTTTTCATTTTCTTTGTAATGGATAATAGCTTAGTGTTGTAAATTGCAGTTTGCCCTTAAATAACACTAACCTTCCCCCTTGCAGAGCCGTGTGCAACAGACGCTACTTACAGAACCTCTGGGTGTCATCATCTGCACTTCCTGCAGCTCCCAGCTGCTTTGTTGCGTCCTCTGTGTACAACTCCTTAGGCCGGTTTCACATTAGCAGCCTGCATTTTAGTTGTGGTGTGATCTAATAATCGCAATGCTAAAAAGAAGCCTCCTATACACCCACAATGATGCGTGATAATGTAATTATTGGCAGCAAACCAAACTATAAGTGAGGCTCTCTAGCTCTCACTTCCTGTGGCCAAAAGACGAATTGCAAGGAAGTGTATTGAAAAAATATGCTTCTGCGCATATTTAAAATTTCTGCGGGGCCATTGACCTACATGATTTCCGGTCAACATACGTCGCCGCGGATGTTGACCTATAATGAGATGATGCTTGCGCACCGCAACAGGTATGAAATGCCCCATACACTTTCATTACTTTAGTGTTACCCTGCAGTAAAAAAGTGTAAAGCAACAGAATGAAAACATCCCAGTGTGTAAGGGGCCTGAAGCGTGCATGTGACCTGATGAGGGTCAGGTGACATGCCGAAAGCCGTATGAGGATGCAGCACAGCAGCTGGGAGCTCCAGGAAATTTAGATGACTGGGCCCAGAGGTTTTGTAAGTCGCTTCTGATGCACACAGCTCTACAATACACTAAAGTTCCGCCCCCATTCTCCCCCTCAGGGATGCCGGTTGGTTAAGACTGCCGGGTACCTGAGTTATGGATAGCAGGGGTTTTACTGTAATTGGATTTTAGCCTGACCACAGGGAAAGCCATGTTAATCTATTTGTATATTTGCCAAGACATCCTCTCATTATTAGTGCTTATGTGCACCATTGTTCTTTCAGCTACGAGAAAGGCCTGCTGTGCCTGTCGCAGGAGGAATGGGAGAATGCTGTCATCTCATTTTCTAAAGCCATCAACCTCTGCCTGGAAAAGGTATCCATCTTACTGAGCTCAGTCATTAAAATCTACCATGTCCCACCCAAATTATGAGAGGGTTGTAGCCTGAAATCTACTGTTCTTTCTAACAGTATAAACCATGTAGTTACATGAGGAGGCGGAACTTGTAGATTACAGGATGTAGGTGGGGAGAATTTGTAAAACCTCAATCTGCTAATAGGAAATGCGCTATGGATAGATGGGCTGCAGTACAGAAGAGGAGGGGACTCAGAGATAGACTAGGAAGGATTGCACAGCACCAGACAATTTGCACCGCACGTTATAGCTGCAGTGAGCCCCCCCAAAAACCTTCAATATAGGTGGGTAGCCTGGTATAGCTGCCCCCAGTATTGTTAGCTAGGTACAGTTGCCCCCAGTATAGGTTAGCCAGGTACAGTTGTCCTCAGGATAGGTTGGCCAGGCACTCTCTTCACTTCATGTTTCTGCCTGGTGCTGTCCCCAGACTTCTGCCGCCTGGGGGAGTTGCCTCACTTGGCATCATGGGCAGACCGGGCATGGTATGGGTATTAGTGATTGGGGGTAGCGAAAGATACCGGTAGTACTTGTGGGGGTGGGGGAGACGACAGATTGATGTCTGTGTATTAGCAGCACAGGTACTATTAAATGTTTAAAAGGAAGAAAATGTGGCAGTCTCTATATCTATCTCCATACAGAGTCATCTTTCAGGTCATGCTGGTGCTGGCTCCTTTGCTCTCACTGTACTGTTCATTAATGCCATCTGGTGGTCACACTGTTGCATTGCAAATAGAGTTATATGTCAAGAGAGCGGAAGCCTTTCTACAGCTAGGTGACTTCCAGTCTGCAGCACTTAACCTACAGAAAGCTTGTTCTGATGCCAACCCCTCTGAAGAGCACATAAAACTGCTGGCGGGGACATATTACCTGCAGGTGAGAGCATGGAAATAACTAACAAATTCATCTAGACCAGGGGTGTCAAACTCAAATACAAATGGGGCCAAAATTGAACACTGAGACCTAGTCGTGGGCCAACCTCAATGTCTACTGGTCACCTTATAAAGTTCCCTGGTGTCTAATGGCCTACTTCCAATGCCCATGCAGTTCTCTGGTGTCTAGTGGATCCCACCTACCCTAAACATTTCCCTATTGTTTAGTTTTTTCGCCTATCTCCCCCATATAGCTTCCCTGGTGGTCTAGAGTGGACCAAAAATAATGCAAAGTGGGGAAAACTCTTGAGGGCCAAATTGAAAGGCTCTGAGGGCTTGATTTGGCCCACGGGCCGGAGTTTGACATGTACGATCTATTCTAGACAATATTAATTACATTTCCAGTAACCTTCCCCCGCCCCGAAGTGTGAATGCGGCTACCCTGCCTGGCCATATGTGTGCATACTTGCAAACACTTGCAAATTACATTACATAATTATTACATTATATGCAGCCTTACTTGCTTCTTAATGGTATTTGCTTAAAAACGGCCCTGACTACTTATTGCACAAAGGAATTGTGTGCCTGGAGTGATATTGGTCCTGGGGGTGCCCTGCCCTTGATTAAGCCCAACACCTGAACTAAGCCACACCCCCACCATAGGCAAACACAGGGGGGATTACAGCTGCCCAGAATTCCCCCTCAGACCAGGGCCAGTGCAGTGTCTGGGGACGGGCACAAGTTGAGACACCAGAATATCTGCAGGCATCCTGCAGCTCACAGCTCTGCCCCCTTTCTTTCCCTGCTACAGTTGAGTTTTGATGGAGCAGCAGTGTGTGTACAGAGCATTAGAGCAGCAGTGTGTGTACAGAGCATGGAGCAGCGGTGTGTGTACAGAGCATGGAGCAGCAGTGTGTGTACAGAGCATGGAGCAGCTCTGGGGAACTTAAGAGTCAGATATGAGCACAGCCCTGTGCCCTGCTGTGTGAATGCTTCACTTTCCCCTTCATTACAAATGTCAGCTGTCCTCATTATTATCTGTATCCAAACTGCTCCTGATTGATCCCGTTGTCGATCGGGAGCAGATGGAACATTTAGGATGGGAAATTGCATTATGTGTACCCAGCATGATGTCCTACCATATTATTGTACTGTATTGTGCGTGGCTGAGGGAGACCTTTCAGGAATCCCCCCCCCCCCCTTGGAAATCCTGGGCTTGCCCACTGGTGTTTGTGCCTCCTCCTACAGTCACAGTACTTCGCTGCATTTAGTAAATTTACTGACCTGCTTTTGGCCTTCTTGGGCTTGGTAAAAGCTTTATGTAATGCCCTTCAGTGGAATTCCCAGACGCTAACCTGAATTGGCACATGCCATATTGTATTCTTCAAGATAAGGTGTTGCGCCCAATTTAGACAGCAGCAATAACTGTGAGGGGGTCCCACTTCCTTATATTGTAATACTGGATAAACAAACAGACTGCGCTTGTCAAAAATGGATAATATATGAAAGCTTTAATATGGTTGTCAGGTGCACAACCCAAATAAATATGCATGCAAAGGAAGCAATTTTCCTGTAAAAACTGTTATAAAATCAATGTGGTGGTATTTCCTGAGGTAGCAGGATAATAGGGTCTTTAGTCCTATTAGGATTTGTTGGACACAGAAGTTCTGTTCTCAAATATGACACTATAGATGTCTAATTCCGTGTCTAAATAGTAGTTTATATGGAGGTCTCCAGAGGTGTAACCACGGCCGGCCTTTGACCTGAGCGACCGGTGCGATCGCTCAGGGCGCCGGCTTCCAGGGGGCGCTCCTGCCGCCTGTGTTTTAATGAGGAGCTGCGGCCCCGGCTGGGTCCGTCTTGCTCCACCCCCTGGTACCGCTGCTGGGGGGCAAAGTTGACAAACATGCTGCCCGTGATAGAGGGGGAGTCGCGGGGAGGGCAGCCCAACCTCTCTCTCCCTCCCTTCCTCTCCGGGCCGCCCTCCGTGCTCCCCCCTCCGATGTAGCAGAGAGAACAACTCACCTTCCTCCCTGGTTCCGATCGCCGGCGCCTCTCACTTGCCGCTGGTCTCCTCTTCTACACTGATGCACACTAAACTTCCTGCTTAACAGGAAGTTTAGTGTGCATCAGTGACAATGTAGAAGAGGAGACCAGCGGCAAGTGAGAGGCGCCGGCGATCGGAACCAGGGAGGAAGGTGAGTTGTTCTCTCTGCTACATCGGAGGGGGGAGCACGGAGGGCGGCCCGGAGAGGAAGGGAGGGAGAGGTCGGGCTGCCCTCCCCGCGGCTCCCCCTCCACTATGAGGGGGAGGGGCACCTACCTATCTAATCTATACTGGGGGCAGAAACCTATCTAATCTATACTGGGGGCACCTACCTATGTAATCTATACTGGGGGCAGAAACCTATCTAATCTATACTGGGGGCAGCAACCTATCTAATCTATACTGGGGGCACCTACCTATCTAACCTATACTGGGGGGGCAGCTACTTATCTAATCTATACTGGGGGAAGCTACCTATCTAATCTATACTGGGGGCAGCAACCTATCTAATCTATACTGGGGGCAGCAACCTATCTAATCTATACTGGGGGAAGCAACCTATCTAATCTATACTGGGGGCAGCTACCTATCTAACCTATACTGGGGGCACCGCACCTACCTATCTAATCTATACTGGGGGGAGCTACCTATCTAGCCAATACTGGGGGCACCTACCTATCTAACCTATACTGGGGGCACCTACCTATCTAACCTATACTGGGGGCAGCTACCTATCTAATCTATACTGGGGGCAGCTACCTATCTAATCTATACTGGGGGAAGCTACCTATCTAATCTATACTGGGGGCAGCAACCTATCTAATCTATACTGGGGGCACCTACCTATCTAACCTATACTGGGGGCAGCTACCTATCTAATCTATACTGGGGGCAGCTACCTATCTAATCTATACTGGGGGCAGCTACCTATCTAATCTATACTGGGGGCAGCTACCTATCTAATCTATACTGGGGGCAGCAACCTATCTAATCTATACTGGGGGCAGCTACCTATCTAACCTATACTGGGGGCACCTACCTATGGTAGATCCCCCCCCCTTAGTGTATATAGGCTACTAGTCTCGTAGATGTAGGCAGATTCCCCCTTTAGTGTATATAGGCTACTGGTCTCGCAGTCGCAGATCCCCTTTTAGTGTGTTTAGGCAGCAGATTCCACCCCCCCCCCCATTAGTGTATGTGTGTGGTGCGCTCACACACAGAGAGGATGAATTGGGGGGGGGGGGGGGGGCGCCAAAATCTGGTTATGCTCAGGGCGCTGTGAAACCTAAGGCCGGCCCTGGGTGTAACATCCAGTTATATGCACTTTGGTATAATAGAGTAATCTCACCCTCTGTGGTTTTCAATCCAGGAGCAAATGTTATCTTCAGAGGAGCCGCTCAATCTCACCCGCCCCGGCCGGCGGTAGAGTGAGAGAGACTGGACTACTGCTAGATAGCGTGCAGTGTCGGGCAAGGGTGCCCGGCTCCCGGGGGAATCCAAGTGGCGTGGATGATAGCAGCCTTCAGCTGGTCGGGCTTCCGTCCTTCGCTAGCAGTGTTGCAGCACGGAACTCCGACACGCCTCCTTCCCCTATGCGGCGTGAAGCATGAAGTGCTCCAAAATCTCCTGATAGCTAGCTGCATTGACCCTGCTCTTAATAAAACACAGTGGACCAACACCAGCAGCTGACATGGCACCTCAGACCATCACTGACTGTGGGTACTTGGCACTGGACTTCAGGCATTTTGGCATTTCCCTCTCCCCAGTCTTCCTCCAGACTCTGGCACCTTGATTTATGAATGACATGTAAAAGTTGCTTTCATCCGAAAAAGGTACTTTGGACCACTGAGCAACAGTCCAGTGCTGCTTCTCTGTAGCCAAGGTCAGGAGCTTCTGCTGCTGTTTCTGGTTCAAAAGTGGGTTCATGCTTCCATCTGCTGAAAAGCTTTATGGAGATGAAGATTTTATTTTTCAGCACGACCTGGCACCTGCTCACAGTGCCAAAACCACTGGTAAATGGTTTACTGACCATGGTATTACTGTGCTCAATTGGCCTGCCAACTTTCCTGACCTGAACCCCATAGAGAATCTGTGGGATATTGTGAAGAGAAAGTTGAGAGACGCAAGACCCAACACTCTGGATGAGCTTAAGGCCGCTATCGAAGCATACTGGGCCTCCATAACACCTGATCAGTGCCTCAGGCTGATTGCCTCCATGCCACGCCTCATTGAAGCAGTCATTTCTGCAAAAGGATTCCCGACCAAGTATTGAGTGCATAACTGAACATAATTATTTGATGGTTGACTTTTTTTGTTTTAAAAAACACTTTTCTTTTATTGGTCGGATGAAATATGCTAATTTTTTGAGATAGGAATTTAGGGTTTTCGTGAGCTGTATGCCAAAATCATCAATATTAAAACAATAAAAGTCTTGAACTACTTCAGTTGTGGGTATTTGAATCTAAAATATATGAAAGTCTAATGTTTATCAGTACATTACAAAAAATAATGAACTTTATCACAATATGATAATTTTTTGAGACGATCCTGTATATTGCTGTGGCTTCTGCGCTGTTCTCACAATTGTATTACTCTGCAGGGACAGAGCCTGTTTCAGCAGATGCGGCACATGGAAGCTTTGGAGTGCTTCACTCGTGCCTCTGAGCTGCAGCCACAATACAGACATTACCGTATGCGCAGGTAAGATAGTTTAGCTCATGTATAGCAACAAGTTTAAAGTGTAACTCCGGACTACAAATCACCTGTAAGGAGGATGACAAATTGTCATCTCTTCAGGAAAGCACCTGTTAGGTTCCAATACAGTTGGAGCCTTTGAAATTGGATGTTGTAATTTAGGGCCGGTTTCCACTACTTCAGTGATGCGATGCGGCTACCTAGCCGCATCTCATCACTTCCGCCGGTGCGGAAGTCAATTGATCTCCCGATGCGCATCTCCTGATGCGGAAGTCAGTTGAGGAGAGGGGATGCGGCTGCGGCTGGATGCGGCCGTGTGATAATCTGTAGCATGCTGCAGATTCTCATATCGCTCCGCACCGCTCCGCACAACATGCACGCAGTGGAAACTCTTCCATTGCCGTGCATGTTTCAGGACACCTATGTTGGCGCATCACACCGCTCCTAGTGGAAACGGGCCCTTAGGTTACCCTGTGTAAGTACAGCCGTCAGTTACTGTTAAAAGTCATTATCATAATTATTTAATATTCCTATGGTTTTGGGATGTGGGAGGAAACCTGAGGAGCCAGAACTGCAAGGCGAGAGTGCTATCCACTACACCACCAGGAAAGTAAGAGCTGAAACACATTATGGGGCCTTGAGCAAAACACCGCATTGCTTATTAAAGAGGACAAACACAGTAACAATACTTACAGTGAACTCTGTGTATGGCTGCCATAAGGATTAGACAGACAAGCTGTTACACATATAAGATCCAAGTACATACAGTGGTGGGAAAAACGATTTGCCCCCTTCCTGATTTCTTATTCTTTTGCATGTTTGTCACACTTAAATGTTTCTGCTCATCAAAAACCGTTAACTATTAGTCAAAGATAACATAATTGAACACAAAATGCAGTTTTAAATGATGGTTTTTATTATTTAGTGAGAAAAAAAACTTCAAATCTACATGGCCCTGTGTGAAAAAGTAATTGCCCCCCTTGTTAAAAAATAACTTAACTGTGGTTTATCACACCTGAGTTCAATTTCTGTAGTCACCCCCAGGCCTGATTACTGCCACACCTGTTTCAATCAAGAAATCACTTAAATATGAGCTATCTGACACAGAGAAGTAGACCAAAAGCACCTCAAAAGCTAGACATCATGCCAAGATCCAAAGAAATCCAGGAACAAATGAGAACAAAAGTACTGTAATTGAGATCTATTAGTCTGGTAAAGGTTATAAAGACATTTCTAAAGCTTTGGGACTCCAGCGAACCACAGTGAGAGCCATTATCCACAAATGGCAAAAACATGGAACAGTGATGAACCTTCCCAGGAGTGGCCAGCCGACTAATATTACCCCAAGAGCGCAGAGAAAACTCATCCGAGAGGCCACAAAAGACCCCAGGACAACATCTAAAGAACTGCAGGCCTCACTTGCCTCAATTAAGGTCAGTGTTTACGACTCCACCATAAGAAAGAGACTGGGCAAAAACGTCCTGCATGGCAGATATCCAAGGCGCAAACCACTTTTAAGCAAAAAAAACATTAAGGCTCGTCTCAATTTTGCTAAAAAAACCATCTCAATGATTGCCAAGACTTTTGGGAAAATACCTTGTGCACCGACGAGACAAAAGTTGAACTTTTTGGAAGGTGCGTGTCCCGTTACATCTGGCGTAGAAGTAACACAGCATTTCAGCAAAAGAACATCATACCAACAGTAAAATATGGTGGTGGTAGTGTGATGGTCTGGGCAGGGGCGTTTCTAGGGTCCTTGGAGATCGGGGGCACCTGTGGGCACCAGTTGGGGAGGTATATGCGGCGCGCAAAGCGCGTCGTGGCAAAAATGGGCGTGGCCATGAGGTGAGTGGGTGTGGCCATGGGCGGGGCCAAATGCACATGAACTTAGCAGCGGTGTAAGCTACAGATAACGGGCCTGCCCATCGAAATATTGGATGGAGCCCCCTGTCCTTTATTTAGATAATTTACAATCAGTATAGGCATAGATCAAAGATGTATACGCACATACAATTTTGATTGGTCAATCACTGACCCCCAATTTTACCACCCCCGTGCAGTAAGTGGGCCAACAGACAATGAATTTTATGAACAGAGCTAAAATTGGCTAATCAAAATTGTATGTGTGTACCAGGCTTTACAGCTAATACTGTACATACTGAAAGTAGCAGGGATCAGCATACAATATAGCTGATTTACAATCAGTAAAGGCACAGAGTAACACCTTACACTGTACACACTGGAGGTAAATCAGCACACAGTGCAGGCACTAGAGAACAGCGTATACTGTACATACTGTAGGCAGCAGAATTCAGCACACTGCAGCTAGCGTGCCAAAAATATGAGGATCACGTTGTGTGGCGTGCTTATCGCGCTGCACCGAAGAATGGGTGGGCCATGGACCAGAATATAGGTGTGGTAACGGGTGGAGACAAATTTACATGAACCTAGCAATGGTGGGACATTAGATTATGACAGTGGTGGCGAACCTTTTGGAGGCCGAGTGCCCAAACTGCAACCCAAAAGTCACTTATCTATCGCAAAGTGGCAACAGCAATTTAAACTAAATACTGTACAAACGTTTTAACTCATACATGAACATTATGGAAAATCCAAGTTGAAAATAAACTGTGAAGATAAACAATTTCATCCATCCTACTCCTGAAAAATGTATTCAATTTTTTAGAACCTCCCAGTTTTATTTTCAGTTTTAAAAAGCTAAAAAAGTAGGTTTAATGCTATTGTCTCATATGATAAGAAAAACAAAAGTTTGCTTTCCAAAAGCAGAAAGAATTTGCGATAATTCAGGTTGGAGTGAGCTCGAGATGTCTCCCAGGCACCACTGCTGAATATATGCAAATTAACCATTGTACCCTTAGAAGCTAAACACACCTCCAGAACCGCTGGAATGCAATGATGTGTCAGCTTGTTAATATGTACAGAGCCATAATAATCCAACATGCATACAGACTGTTTCGGATTGTTTGATCCTCATCAGTGCATGGCATGGATTAATTTGGCTCTATGGAGTAGGGCTTGTAAATCCGAGAGGCACAGACTAACCAGCAAGCTCATGATAAGGATTCAGCTTTTCCCATAGTCTCGCAGTTAACAATCATGTGACCCCCAACAAGACAAATTCAGCAATCATAAGGCCCCCAACAAATCATGAGGCCCCCAACAAGACAAATTCAGCAATCATGAGGCCTCCAACAAATCATGAGGCCCCCAACAAGACAAATTCAGCAATCATGAGGCCCCCAACAAATCATGAGGCCCCCAACAAGACAAATTCAGCAGCCACGAGGCACATAAATAGACAGCATTTCACATAAATAGGCAGAATGCCCCCTTAATATGGTAGTCCCCCAAGTTAGGTAGTGAGTGACAGGGACCCCCAGGTTAGCTAGTGAGTGACAGGCGCCTCCAGTTAGGTAGTGAGTGACAGGGACCCCAATAGTGAGTGACAGGGAGCCCCTTTAGGTAGTGAGTGAGTGCCAGGGAGCCCCTTTAGGCAGTGAGTGAGTGCCAGGGAGCCCCTTCAGGCAGTGAGTGAGTGCCAGGGAGCTCCTTCAGGCAGTGAGTGAGTGCCAGGGAGCCCCTTCAGGCAGTGAGTGAGTGCCAGGGAGCCCCTTTAGGCAGTGAGTGAGTGACAGGGAGGCCCTTTAGGTAGTGAGTGAGTGACAGGGAGGCCCTTTAGGTAGTGAGTGAGTGACAGGGAGGCCCTTTAGGTAGTGAGTGAGTGACAGGGAGCCCCATTAGGTAGTGAGTGAGTGACAGGGAGCCCCATTAGGGAGTGAGTGAGTGCCAGGGAACCCCTTTAGGTAGTGAGTGAGTGCCAGGGAGCCCCTTTAGGTAGTGAGTGAGTGACAGGGAGCCCCTTTAGGCAGTGAGTGAGTGACAGGGAGCCCCTTTAGGCAGTGAGTGAGTGACAGGGAGCCCCTTTAGGTAGTGAGTGAGTGCCAGGGAGCCTTTTTAGGTAGTGAGTGAGTGCCAGGGAGCACCTTTAGGAAGTGAGTGAGTGACAGGGAGCCCCATTAGGCAGTGAGTGAGTGACAGGGAGCCCTTTAGGCAGTGAGTGAGTGACAGGGAGCACCTTTAGGTAGTGAGTGCCAGGGAGCCCCTTTAGGCAGTGAGTGAGTGCCAGGGAGCCCCTTTAGGTAGTGAGTGAGTGACAGGGAGGCCCTTTAGGTAGCGAGTGAGTGCCAGGGAGCCCCTTTAGGTAGTGAGTGAGTGCCAGGGAGCCTCTTTAGGTAGTGAGTGAGTGACAGGGAGCCCCTTTAGGAAGTGAGTGAGTGACAGGGAGCCCCTTTAGGCAGTGAGTGAGTGACAGGGAGGCCCCTTTAGGAAGTGAGTGAGTGACAGGGAGGCCCTTTAGGTAGTGAGTGAGTGACAGGGAGGCCCCCCCTCTAGCCGCCGCTCCCCCCTCACCTGCCAGTGTATTCAGACGTCAGGATCAGCGGCGACCCGACCAGTACTAGCGGGCGCCGGACGCACCCGCTCGATATGCGGAAGTGATGTCACTTCCGCATATCAGTGCGGGCGCTGGGTCCTAGCACCTGCACGATTGGTCGCCCACTCGCCGCCTGATCCTGAGGTCTGAGTGACGCGGCGGCGGTGGCTGGATGGAGCCGCTGACAAAGGGGGTGGCGGCGCGAAGAGATCTGTGGCACCCCAGGACAGATTGGGGGCACGTGCCCCCCCAAAATAGGGCTAGCGACGCCCCTGGGTCTGGGGTTGTTTTGCTGCTTCAGGACCTGGAAGGCTTGCTGTGATAGATGGAACCATGAATTCTACTGTCTACCAAAAAATCCTGAAGGAGAATGTCCGGCCATCTGTTTGTCAACTCAAGCTGAAGCGATCTTGGGTGCTGCAGCAGGACAATGACCCAAAACACACCAGCAAATCCACCTCTGAATGGCTGAAGAAAAACAAAATGAAGACTTTGGAGTGGCCTAGTCAAAGTCCTGACCTGAATCCTATTGAAATGTTGTGGCATGACCTTCAAAAGGCGGTTCATGCTAGAAAACCCTCAAATAAAGCTGAATTACAACAATTCTGCAAAGATGAGTGGGCCAAAATTCCTCCAGAGCGCTATAAAAGACTTGTTGCAAGTCATGGCAAATGCTTGATTGCAGTTATTGCTGCTAAGGGTGGCCCAACCAGTTATTAGGTTCAGGGGGCAATTTCTTTTTCACACAGCTCCATGTAGGTTTTGAGTTTTTTATCTCACTAAATAATAAAAAACATCATTTAAAACTGCATTTTGTGTTCAATTATGTTATCTTTGACTAATAGTTAACGGTTTTTGATGAGCAGAAACATTTAAGTGTAATAAACATGCAAAAGAATAGGAAATCAGGAAGGGGTCAAATAGTTTTTCACACCACTGTATGCAAGCAATAAAATATGGTGCGCATAAGGCGAGCCCCTCGACTTACGAACACCCAACTTACGAACGACCGCCGATATGAACAGCATGGATTATCTGTTTCCATGGAAACAAGTAAAAAAAAAATTCAAATCAAACTTGTATTTTTTGAGAAAATCAATTTACTCGAACACGGCTTGACCGATTTGAACGAAACTTGGTATACAGATCCCTTACTACCTGGGATGATATGTTCTGGGGGTCTCGCATCCCCCCTGCACACCTGGGCAGAGCTACAAACAGCAAATCAGATTCCACCCATTCATGTCAATGGAAAAAATGTAAAAGGCTGCCATTCTCACAGTAATCAAGCCAGAGTCCCCACACTTGGCACAGTTGGTCACTTGGTGACCGAGGTTACAAATCCAGGAAAAGTGGGAGGAGCTTAAAACAGCCAATCAAAATTCAGCCATTCATTTTTTATTGTAAAATGTAAACTGCAGCCATTCTTAGATTGTTAATCGCAAGGTTCTTAAACTTGCCACAGTCGGTCACTGGGTGAATGAGATTAAGAGTCAAGAAAGTGGGTGGAGCCTACACCAGCCAATCAAAATTCACCTATTGGTTTTCAAGGGGAATATTTAAACTGCTGCCATTATTACACTGTTAATGGCAGAGGCTTCAAACTTGCTACAGTCGGACATTGGGTGACTGGGGTTCAAATTCACTAAAGGCAGGGGTGCCCACACTTTTTTGACTCGCGAGCTACTTTTAAATTTCCCGAGCTCAAGAGATCTACCAACATTTAAAATAGCCAGGTATAGCTGCCCTTAATATAGATAGCTAGGCAATTTTTCCCCAATATAGATAGCTAGGCATAGGTCCCCCCCATATAGCTAGGCATAGGTGCCCCCCATATAGATAGCTAGGCATAGGTGTCCCCCACATAGATAGCTAGGCATAGGTTTCCACCCACATATAGATAGCTATGTATAGGTGCCCCCCACATATAGATAGCTAGGCATATATGCCCCCCACGTAGATAGCTAGGCATAGGTTCCCCCCACATATGGATAGCTAGGTAAACGTGCCCCCCATATATATATAGGTAGCTAGGCATATGTGCCTTCCATAAAGATAGTTAGGCATATGTGCCTGCCATAAAGATAGTTCGGCTCCCTCCCTCCACCAGGCGCTGGTCTCATCCACCCCCCTTCACTCACCCTGCATGCCCAGAGGAGCATGCAGCACTGAGACATCTGATAGCGGCGAACAGCAGTGGAGAGGAGAGCGGAGGGTAATGGCGTGTATACAGGCAAAGCACTTCCTGTATACACGTCCTCACCCACGGCTCTCCTCTCCACTGCGGTCACGCAAGGCATGCAGGGTCAGCGACGGAGATCCAGGCGACACATTGAGGACTGGAGAGCGGCAGGCCAGACAAAGGAAGTGGGAGAGCTGGGGAGGAAGGAGGTGGGTGGGACGCGGCTCTTCCATTGCACCCATTGGCTGTGTGCTGCTCTGCATAGGGCAGCAGAGCAGCACAATCAGACGGTACGCCAGCGCTGCATATAGTCAGCGTCTGGCGTACTATTTTAAAATGCCGACGCGATCTACCCAGCAGTCCTTCGCGATCTACTGGTAGATCGCGATCGACGTATTGAGCAGCCCTGACTAAAGGGATGGGGCCACAAACAGCCAATCAGATTTCTTTGCTGGATAAACTGCTTCCATTCACACATTTTTGATGCCAGGAAAATTAAAGCTCACAAACTTGGTCATTGAGTGACTGTGTGTCAAGGTTACAAAAAAGTGGGTGGAGCCAAAAACAAATTTCACTGGTGAAATATAAACTGCAGCCATGCTTACACTGTTAATGGCAGGGTTCTCAAAGTTTGCACAGTTGGTCACTGGGTGACTGGGATTAACATTCAGGAAAATGGGTGGAGCCTACAACAGCCAATCACAATTGACCTGTTGATTTTCAAGGGGAATATTTAAATGCTCCTATTCTTACACTGTTAATAGCTGTTAATAGCAGATGCCTCAAACCTGGTACAGTTGGTCACTGAGTGACTGGGGTTCAAATTCAGAAAGGGGCGGAGCAACAAACAGCCAATCAGATTTGATTTATTTCAAAGGGAATATACAAATGATTGATACCAAGGACCCCAAACCTCGTAATTGAGTGACTATATGTCAAGGTTAGAAAAAGTGGGCGGCACCAACAACTTCATTTTTTACATGGAAAAATATAAACTGCAACCATTCTTACACTGTTAATGGCAGGGCTCCCAAACTTGACACAGGTGGCCACTGGGTGACTGGGATTAATATTAAGAAAGTGGGTGGAGCCTACTACAGCCAATCAAAATTCACCTATTGATTTTCAAGGGTAATATTTACATTGCTACCATTCTTACACTGTTAATGGCATAGGCCTCAGACCTGATGCAGACAGTCATTGGGTGACTGGGGTCCAAATTCACTGAAGGGGATGGAGCCACAAACGGCCAATCAGATTTGTTAGATTGATTTCAGCCATTCTGTTATTGGCAGGGATCTCAAACTTCACACAGTTGGTCACTGGATGACTGGGATTAATATTCAGGAAAGTGGGTGGAGCCTACAACAGCCAATCAAAATTCACCTATTGATTTTCAAGGGGAATATTTACATTGCTGCCATTCTTAAACTCTTAATGGCAGATGCCTCAAATCTGGAAAACAGTCAGTCACTGGGAGACTTGTGTTTAAATTCTGAAAAGGCTGCAGGCTACAAACAGCCAATCAGCTTTGTTTAATTTCAATGGAAAAATTCAACTTATTGATGCCAATGACCCCAAAGCTCATAAACTTGGTTATTGAGTGACTGTATGTCAAGGTTAGAAACATCCAAAAACAACTAACTTTTTACATGGGAAAATATAAACTGCAGCCATTCTTACACTGTTAATGGCAGGGTTCTCAAACTTGACACAGTTGGTCACTGGGTGACTGGGATTAATAATCAGAAAATTAGGTGGCGCCTTTTTTTTTTTTTTTTTTTTTAATAGAAGGGATATTTAATTTTTAACACAAGTCTTTTGAGAACTGGCGAAAAGTTGACCAGCAGTTTCACACCCGACTGCTGCAGCTTTAGATTTTTTTTTTTTTTTTTATGTCAAAAATCTTCCTTCACAGGGGTGAAGAAAACTGTGCAAAGTCGCCCAGTAACAAACTTTGCACAGTTTGTTACTGGGTGACTTGGATTAATATTCAGAAAAGTGGGTGGAGCCTTAAAAAGCTAATCAATATTCACCTGTTGATTTTCAAGAGAAATATTAAAATTACTGCCATTCTTGCGCTGTTAATGGCACAAGCCTCAAGCCTGGTACAGTTGGTTGGGTCACTGGGGTTCAAATTCAGAAAATGGGGGGGAGCCACAAACAGCCAATTAGATTTATTTTCATTGATGCCAAGGACCTAAAAGCTCACATACTTGGTCATTGAGTGACTGTGTGTCCAGGTTACAAAAAGTGGGGAGAGCCAAAAAAAATTAATTGGGAAAATATAAACTGCAGGCCTTTTTACACTGTTAATGGCAGGGTTTTCAAACTTTGCCCAGATGGTCACTGGGTGAATGAGATTAATATTCAGGGAAGTGGTTGGAGCCTATTATAGCCAATCAAAATTCACCTGTTGATTTTCAAGGGGAATATTTAAATTGCTATAGTTGGTCAATGAGTGACTGGGGTCCAAACGCTGGAGAGTTGCGGAGTCACAAACCATTAATCTGATTTATTTAATTGATACAAATTATTGATGCCAACGCTCACAAACTTGGTCGTTGAGTGTTTGTGTGTTAGGGTTAGAAAAAGTGGGTGGAGCCAACTCCAGCCAAATACATACCCGGGCAACGCCGGGTCATCAACTAGTAACATACATAAAATGTTTCTTTAATCTCAATTGATTATGTAAAAACAGCTGTTACTTTCCAGACGACCCCCATAGATATCTGTAGACAACCCAGCCGCACAGTACAGCCAGCACAGTAGCAATACGTTTATTATTCCAGTGACTACAACAAACAGACAGCTCAGTACATGCTTATAATTATGGGATGGTTTTGCACTCCTTGAGCCTTGCAAATAAGCACAAGTGAGGAGCTCAGACACAAAGGATCAGGAGAAAGATGCCTTGTAACATAGAGTATGCAAAAAGGTTGGCATGCTCTTGTCTATCAAGTATGAAAATGTATTACAAAACCTTTACTTTATGTCATGATCGCTTCTGCAGCATGTACTGCTGGCTGCAGAGGTACTGCAGCCAAGCAGTTCTGATTCCTTCAAGAAAAACAAAAACAAAAATAAAAAAAACAAAAATAAAAACAAAAATAAAAAAAACAAAAATTTGCTTTCCTAAAACAGAAAGAATTTGCGATAATTCAGGTTGGAGTGAGCTTGAGATGTCTCCCAGAGCACCACTGCTGCTGAATATATGCAAATTAACCATTGTACCCTTAGAAGCTAAACACACCTCCAGAACCGCTGGATTGCAATGATGTGTCAGCTTGTTAAATTGTACAGAGCCATAATAATCCAACATGCATACAGACTGTTTCGGATTGTTTGATCCTCATCAGTGCATGGCATGGATTAATTTGGCTCTATGGAGTAGGGCTTGTAAACCGAGAGGTACAGACTAACCAGCAAGCTCATGGTGACCCAGAACTCATTGGAGTGTGTAAGGGACTACAATGGTCCTAAAAGCCCCCTTACTAAGATGTTAAGAAAAACAAAAATTTGCTTTCCTAAAACAGAAAGAATTTGCGATAATTCAGGTTGGAGTGAGCTCGAGATGTCTCCCAGAGCACCACTGCTGAATATATGCAAATTAACCATTGTACCCTTAGAAGCTAAACACACCTCCAGAACCGCTGGATTGCAATGATGTGTCAGCTTGTTAAATTGTACAGAGCCATAATAATCCAACATGCATACAGACTGTTTCGGATTGTTTGATCCTCATCAGTGCATGGCATGGATTAATTTGGCTCTATGGAGTAGGGCTTGTAAACCGAGAGGTACAGACTAACCAGCAAGCTCATGGTGACCCAGAACTCATTGGAGTGTGGAAGGGACTACAATGGTCCTAAAAGCCCCCTTACTAAGATGTTAAGAAAAACAAAAATTTGCTTTCCTAAAACAGAAAGAATTTGCGATAATTCAGGTTGGAGTGAGCTCGAGATGTCTCCCAGAGCACCACTGCTGAATATATGCAAATTAACCATTGTACCCTTAGAAGCTAAACACACCTCCAGAACCGCTGGATTGCAATGATGTGTCAGCTTGTTAAATTGTACAGAGCCATAATAATCCAACATGCATACAGACTGTTTCGGATTGTTTGATCCTCATCAGTGCATGGCATGGATTAATTTGGCTCTATGGAGTAGGGCTTGTAAACCGAGAGGTACAGACTAACCAGCAAGCTCATGGTGACCCAGAACTCATTGGAGTGTGTAAGGGACTACAAAGGATCAGGAGACACACTCCAATGAGTTCTGGGTCACCATGAGCTTGCTGGTTAGTCTGTACCTCTCGGTTTACAAGCCCTACTCCATAGAGCCAAATTAATCCATGCCATGCACTGATGAGGATCAAACAATCCAAAACAGTCTGTATGCATGTTGGATTATTATGGCTCTGTACAATTTAACAAGCTGACACATCATTGCAATCCAGCGGTTCTGGAGGTGTGTTTAGCTTCTAAGGGTACAATGGTTAATTTGCATATATTCAGCAGTGGTGCTCTGGGAGACATCTCGAGCTCACTCCAACCTGAATTATCGCAAATTCTTTCTGTTTTAGGAAAGCAAATTTTTGTTTTTCTTAACATCTTAGTAAGGGGGCTTTTAGGACCATTGTAGTCCCTTACACACTCCAATGAGTTCTGGGTCACCATGAGCTTGCTGGTTAGTCTGTACCTCTCGGTTTACAAGCCCTACTCCATAGAGCCAAATTAATCCATGCCATGCACTGATGAGGATCAAACAATCCGAAACAGTCTGTATGCATGTTGGATTATTATGGCTCTGTACAATTTAACAAGCTGACACATCATTGCAATCCAGCGGTTCTGGAGGTGTGTTTAGCTTCTAAGGGTACAATGGTTAATTTGCATATATTCAGCAGTGGTGCTCTGGGAGACATCTCGAGCTCACTCCAACCTGAATTATCGCAAATTCTTTCTGTTTTAGGAAAGCAAATTTTTGTTTTTCTTAACATCTTAGTAAGGGGGCTTTTAGGACCATTGTAGTCCCTTACACACTCCAATGAGTTCTGGGTCACCATGAGCTTGCTGGTTAGTCTGTACCTCTGGATGACTTCAGTATAAAGGTTTGCTTCCTGCAAGCGTGCTCCGCCCATCATAGTTTCAGTCAGTCTAGGCTGTTACTGGGTCTCTGAACACTGTGAAATTTAGTTCCTTGTAATGTTACTTTCTAGTTCAGTTTCTTGTGGAGTTACGTTATATATTTCCCAAGGGGACATATATACGTACTCCTTCTAGTATAGAGTTGTAGTATTGTATTTCCTAGCTTATTATTATTATTATTATTTATTGTATTTATAAAGCGCCAACATATTACGCAGCGCTGGACAATAAATATATACAATGCTACAAGGATGACATACATAGGGTTATACACATAGAACAAAGTTATACATGCAAATTGTACAAAATACATGATCATGCAATATGGGCTGGTTAGGTAGGCCCAGTAATACATGTACAGGCTGTCATAGGACAGGAGCACATGATCCTGTAGATTACACTAGGGAGTGGAGGACCCTGCCAGAGGCTTACAATCTAAAGGGAGGGGTGGAAACACTAGGTGGGGCTGTTAAATATTCCTTAGAGAGGTACTGTGTGGTAGGAGGTGGGTAGGCTATCATAAAGAGGTGGGTTTTGAGGGCTTGCTTGAATGTGTTGAAAGAGGGAGAAAGTCTGATGAGTGGTGGAAAGGCATTCCAGAGGGTGGGGGCAGCTCTTGAGAAATCCTGCAGGCGGGCATGGGAGTGTGAAATGCGTGGGGTGGTAAGGCGAAGGTCGTTGGAGGAACGGAGGCAGCGACCTGGTGTATACCTGTGAACAAGCTCCGAGATGTAGGTAGGGCAGGTTTTGTGCACAGATTTATACGCCAGGCATAGAATCTTAAAACTTATCCTGAAACGGATAGGGAGTCAGTGCAGGGATTCACAAAGGGGAGATGTGGATGCAGAGCGGTGCGAAGAATGGATGAGTCTTGCAGCCGCGTTCATCACTGATTGAAGGTGGGCAGTGCGTTTCAGGGGGAGGCCAGAAAGGAGGGAGTTACAGTAATCAAGGCGGGAGATGATGAGGGCATGGATGAGCAGTTTGGTCGTGTCCGGTGTTAAGAAGGGGCGGATCTTGGAGATATTACGGAGGTGGAAATTGCAGGCTCTGGTGATGTTTTGGATGTGTGGGATGAAGGAGAGGTCAGAGTCCAAGGTGACACCCAGACAGCGGGCCTGGGAGGTAGGGAGAATGGTTGTGTTGTCGATTGTGAGGTGGAAATCTGGGAGGGGTGCAGCAGCATGGGGTGGAAAGATCAGGAGCTCAGTTTTGTCTAGGTTAAGCTTTAGGAACCTAGCTGACATCCAGGAGGAGATTGCTGAGAGACACGAGGAGACCTTGTTTATGGTGGTAGATGAGAGATCGGGGGTATGGAGGTAAATCTGAGTGTCATCTGCATAAAGGTGGTAATTGAAGCCCAGGGAGGAGATAAGCTTGCCAATTGAGGAAGTGTATATGGAGAAAAGAAGGGGGCCTAGAACAGAGCTTAGTTGCTGTATTGCTTCAGATCTAGCTAGTCTTCCTGATTTATGTTATATATTGGTTTATCGCCAATATATACATATTCTAGTCAGCGTTGGTTATTTTGCTAGGCTTGCGTCATATATTGGTTCTTTGCCAATATATACGCATACTAGCGCGTTTGTTATTTTCCATATTGCGTTCGCGGATTATTATATCACATTGATAGCTGTAATTGTAAATTCTTTGTGATACTATTGTGTGAATTATCTGTGCTCTTGTACTCTGCTTTGTGGGTTGCGCGAATCTCCTGCGAAGGAGCGGCGAATCCTTCCAGTCCTGTTCTTGCGAAGTAGGCCATCGCTACGGTCGCGATTGGCTGCTTCATTCCAGTCTGTTCTGTCTGTGGATGCTTGCTGTCACTGTGGCAGTGACTAGTTTAGCAAGCATTCATTCTGTCTAGTCTTGTAGGTTGCACAATCTCCCGCGAAGGAGTAGCGAACCTTTCCAGTCCTGTCCTTGTGAGGTAGCCATTGCTGCAGCTGCTATTCTGTCTTATATCTGTCTGTATGTTTGCTATCGCAAAAGTAGCGCAACATTGCACTGCACTGCCATTGCGTATTTTATGGAAGCCCAGAGCTGCAGTTGCTCTGGGCAGCCTGTGTGGCCTCTTCCATTATCCTGCTCTTAGCCTATTTGCTTTGGGTGGTCAGAAAGTATGCCCCCCCAGCATTACATTATGATGGGCCAAATACAAAATCAAAGGGAGGAGGCTTCTGACACCGTGTATTATGGCTCCCTGTCTTTTAGAAAATTTGAAAAGCTTGGCCCTGAAATTGCAGACAAATTTATACCAGAACTGGTTAGATCTGTGGCAAATCCAGATTTTCGAAATTCTGCAATTTCTACCTGGGCTGATCAGATCGTTTGCACTCTTTTTAATGGCAAACTTTTTGATTGGGCTGTTGATGTTCTGGATCACACTCATTTGAGACAAAAGCCTCTGGAATTCATAGCTTTTGTGATTCACAACTGGTTATGCATAAATTCATTGCCATTTCCTCTTAATGAACTCCTGACTAGTCAATCAAATGTTCCTTCAGCAGCAGTTAAAAGCAATCCGTATGCAGCAAAGTCTAAAGCCTTGCATAAGACTACGCGTCAGACAATGTCATTAGCTGATAATGAAATGCAATTGTCTTTCAGGGGAGTCAAATGGACCTATGAAACTACAGGCCCATACAGACGTCGGATTTTTCAGAACGACGGGTCGTTTGAACGTCCCGTCGTTCAGCCGTCCGCACGCCAATTCGGGCGTGTGTACAGACTGTCGTTCGCGTGATAAGACTGAGTCTCAGTCTTATCATGCGAACGACAGTCTGTACACACGCCCGATTTGGCGTGCGGACGACTGAACGACGGGACGTTCAAACGACCCGTCGTCCGGAAAAATCCGACGTCTGTATGTGCCTTACCAATGAACTGTCCTTGCTAGCCAGGGAGAATAAAGATTTTTGTTTAAAATAATTGTCTGAATATTCTTATGTGGAAATATTACAGAGCATAGAGCAGATCCAATTGTTTGTACAACAGGGAAAATTTACATCTTCTACAGTTCAACCCCTGTTACAAGTCCTGGAGATTCTTAAGAATAGAAAATACCCTAGTAATGAATCCATCCATGTTCCTGCCTCAGCTGATACCAGGGAAAGCACACTGTCAATTGGAGATGATTCCACTTCTCCTGTAAATGTTCCTGTAATTCCACCTACTAGGTTTGCTCCAGATGCACACCTTGCCTCCCTAACCCGTTACAACGGTGGCAATAAATCTTTTTTGGAATTTTTGCGGAACTGCAAAATTTTGAATTCATGTTCCTTTTTCAGATCAGCTACTGCAGTTCAGCAGAGCAGGTTTATTATCTTGTACCTGCTTGATAGCAAGATGAGAACTTGGGCTGAGGAGCTTGCTGACGAAGATGAGGTTTTTGATGATCCCCTGGAATTTGTTAAATTGATCGCAAAACGTTTTGCGAAAAAATACAAATTCCTACTGATTTGTTTTCTACATCCTGCAAATCATATGATCCAGCAGACACCAATAGAGGCACTACATCATTTCCTGAGTCTCAGCAGTCTAATGTTCTATTACCCAAAGTAAAAGCATATGTGAATCCTATGATAGACAGAATCGCCTGGTATATTAAAGGTGTGAAAAGATCTATGTATGTTCCTGACTCAGATCCGTATGAATGTTTTTTCCTGACACGAGTATGTGGGAACCTCCGTTTAAACAATGGGAGATCGGAAGTCTGGTTGATGAGTTGGACACTGATTGGAAATTGTTTTGAGATTATTATATCGTGAAGAGTGAAGTGTTCTTAAATGGTTGCATTGATTCTATTTGCTCTTTGATTGAAACTGGTGAATGGGAAGACTTGGTGAACCTTGATGTTTGGGAGTTGATTTTGTCTGAATTTCATACATTCCAACCAACTGATACCAGTAAAAGCACATTGTTGGCTGGCGATTGTTCCAGCTTTTCTGAGGTGCAGTGATCGAGCCTGGAGACCTTGAAGCCTTTGTCTCCGAAATTTCCAGCTTCCCAAAGGAGTACGATTTCAGATTCGCAGATTTTGCATTCTGATTCCCCTGACTCAGCACTGTTGGCTGAGTTTTGGGGTGACACAGAGCTTCTGTTATGTGAACCTGATGCTGAAAAATCCTTGCCTTGTCCAGAGTGTTTTTGTGAATTCTCCCTGTGTCATGGATAGCTTAATGATGATTCCCAGCGAAACTGAAGTTTCTGGGTCTTTGCATTCATCAGTGAATGTTCCAGTAAATTCGCCCTGTACCATGAATTGTGCAGTAGACCTCTCCAATGAACCTCAGGTCACAGAATTATTATGCTGTTCAACAGGTGCTTCCATGGTTCTGCCCTGCAATATGGACGGTTCAGTGATCCCGTCCAGTGAAGCTGAGGTTGCAGAGTCTTATGCTTCACCCGGTACTTTGGATACTTCAAACCCTCTAGCAGAGGACTCAGAGGTACTGCTTACCTCAGTGGGTGTTGCAGTAATTTTCACCTGTTTAGCGGCTGTCTTAGAACTACAGTCCACTCTAAATAAACTTGATGAATCTTTGTCCAGTGGAGCATTGTCCTCGTCAGGGGGTATTTTGGATACATTGCCCTGTACACAGTCTGATATTACTGAGGTTGTGGAGTCTCTGTCCAATGTTGTAACAACCGGGGAACTCCAGCCCTGTCCTATGAATGTTTCAGAAGTCTTGCCCTGTAACATGGATAATTCTGATTCTCTGGTAAAAATAAAGGTTTTAGAATTTCAGTCCAGTATGAGTGTTCCTGAAACCCTGCCTTGTATCTCAGAAAATTCTGGTTCTCTGGCCAGTGTGGCAGAGGTTCCAGAGTTCTCTTTCTGTCCAGTGAGTTCCCCAGTTTTGCCTAGTTCAGTGGGAGTTGCTGCAATGCTGACTTGTTTTGCAGCTCTTTTGGAGCTCCATTCCAGTGTACTAGAGGAGTCTCTGTCCAGTCCAGAGGAGGTTGTAAAACCCCTATCTAGTAAAGTGCATACATCAAGATTTGTCCTGTCCTGTAAATGCCCCTGAACATGATTTGTTAATAACCTTGCTAGGATCAGTGACATCTAAGTCTGATCCTGCATCCTGTAGTGAGAGTCCAGTAGCTGGGAAGCCTAGTCGTGGTTATTTTCTGCCCAGTTCTGATTTCGGTCCTATCATGACTGACTCTGAGGTTCGCAGTTCCTTAACATGCCCAGACGTTTCTCTTGTACCAGTGTGCCCAGATGTGCTCGGTGTGCCAGAATGCCCAAGTGTGTCTAGTGTGCCAGCATACTCAGATGCTTCCTTAGTGGAGACATGTTCTGATATTGCCAACCTGCCTGCATGCCCAGAAATGGTTCCTGAAAGTCCTGATCTTGATGTTGGTCTTTGTAACCCAGACTCTGGAATTGCCCTAGGTTCCATAGGGGTTCTTGATAGTTCTCCATGTGAACCTAAGGGACATTATAACCTCTTGAGATCTCTAGGGAACTTCAAAGTGTTCTGGGAGATTTCTGAGGAAACTTGTCTTGGTGCCCTGGACTGGTTCAACAGTGGGCTCTGTGTCGGTAAGGACAGTTCCGGTGGGCATTGTAAAAGGTTTGGCATTCTTGGACAGTCCCTGGAGGGTGATTGGTATCGCTCAGTTTCGGGGGCTTTTTCCTGGAAATCACAGTTCTGATGGGTGTCACACTGGGGCTTGTAGTACTGATGGGCATTGTTCTGTAGGTTCTGGTTCTGATTGGTCCAGTCTTGGGGTGACTGATTCTGGAATTTGGTCTTGTCGGGCTGTCCCGACCTTCACGAATTATCACTTAGATCAGTTTGCTGTTTTTTCTGCATTTGATTTTGTGGTTTGGGTGGTCCAAGAGAATCATGTCAGTTCCTATAGGCGTCTGGAAACGCCTTTAAAGGAGGGGGGTACTGTCATGATCGCTTCTGCAGCATGTACTGCTGGCTGCAGAGGTACTGCAGCCAAGCAGTTCTGATTCCTTTTACATGCATTTGCTAGCATAGTTCTGCATGCATTGCTTGTGATAGTCTGTCAGCTAGGGAATGGTAATCAAGCCAGCCTGTTTGTGACTGATTACCATTCACCTGTGTGGAGATTTGCATCTCTGCTCTCGTTGGATGACTTCAGTATAAAGGTTTGCTTCCTGCAAGCGTGCTCCGCCCATCATAGTTTCAGTCAGTCTAGGCTGTTACTAGGTCTCTGAACACTGTGAAATTTAGTTCCTTGTATTGTTACTTTCTAGTTCAGTTTCTTGTGGAGTTACGTTATATATTTCCCAAGGGGACATATATACGTACTCCTTCTAGTATAGAGTTGTAGTATTGTATTGCCTAGCTTAGTTGCTGTATTGATTCAGATCTAGCTAGTCTTCCTGATTTATGTTATATATTGGTTTATCGCCAATATATACATATTCTAGTCAGCGTTGGTTATTTTGCTAGGCTTGCGTCATATATTGGTTCATTGCCAATATATACGCATACTAGCGCGTTTGTTATTTTCCATATTGCGTTCGCGGATTATTATATCACATTGATAGCTGTAATTGTAAATTCTTTGTGATACTATTGTGTGAATTATCTGTGCTCTTGTACTCTGCTTTGTTTGTTGCGCGAATCTCCTGCGAAGGAGCGGCAAATCCTTCCAGTCCTGTTCTTGCGAAGTAAGCCATCGCTACGGTCGCGATTGGCTGCTTCATTCCAGTCTGTCCTGTCTGTGGATGCTTGCTGTCACTGTGGCAGTGACTAGTTTAGCAAACATTCATTCTGTCTAGTCTTGTAGGTTGCACAATCTCCTGCGAAGGAGTAGCGAACCTTTCCAGTCCTGTCCTTGTGAGGTAGCCATTGCTGCAGCTGCTATTCTGTCTTATATCTGTCTGTATGTTTGCTATCGCAAAAGTAGCGCAACATTGCACTGCGCTGCCATTGCGTATTTTATGGAAGCCCAGAGCTGCAGTTGCTCTGGGCAGCCTGTGTGGCCTCTTCCATTATCCTGCTCTTAGCCTATTTGCTTTGGGTGGCCAGAAAGTATGACCCCCCCCCCCAGCATTACACTTTACAGTTTACCAGTAGTGCTTTCACCAACACCCTTTTGTTTATCGACTCTAAAGTCTGTTGGACCACTATTACAATTGTCTACAGCACATGTGGGGTAGTCAATGAGCTCCCCCCATCACTTGATCAAGCAAAATTTTCAAACCAGATAACCTCTTCATTCAGCCCCTGATGAGTCACGTGACCGAGTGACGAAACTAGGAAGGAGTCTCAGATGGCATCGCAGCAGGAGAGGAACATACTGTTGAGGGAGGGTTGAGGAAGCTGGGCTGTCACCAGGGCAGTCTGACCAGAAGACCATTCGGGGGAGAGCCTGTTGGCAAAACTTTATGCCCTTATTGCCATGCAGAAAAGTGTAAGTGCAATTTTTGAACAGCTGTTTTTATTATATTGCACTATGAATTGTGTTATTATTGATGCTGAATAAAGAGGCTATCTGGTTTAACGATTCTGCTTGATCGAGTGATGAGGGGAGCCCATTCAATATCCCACAGGTGCTATAGACCATTGTAATAGTGGTCCAACAGACTCAGTGAGTCGATAAACAAAAAGGTGTTGGTGAAGGCACTACTGACAAATTGTTGAGCGCTGATTGATGGTTATGAATGTACATTTATTACATTGTTTCGGTACAGCAGAGTGTCCCTACATCAAGGAAATAACATACCTGTAAATGACTATGACATCACATCAGTATGCATAGCAAAATAAAAACAAATAGATATGATTGCTATGATTGCTATACCACCACCCTGGCTGTACTGCCAGTAAAATCACCATAATAAAAATGCCCGAGGTCAGTTGTCAAATGATAAGTACTACTATATATAATTAATACCACAGGCTGCCCAATACAATAAGCTACAAGTCACCAAGGGGTTGACGAACAAAACATCGGTAATACAGCCATGCACACATAGTGGTAGTAATATCTACCTCCTCACATTCACGTGTACAAGACTTCTCACGTGCCTCACCCCTCCTCTGGAATGCCCTTCCACAACACATCCGCCACTCTTCCACCTTCGAAATCTTTAAACGCTCCCTCAAAACCCACCTTTTCCGACAAGCATATTCTCTAGCTTAGGCCATGCACCCACTAAATAACCTAATTACGCACTGCCTGTACATATACTGTATACTTCCCCCACCTCTTGTTTCCACCCCATTCCTTTAGATTGTAAGCTCGCAAGGGCAGGGCTCTCACCCTTTTGTGTCATGGAATGTTATTAATTCAATTGCTTGCACACTGTTAGAAATTTATACATTTTAGTCATCATGTTAAATCAAGTTGTAATCAGCAGTGCTGTATCTTGTATCAGTGTTCATATTTCATGTATATCATTGTCTGTATCATTATGTATCCCTTGTTTGTTTTCTTACATTGTACAGCGCCACGGAATATGTTGGCGCTTTATAAATAAATAAATAATAATAATAATAATAATAATAATAAAATATCGTAACTAGCGATACTGCAGGCAGAAGTAAAGGTAATATTACCGTGTGCATGGCAGTATTACCAATGTTTTGTGCATCAACCCCCAAGTGTTTACAGCAAAGAAGAGAAACCAACCACAGCTAATTCGCCAGAGCAGAATATAGCATAAACCAGTAGGTCTTAGTGCATCCAGTGTGCTACCTGTCTTGCAGGATGTGTGCAAGGGGAATCCTCGGCAGGATAGCTGACACCGCCAGCCTGGACTATTTCATTCCTCTAACCACGTTGTTAGTCCCCGCCCACACCACGTGAACAGCCAGTTGGTATCCATGGACAGAGACACCCATTTTGGCAGAAGTTAATGAAACCACTTGAAATCAGAAGAAACTGAAGTTAAGAAACATAACTGTACTTTTCCTCTTGTTCCAACTCCTTCAATGCAAATTTGCCCCAAAATGAAAATACCAAATACACCTCTGTGCTGCACAAACTTTCAGTGAGCCAAAATCATGTCAATTCGCCGTGAAAGTTTGGGAATTTGGCCTGTCCAACCCTACTCACGAGCTACTAAAGTGGAAATATATCATCATCATGGCCAGGCAGTCAGCATTTTGTAAATGGGATAAAGGTGACTGCATCCACATTCCTCTACCTTCAGGCTCCTCGTACTAGTGAAAGGGTTAATGACCTCAGTGAGAAAACTATTCCCTGTGTCAGCACCAAACGGATAAAGGAAGCAAACAGACATTTTCTAGACTGAGCAGTGCACAACACGCAATCATTGCAGCCTTGTTTTCCATTGGTCCATCATGGAGTGCAGTGGCCCCTGGAGATTGTTCAAACCTCCTGAAGAGTGAGATAAAAATGGGTTTCTGTGTATAGCTAAGGTTGCAAAAAAACAAAAACAAAAAACAATGGAGCAATATAAAATCCATCTGCACAGTGCTCTATAGAATACACTCTGGCTGTACAATGAAAATATTTTTTTAAGTTTGAAAAAATATTAGAAGTGCCAAAGTTTCAGCATTGACTTGAAGAGGATTTGTATTGACCTAAAGCAATGTAGACCTGTAATTCTGAAAAAAAAGCAAAATTAAGATGCATATTTCTGTAGAGGGAAGTCTCTGTGTCCTCCAGAGGCTTCCCACATGCTCCTCAAGAAGACCACTGATCTAGTGCTGGAACCCTCTGGAAGTTCGTGGGAACACTCCTGTCCATAAAGGAGCATGGCCCCACTGCGCAGGTGCAGGACATCTTGCACCTATGCAGTAGCATGGAGTCGCTCCGGCTCAATGGAAAATGCCAAGCTCTGTGCTACTGTGAAGGTATGAGTAATCGTAGCAAATCGGATTCTTACAAATCTACCCCCTGTCAAAAAATCAAAAATACCTTCATGAGTTCTGCGACAGACAAGCAACTCTAATAGTGCAGAGCGGGGCTGCAGGGAAGGTAGTTAAGGTTGAGATGAATGTCTTGTACGGTTGTGATCAGGGGTGATTGTACCATGAAGCCACCTGAATTAAATGATTCAGGTGTCAAAATAAGGTGATGCTGCTGGCCCCAACTAAATGGCGCGCAGCACAAATATCAAATCCAGCCACGGGTCCTCTCCACTTCTGCACTGCAGCCTATCACTGTGCAGCCACATCTCTCTGTATATCTCCTAATGTCACATGACATGCATAGGAAGCCTACAGTGCTCTGCGAGGTGAAGAGGTCATCATTGTGGAAAAGCAGCTTGTTGTGCTGTGTGAGGAGTCTGACGAGGAGGGAGGAGGCAGCAGTGTTACATTTGACTTGCACAGCAGAAAGGAAGAGGTGGTATTGCTGTCCTGATTGAGTAGGAATGGACGGCTGAGGGTGAGCAGTTTGTTTGTCACAGACTCTCAGCCAGTGTGTTATTGTGTTGAGCTGCAGCATGTCATGTCATGTCTCGGGTTGTTACATATGCTCCCTTGCTGACTGAGAACATTAAATGAAGCAAGGTGTATTGTTGGATGCTGTGCGATCATTCAAAGTTGAGGGGGGGGATTAGTATCCTCACAAGTTTGCCTCAGGCAGCAAAATGTCTAGAACCAGCCCTAACAATGTCTCCCCCCTACAAAACTTTTAGGGGGCCCCCCTTCTTACATTCAGACCTCCAGTGCTCAGCAGGGAGAAGGGGCCTGGATTTTTTCCCTCCTCCTTCCCCACCAGGGCCCCTCTCCCATGCTCCCCTGGCTGTGTCCGTTCATCCCGACCCACAGATCTTGTGCAGCAGGAGTGACAGCCAGGGCTTACCTCTTCCACAGCCACTAGGTGCCCTCTGGTCTCTCTGAGTTTCTGTGCGCATTGGGTGACTTTACGTGACATGCAGAAGATTAAAGTGGATCTGAGATGAACTTTTACTCATTGCATAATTGTGTTCCTTTCCTATTTTTTATAGGGCATTCCTCAAGCCAAATACTTTTTTGTTTTTGTTTTAATAGTCTAATTCCCTATAAACTAAACAAGCCACGCCCACAGGTTTTCAGAGAGCCAAGGCACTTTCAGACAGTAGCAAGGGCTCATGGGAGCTCAGTCTGGGCAGGAGGAGGGGGAGGTATTACTAGCCAGAGATTTCAGAGGCAGAGGGGAGGAGTAGGGGGGATGAGTTTTTTTTTGCTCAAGATGCAGATAAGCCTGCCTCTGTGTAATCGTATTGCAAAAAGGGTGTGTGCATCAAACACCAAGTGAACCCTTATATACCTGGCTTATATAAAGCTGTTTGCAGATAGATTTGCTGTGTAAACTATCTAAGCTTTAGATAAGATATATAGACAAGTTACTTGTTATAGTTAGTTTTTAATCTCGCATCCGCTTTAAAGAGAATCTGTACTCTAAAATTCTTACAATAAAAAGCATACCATTCTATTCATTATGTTCTCCTGGGCCCCTCTGTGCTGTTTCTGCCACTCCCAGCTGCAATCCTGGCTTGTAATTGCCATTTTTATGCATTGTTTACAAACAAAAGACATAGCAAGTGATAGGCTGAGAGTAGCTCAGTGTGTGAGTCATACAGAACTTGCAGGGGGCCTGGAGAGGGTGTGTATAGCTTCTATCCAATCACAAGCAGCACAGCACATTCCAGCCTGACTACCTGAGCCCGACAGACCCGACAGAGGAGAGAAGATTAGATCATATAACAGAGATAACACAGCCACTTTGCAACTAGGAAAGGCTGCAGTAAGACAGAGCACATTAGAACAGGTATAGGAACTTATAGGATAAAAGAAATAAGGCTCAAAATTTTGTTACAGAGTCTCTTTAAGAGGAATACAGAGACCAGAGGCCACCTAGTAGTTACAGCGGGAGTGAGTTGGAGAGACCCAACAGTGGAAAAGGTGCGCCCCGGCCATCACTACCACTGCGCTAATCTGTGGGTTTGGGTGAGAGCAAAATTCCAGAGGTTAAACTAAAACTCAGCATTAGTGGACATGGGCCACGCCGAAAGTGGTTAACTCACCTTGGTTGCTGCCTCTGAATGCAGTGTTACACGCTTCTCTGCATCCTCCTGATAATCTATCCATCACAGCCAGAAGAAGGAATTACCGGGGGGCGGAAGGAGGAAGTATCAGGAGGATGGCATAGAGTGCTGTGTTTAGAGGTAAAAACAAAGGTGAGTTAACCTCCTCTGGCACGTCCCACGTACACCAACACTCAGTTTTAGTTTGGCCTTAGGCAAGAAATCCATTAGCTGAAACTGTATTAATTAATCATCTGTCACCTAACGGCAGCAATGACTTTATTTCTTAGCACAGCTTCCATTTCCTGGGTCAATAAGGATTTGCATTTTGGGAGAATTTTCCCCTCCTTCCCTTTCCGATAACACAATGTTTTTTTGACCAGTTGAATGTCCAGCTCTTGCTACTGGGATTTTCTCATTTGTCACCCAGCGGTGAATTAGCAGTGCACACCTAGGACAAGTTAAACTTTTAAAGCACGTGTGCTATTTTAGTCGCACAGTTTTGACCTTCTAGCTTCTACCCCTTTCTTATCCAAGTGTGAATATTGCCAGGTCTGCACTGTGCATGCTGATACGACACTAGCATGATTTCATGGAGTCATCAGCTTAACAAATATGCTGCTGATTTGCATAAACACAATTATTTCTGCAAGACTTCTCAATAACGCTCCAAATACCAATAAACAGTGTTTTTTATTCCCTGCTCTATCTTCAGTGCAATTAGATTTAAGAGGTTATATGGAAATATGTCTAAAACAATTATTCATTTACAGACAGGAAATATTTCCTCTAAATGCGTTTGTCTTATCTCTCATGGGATGTGATCTACATGTTTAACATATTATAGAGAGCAGCCACAGGAGACAAGGGCACTGCATAGGGGACGGGAGGACGTCAATGCAAAAACTGCTGTGTCACACTTTCATTTCACAAATACAGTGTGTATCTATACAGTAGTAAAATAAAGAAACTGAACAAATAGCAATTTGAAGGAAAACCCCGGGATGTGCTATAAAAAGTATCATGCCCGATGTAATGTCAGCTATTAGAATTAAAGACATATCATTAACAGACATTGGTCCATACTTAAACAGGGACTTCCGACTGTGAGGGAATTCCATGATTGGCCTCTTATGTCATTTAAGAGAGCACCCTCCTTAAGGGATAAACTTGTACATAATCATTTAGGACCCACTAAAGTGAAAGTGACCAAGAGAAATGGCACGTTTCCTTGTATAGGGTGCCATTTGTGTAGCTATATCACAAAAGGGGAGGTTTTTACCCACCCCAGCCGAGGGACAAAATACAAAATCAGAGGCAATTTTACCTGCGAGTCTAGGTTTGTTATTTATTTGTTACATAGTTACATAGTTATTTTGGTTGAAAAAAGACATACGTCCATCGAGTTCAACCAGTATAAAGTACAACACCAGCCTGCTCCCTCACATATCCCTGTTGATCCAGAAGAAGGCGAAAAAACCCTTACAAGGCATGGTCCAATTAGCCCCTAAAGGGAAAAATTCCTTCCCAACTCCAGATGGCAATCAGATAAAATCCCTGGATCAACATCATTAGGCATTACCTAGTAATTGTAGCCATGGATGTCTTTCAACGCAAGGAAAGCATCTAAGCCCCCTTTAAATGCAGGTATAGAGTTTGCCATAACGACTTCCTGGGGCAATGCATTCCACATCTTAATCACTCTAACTGTAAAGAACCCTTTCCTAAATAAATGGCTAAAACGTTTTTCCTCCATGCGCAGTTCATGTCCTCTAGTCTTTTGAGAAGGCCTAGGGACAAAAAGCTCATCCGCCAAGCTATTATACTGCCCTCTGATGTATTTATACATGTTAATTAGATCCCCTCTAAGGCGTCTTTTCTCAAGACTAAATAAACCCAGTTTATCTAACCTTTCTTGATAAGTAAGACCTTCTATCCCACGTATCAATTTTGTTGCTCGTCTCTGCACCTGCTCTAAAACTGCAATATCTTTTTTGTAATGTGGTGCCCAGAACTGAATTCCATATTCCAGATGTGGCCTTAC
Source organism: Hyperolius riggenbachi (assembly GCF_040937935.1). NCBI lineage: Eukaryota > Metazoa > Chordata > Amphibia > Anura > Hyperoliidae > Hyperolius > Hyperolius riggenbachi. Next base: position 87,036,528 of record NC_090653.1, on the reverse strand, counting down.
TAGAGAGTTAAACAGGGGCAATATTATGCTAGCATCTCGAGTTTTTATTTCCCTTTTAATGCATCCCAAAATTTTGTTAGCTTTAGCTGCAGCTGCTTGGCATTGAGTACGATTATTTAACTTGTTGTCAATGAGTACTCCTAAGTCCTTCTCCAAGTTTGATGTCCCCAACTGTATCCCATTTATTTTGTATGGTGCTAGTCCATTAGTACGTCCAAAATGCATGACTTTACATTTGTCAACGTTGAATTTCATCTGCCATGTATGTGCCCATATAGCCATCCTATCCAGATCCTGTTGCAATATGATACTATCTTCCTGAGAGTTGATGATTCTGCACAATTTTGTATCATCTGCAAAAATAGCAACATTGCTCACTACTGCATCTACTAGGTCATTAATAAATAAATTGAAGAGCACTGGACCCAGAACAGACCCCTGTGGGACCCCACTGCCAACAGTCTCCCATTTTGAGTACGATCCATTGACCACAACTCTTTGTTTTTGTCTATTAGCCAGTTCCCTATCCATGAACACAGACTCTTCCCCAGTCCTTGCATCCTCAACTTTTGCACCAGACTTTTGTGGGGAACAGTGTCGAAGGCCTTTGCAAAGTCCAAGTATATCACATCTACAGCATTCCCAATATCCATATTAGCATTCACTACCTCATAAAAGCTGAGCATGTTAGTCAAACAGGACCTGTGTTTAGTAAACCCATGTTGATGCTGAGGAATAAGATTATTTTCTACTATGAAGTCATGTATAGTATCTTTTAGTAACCCCTCAAATAGTTTGCATACAACTGATGTTAAGCTTACAGGTCTATAATTTCCTGGATCTGATTTTTTGCCCTTCTTAAATAATGGGAAAACGTGGGCTGTACGCCAATCCACTGGGACTCTGCCAGTTGCAAGAGAGTCACAAAAGATAAGATAAAGGGGTTTAGCTATAACTGAACTTAATTCCCTTAGGACCCGAGGATGCATGCCATCCGGGCCAGGTGCCTTGTCTATTTTTAATTTATTTAGTCTTGCCTTCACTTCTTCCTGCGTTAAGTATTTAATATTACAGTTAGAAGATTGAGACTCTTCTGCCTCTGTAGTTTGCAACAGTGCTGTTTCTTTTGTGTAAAATGTCCCTGCGGGCTGGGGTATGTGGAGAAAACTACCCAACCCCTTAGGGATATAATTTCCTCACAGAAGTCTAATATCAGAAATCAGAATCGGGAACTATCAGTTTCGGACCATTTTTGTGTAAAAGGGCACCGTCTCTGCCAGCTTAGGGTGCAGGTTATAGAGGGTATACCACTACTACGTAGAGGAGGTGACCGGCAGAAATTATTTGCACTTAGGGAAAACTATTGGATAAAGAAATTGGACACTTTAGAACCAAAAGGTCTGAATAGAGACTATGATTTATCTATGCTATTGTGATTTATGTGTTGTAACCTGCAATATTTTATGATTCCACCAGGGGGAGCCTTCTATATACTTATTGAAATTGAGGGACGCAGTGAGGTAATATATCTTCTGTTGTCCTGATTATTATTATTATTATTATATACATAGTGTGTAGTTGTATATTATTATACTAAACATTGTCCTTATCATGCACTCTAGGCTTAGGGTGTGATGGGCGTCGCGTGCATCCATTGATGTCTTTTTGTTTTCCTAGTAGGAGTACGTGGTCGCTTTAAACCACGCCTCCTGCTTTGGGACTCTGTGCGGACGCTGTAGGCCGCATACTGATTGGCTGTCCCCGCCACCGGCTTTGTATGACCTAGCGGCGGTGTTTTTTGCAGCTTCCGGGAGCGGACGCTGTCGGCCTCCTTGCAATTGGAGGTAAGTGAGCGGTCATGCCCCCTATGACAGCGCACAGTCTGGGAGCGGACGTTGTCGGCCTCCTTGTAATTGGAGGATGCGATAGGCGACATCACGCCCCCCATGGTAGCGCGATGATCGCGCATGGGGGTTTTCCGCCTACTGCCTTGGTTGCGGTGAGCGGATGTTGTCGGCACTTTTCCTATTGGCCTGTTCAGACCATGTGGCACTACAGCATACCTCTTTGTGGACGTTGTCGGTGGACTTTTGATTGGTTGCCTGTGGGGCCTTTAGCACCACGAGCTTTGGACTTATATAACACAGGTACGCACTGTAGGTATTCACTTTATGCCATATTTATATGTGTTTAGATCTGTGGGCATTAAGTACTGTTTACTTGTACACTGTGGTTGAGGTCCATATTGGGCGCTTGATGATTGGACAATTGGAATGTGGAGGCACACCTGATTCGTGGAAACACTTTCATACATATGCAGGTTAGATAATGAGATAGTTCTCTATGTGGTCCTCTTCTAGACTATAAGAAAATAAGTTTTAACTGGTGTTAGTTAGTGTGGGTCCATTATGATTTGAGAAAGGACTATTGTGGTCCGAAACGCCTGTGCGTCATCTGTATGTGTACCCATACCTTTTAAGTGTGTTTTTATGGATTGAGCTATAAATAAAGAAATTTTGATGGTGCGGATCTTGAGATATCTGACTACAGACGCTCATTGCTCCAGAGTGGATCTCAGCACATCAGTACACACCATCGGTGCACTAAACAGTTCAGATTGTACAAACTTTTGTAAAGCACACGATAAGACACAGAGGTAAGAGGCCTCTGTCGTTCAGAATGTGGGAAAACTTTTCTTAATGGAAAGAGCCTTTAGAGACACCTAGGAAAACTCACACAGGTGAGAAGTTGTATTCATGCTCAGAGTGTGGGATACGTTTTACCCAGAATGGAAACATCAGACAAATGAAAATACACTCTGGGGAGGAGACTTTTTCATGTTCAGAGTGAATGAAACTTTTATAGACACCAAAAAACTCACACAGGTGACAGACCGTATTCATGTTCAGACTTTTGTAAAGCACATAATGACACATAGAGGTAAGTTCAGAATGTGGGAAAACGTTTCATGATTGAACATGAATAAGGTTTCTCACCTGTGTGAGTTTTTGTAGGTGTCACTGAAGGCTCTTTCTGAGGGCGGGAATGGTTTATTCAAAGTGGAAACCTTAATACACATGAGAATACACACTGGGTAGTGGCCTTTTTCATGTTTAGAGGGCAGGAAAGTTTTCTATGACAGAGGAAACTTTCATAGACACCAACAGACTCACACAGGTGACAGACCATATTCATGTTCAAACTTTTGTAAAGCACATGATAAGACAAACAGGTAAGAGGCCTCTGTCATGTTCAGAATGTGGGAAAACTTTTCATGATAGAAAGAGCCTTCAGAGACACAGAAAAAAACTCACACAGGTGAGAAACCATATTCATGTTCAGAGGGTGGGAAATGTTTTACTTAGAATGGAAACCTTAATAGACGCCTGAGAATACACACTGGAGAACGGCATTTTTCCTGTTCAGAGTATGGGAAAGATTGTTATGACAGAGAAATCATTCTTAAACACCAAGAGACTCACACAGGTGACAGACCGTATTCATGTTCAAACTTTTGTAAAGCACATGATAAGACACATGGGTAAAAGGCCCCTGTCGTTCAGAATGTGGGAAAACTTTTCATGATAGAAAGAGCCTTCAGAGACACCTAAAAAAACCTCACAGAGGTGAGAAACCTTATTCATGTTCAGAGGGTGGGAAATGTTTAACTCAGAATGAAAACCTTAATAGACACATGAGAATACACACTGGGGTGCAGCCTTTTTCACGTTCAGTGTGCTGGAAAGTTTTCTATAACAGAGGAAACTTTCATAGACACCAAAAGACTCACACAGGTGACAGACTATGGGCCTGATTCACAAAGCGGTGATAACTCAGTTATCACGCCTAAAAGACTTCAGGCGTGATAACTTTTGCACCGCTGAGTTAGCACCGCTTTGTGCTCTTTATTGCACGCAAAGTCCCGCACGCAAAGTTTTGCGCGCGCAATCGCGCAATTCCGTGCGCAGCGCCCATAGGGTTTAATGGGTGCATCGCGCGCACTGCAAAACTTTGCGAGCGGGAATTTCGCGCTAGTTTCATTTTATCACGCCTAAACTGAGTTTAGGCATGATAAAGGGCTTTTCACAGGCGTGCAAACACTTTGCACCGCTTTGTGAATCAGGCCCTATATGAATGTTCAAACTTTTGTAATGTACATGATAAGAGAAACATGTAAGAGGCCTCTGTCATATTTGGAATGCGGGAAAACTTTACATGATAGAAAGAGCATTCAGAGACACCTAAAAACTCACATAGGTAAGAAGCCCTATTCAGGTTTAGAGGGTGGGAAATGTTTTACTGAGAAAGGAAACCTTAATAGACACGTGAGAATACACACTGGGGAGCGGCATTTTTCAGGTTCTGAATGTGGGAAAGATTTCTACAATGGATGAAACTTTCATAGACACAGAGTGTGGAAAATTATTCTATGACAAATTCAGCTTTCATAGACACCAAATGACTCAAACAGGTGACAGATTGTAATTCATGTTCAAACTTTTGTAAAGCACCTAATTACATAGTTATTTGGGTTGAAAAAAAAAACATACGTCTATCAAGTTCAACCAGAGAACAAGTACAACACCAGCCTGCTCCCTCACATATCCCTGTTGATCCAGAGGTAGGTGAAAAACCCTTACAAGGCATGGTCCAATTAGCCCTAACATGGAAAAAATTCCTTCCCGACTCCAGATGGCAATCAGATAAAATCCCTGGATCAACACCACTGGGCATTACCTAGTAATTATAGCCATGGATGTTTTTCAGTGCAAGAAAAGCATCTAAGACCCCTTTAAATGCAGATTTAGAATTTGCCATAACTACTTCCTGTGGCAATGCGTTCCACATCTTAATCACTCTTACTGTAAAGAACCCTTTCCTAAGTAAATAGCTAAAACGTTTTGCCTCCATGTGCAGATTTGTAAAGGCCTAGGGCCAAAAAGCTCATACGCATCCACATGATAAGACACACAGGTAAGAGGCCTCTGTCATGTTCAGAATGTGGGAAAACGTTACGTGATAGAAAGAGCCTTCAGAGATACCTAAAAACTCACACGGGTGAGAAGCCTTATTCATGTTCAGAGTGTGGGAAATGATTTACTCAGAATGGAAACCTTCATGGACATATGAGAATACACACTAGGGAGCGGCCTTTTTAAAGTTCAGAGTACGGGAACGATTTCTATGATAGAGGGAGACTTCATAGACACCAAAAAACTCACACAGGTGACAAACCGTATTCATGTTCCGACTTTTGTACAGCACATGACAAGACACATGGGTAAGAGGCCTCTGTCATGTTCAGAATGTGGGAAAACTTTTCATGATAGAAACAGTCTTCAGAGAAACCTAAAAACTCACACAGGTGTTCAGAGTGTGGGAAATGTTCAGAGTGTGGGAAATGTTTTACTCAGAATGGAAACGTTCATGGACCCTTGAGAATACACACTGGGGAGTGTCATTTTTCAAGTTCAGAGTGCGGGAAAGATTTATATGATAGAGGAAAGTTTCATAGACACCAAAAAGCTTACACAGGTGACAGACCGTACTCATGTTCAAACTTTTGTAAAGCACATGATAAGATACACAGATAAGATGCCTCTGTCATGTTCAGAATGTGGGAAAACTTTTCACGGTAGAAAGAGCCTTCAGACACATCTAAAACTTACAGATGAGAAGCCTTGTTCATGTTCAGAGTGTGGGAAATGTTTTTAACCAGAATGGAAACCCTTATAGACACGTGAAGGGATCGGCTTTTTTCATATTCAGAGTGCGGGAGGGATTTCTATGACAGAGGAAACTTTCATAGACACCAAAAGACTCACACAGGTGACACACTGTGTTCATGTTCAGAGTGTGGGAAATGTTTTACTTAGACTGGAAACCTACCTTCATAGACACATGTAAATACACACTGGGGAGTGTCCTTTTTCAAGTTCAGAGTGCGGGAAAGATTTCTATAGGAACGTTTCATAGACACTAAAAAGCTCACACAGGTGACAGACCGTATTCATGTTCAGACTTTTTTGTAACGCACATGATAAGACACAAATGTAAGAGGCCTCTGTCATGTTCAGAATGTGGGATATCTCAGATCATGCTCCTGTTTTTCCCCAATTGGCCTTCCCGGCTACTTAGAGCAAACAGTACCATGGAGATTGAACCCTCAGTTGCTCACAGATGACTCAGATTGGAGGGAGATCTCTGAGGCTTTGCACAATTATTTTAGAGAAAACACTACTGATGAGGTTTCTGGTCTAACTGTGCATCTATTTTTTTTTTAAATTAATTAAAGAGATGGAGTTTTATTGACGTGTGCTCCTGGAGTTTCTACGTTCTTCTGCAATGTTCTAACGGTGTGGGAAGCCCACAAGCACAAACGTTTTCTTAACTGTGAATCTAAGATGGTGGTATATCTCCCTGAGTGCCCGTGTGGACTACAACATGTGGGGTTAAGATTATACAAGATATAGGTGATATTTGAATGAAAAGGGACAATAGTGCAATACAATAAGAATGGATAATAGTGCAATGCAGTGCAATATAGTTTAAGGCCACTAGATGGCGGACATGAAACTGAATTATAAACTGATAAACCTAGACTGCTAACATGCCAAAAATGTCCGAAGGAAAATGGATAATAGTGCAATATGTGGCATCTCTGGAGGTGGAATAAATTCATGGAAGTATCTTGGTGTGGCCTACATAGCACTGTTGCTTTTTCGTAGCATATTGCATCTGGTAAAGAAGGATATACCTGTGGAACAGCTGCAGTGTGGTGACTGAAGGAAGAAACCAAAGGCTACCATTTGGGGTGCCTCTTCTGAATAATTGCTAGGAATGCTGACATATCCAAGTTCTTGGCTTCTCTCCGATCACCCCAGACCTTGCTGAGGAATTGGATGAAGACATTTCTATTCCAGAGTTCCTCGCTGCAGTTAAAGGCCAAAAATACTGATAAATGTCGAGGCCCAGATGACCAAACCTCGCAGTACTATAGGCTCTATGCTTCTGCTCTGGCTCCAGCCTTCCTTGAGTTATTTAATGGGATCCCTTCTGGCATCACTCCCTCTCAACAGTTGCTTGAGGCTCACATCACAGTGCTATCTAAAAGTGGCAAGGACCCAGGTCTTGGTCAGAGCTACTGGCCAATACCCTTGCTGAACCTAGATGTGAAAATATTAGAAAGAATATTGGTCACGCACCTGCAGGGGATGGTTGCTGACAAAGCGAATAAAGATCAAGTGGGATTTGTGATGGGGCGGGAGGCACGGGATAACACCACCAAGGTAATTGGTGTGCACTCAGATGCCGAGAAGGCCCTTGACAGGGTCACCTGGGATTACATGTCTGCTGTTTTTTATCCAATCTGGGACTGGGCATGACAATGAGGTCTTGAATAGGGCTGATATAGTCAAATCCATCTGGGAGAACACAAGTCAACAACACCTTGTCAGAGCCCATCTTACTGAAAAATGGTACACATCTTGTCCACGTCTCCACTCGTCTACATCCTGATGCTGAAGCCCTTCCTTAATTTTGTAAGGTCAGATGTGAATGTACAGGGGGGAAATAATTTGGCAACAATCTCCTGTTTTTTTTATCATTCAGTCCCTCCTATCTTTACCTAATATCATGCTCTGCTTCTGTTGGTGACATCCCTGTGAATGTAGTGCTTGGACTTCCTCTCTTCATTAGAGATGTGGCGAATGGTTCGCCGGGCGAACATCTCTTAGGGGTTTACTACTTCCGGGTCGCTCTGACCCGGAGTAGTACGCCTGCGATGCCCGGCGGAGCGCGTCCTGTTGCCGGGCACTCTCTGCGCATGAGCGTGACATCGTTCATGACAAAGTGCCCGGCAACAGGAGCGCGAACTAGGACGCGCTCCGCCGGGCAGTGCAAGCGTACTACTCCGGGTCAGAGCGACTCGGAAGTAGTAAACCCCCCAGGGATTCAGAGATGTTCGCCAGCTACTCTTCATTAACAGATATCCTAATGAACTTTGCTTTGAATCTTGTTTTTTTCTCTGCCTGCCAGCAGAGGGCTCACTCCTTCAGAACTTGTATTATGCTACAGACTGTTGGGAGGAGATCTGAAAGGTCACCTGATCTCTCAGCAAGGACAACAAGGATATAAACCAAGCCTGAGCACTAATCCAGTGCTAGTTCATCATACCAGTGTTCTGGCCTTCCTAATCTGGGTTATCGGCCCTTGTACTCTGTTCCTTTCTGCCTTGTATTTTGTTGCCTTCCTGTGTATGATCTACTGCTTTCTCCTAGACGAGTCTTTGCCAAGGTGACTACATTGTATGGTTTATGCCCTAGTTTATAACTAACCGTTTGCCGTATCTTGTATCCTGCAAATTACCTTGTGTATATATTTGTAAATATCTCTTGTATATAATAAGCAGGTTCAGTGGTCTGTGTGCACAGAATTGTGTGTGTGTGTGTGTGTATATATATGTGTGTGTGTGTGTGTGTGTGTGTGTGTGTGTGTGTGTGTGTGTGTGTGTGTGTGTGTGTGTGTGTGTTTGTGTGTTATGGCCAGAACCCGAAATCTGGTCACTTCGGGTTATGGCTGGTCAAAACTAGAAGTGGCTGTCTCACTGCGCCCAATGTCCAAAATGAATGGATTCCTGGTGGCTCCGTTCCTCTCCCTGGCTCTGGCTCCTCCCTCTCCTATTGGGTTCTGGCAGCCTGGAACACATGTGATGCACCCAGAGTCGTTCGTTGTGGTAGGGAAGCAGAGCGGGAACGCTGCAGACATTGCTTCTGCCAGCACCCGCTCTGCAGGAATAAATGGCACAAATCCCTGCTTTCTTTCCATGCCATTGTGTGTCCCTGCCAGATGATATATATTGGGATTACTACTAGAATGATGCAGGAATGTTATCAGGACCATTGTAGATCCTTGGGCAATCCTCAAGCTAAGGTGTGTCCCCAGGTGATGGAACCTATGAATCGGGTCCATATGGGTGACTCCACTAAACTTAGATTTTTTGGCCTGGAACAGGTGACTAGGGACAGGAGGAGTGGTGATTGGTTTAGAAAATTACAGTGCAGAGAAAGCTTCTGGATCTCTTTTTTGGATGCAGTGGGCCCTTTGGGCCTAAATGAAATAAATTATCTATCTGTATTTTTTTAGTGCATGATGTTGTTTATTGCTATTCTGTATGTGTCTTTATATATAGTTTTTTCTAATTGTATTCTCTCTTGCTATCTCCTGTAGTTGATATTCACTTGGTTCATTCAGAGGCGGGCAGACTCCAGAGTGCACTCACTCCCTGATGTCAGTTGTATCGGCGGGTGAGTTGGTTTCATGGTAGGGATATTTTCTATAATTTTATTTGTTAAGCCCCTTTGTTTTCTTGGGTTTTTGAACAGTGCTTTAATGATTTGTGGCTGGCGTCCTGTTGCCGCAGCAACGGCCATCTCAGCCCTGATTGGACTGACTATTTTTGGTCCTCTCAGGCTATGATAGACTGAGTGCAGTGGAATGGTCTAAAACTGTGGGCGGCGAAGCCCTAAAACCTGCTGCGCAATGTGCTTCACGTCATCCTATTCGGATGACGCTGCTGGCAACCTGGTTGGTCACCGTGATTAGCAACTATTTCCTGTTTCCTGCTGGTGGAACGCAGATCCAGGAAGTGTGAGAATGGAGGGGATGGCGGTGTGCTTCAGGCGTCCCGTCTGCCCAAGTATTTACATCCATTATCAGTGAGTACACTATTTAAGGGATTGCTATTGGGGGGCTCAGTGTCCTGATGAAGCACTCCACTGAGTGAGTGCGAAACAGCTGCTGACCTACTGCATGCTGTACCCTCTCCATATGTTAGCTATCGTTCATTGCTTGGCAATTTTTTAAGTGTATGATTAAACTTCTGTCCATAACATATACACTGGGTTTCTCTGCATTACGCCTTATGCAGGGAGATCTAATTTTATATAGTTCGGATGCAAGTGTAGGATTATTATTTTGTATTCATTCCTGGATATTGTTGCATTTATTTATATTGCTGTGCAAGAGGTTAATGTACATTGCTGGTTTCATTTCTTTATTTATATTCCTTGCCTTTGTAAATAAACTCCCATTATTCATCTATTCCTGGCCTTGGTATTTCAGTTATTTCCTGAACAGTGACATTTCCATTTGGTTGCAGGTCTTGTGCTTTGCTCATGAAGTGCTCGTGAAGTGCAATGCACGATTCCTGTGCAACCCTTACACCTAATTTAATCTCAGCCTTTACTTTCTTTGGTTGTATCTCCAACTTAAAGATTAATTATTTAAAATCATTTGCTTTGAATATTACCCTGAGTCAACATACATTGGATCTCTGCAAGAAAGCTTTTTCGTTCCAATGGGGTCTCGAGTCAATTGTATATCTGAGAATTAACCTCTCTGCCAATCTAGATAATGAATTCAAACTCAATTTTTCACCTCTGGCTAAGAATGTGGGAAAATTGTTGGAAGACTGTGGATGATTGAAGTCACTTTCTTGTTTTGGGAGGGTTGCAGCCTCCAAAATGTACATCTTACCAAAATTTCTGTATATCAGTCAGGCTATCCAAATTTAACTCCCATTCTCCTATTTTAAGGACCTCCACAAGCAGGTTCACGTGTTCATTTGGGGAAAAAAGACACCACTTATCATTATCAAGATGCTAAGGCGTATGAAAATAGATGGTGGACTGGGTCTACCCAATTTCAAAACATTTAGCTGCTCATTTAGCTGCTCAACTGACTAGAATCATTGATTGGCCGGCCCACGTGGACACAAAGGACTGGGATATACTGGTGAAATCATTTGTGGAATGTGATTTGGCTGATTTACCATGGCTAGGTTAAACCACTTCCCCCCCACTATTAGATGGTCTCACCCCCTGATAGCTGCTTCCCTTGGGGCCTTTAATAGATCTACTAAAGCCTTATCCCTCTTCTCACCTATGGGGCTCATAACCCTAGATGTGAGAAATCCTCACTTTGCTCCAGGATTGGAAAAAAAGTTCTTGGAAGAATCCGTTCCCTAGCATACCCCTAGATTGGTTGACTTTGTTGTAAATGGTCGGGTGGCCCCATAGGAAACTTGCAAATCACTGACTTCTCCTAATCCAATCTCTCTTTGGAAATACTGTCAAATGGCCAATTGTGCCTCTTCTGGAAAGATGGACCAGTACCTTAGGTGCACATACACGCCATTTGATCAGAAATGTAGATCCCAAAACCATGATAAGCACACAACCTCATGGCTTTATAATCTGCTCAATCCAATTGATAGCCAGATGCTTCTACCCTTTCAAGCTGAGTGGCATGGGGCCCTGGGGAGGCAGCTCTGATGCGCAGTGGGACCAAATGTTTCTTAGGGCACATAAGACATGCCTCAATGTTTATGCACAGGAACAGAATTACACATTTCTTACTTCCTGGTACTGTATTCAGGCTAACTTACATTAAATCTTCCCTTCAACTTCAAACTTGTGCTGGAGATGTCAACTTGCGAGTGGAGACTTAAAGCATAAAGCATGGGATTGCCCTAAGATACAACCCTTCGGATTGCAAGTGCATGATTTAATCTTTAAGATAACGAGCTGATCCCTCTAGTTTACACCTGAAACTTTCTTGCTACATGGGGCATCAAAGTCTTTTTTAAAAGCCATAAAAAGTCCCCACTTACACATCTGATTAACACTGCTTGTGCACTGATCCCAGCTCTTTGGAAGTCTGCGTCTGTCCCTACCTTACACCAGTGGTTCCATGGAATTCAAAAGATGAAGGAAATTGTTGAGAAGGCAATATTAATCGCACATTATAAAGTGGACATGACACTCACACTCATTTGGGCCACTTGGTGTGAGTTCCAAGATTCTGATGACTATAAACAAATTATAAATCCTGTTGTTTAAAACTGACCTGCTTTGAACTCTGATTAGAGAATATGGGAACGATGTTGTCTTTAGGGGAGTCTGTGTGTGTGTGTGGGGGGGGGGGATCAGGGGTCTTAAAGAGATTCAGCTGCTTGTTCACTTACACTGCTTTTACTTATTGAGCAAATTGTAGATCAATACTATTTGGATTAACCACTTGCCGACCGCCTTAAGCCGATGGGCGGAGGCAAGGGCTGGGCCCAAACGACCGCAATACGCCCATCGGCGGTGGGCGTGGTTATGCGGCGATCACGTCATTCGTGACACGATCAGTCGCCGGCGACAGGCTCCGCCCCCCTCGTGCTGTAACCCGCCGGCCGTTCGGAAGCGCCGGCGGGTTACTTGCTACCGGATCGCCGCATCTAAACCGTATAATACGCTTTGTAATGTATACAAAGTGTATTATACAGGCTGCCTCCTGCCCTGGTGGTCCCAGTGATCGAGGGACCACCAGGGCAGGCTGCAGCTACGCAGGTGAGCACCCAAGCACACTGATCTCCCCCCCTTCCCTCTGATCGCCCACAGCACCCCTCAGACCCGTTTGCACCCAATCACCCCCCGAATCACCCATCAATCACTCCCTGTCACTATCTGTCAGCGCTATTTTTTTAACTAGTCCCTAAACTGCCCCCTGGGGGCTCCTGATCACCCCCCACACTCTTAGATCCTCCCCAGACCCCCCCAGCCCGCCCCCCCTGTGTAGTGTATACATCTATCCTCCCCTGTAATCAGCTGTCAATCACCTGTCATTCACCCGCCAATCACCACCTGTCACTGCCACTTATCAGATCAGACCCTAACCTGCCTTTTACGGGCATCTGCTCACCCTCCCACACCATCAGAACGCCCGCAGACCTACCCTCAGATCACCTCCAAAGTGCATTGTTTACATCTGTTCTGCCATCTAATCACCCACTGATCACCCATCAATCACCCCCTGTCACCACCTGTCACTGCTACCCATCAGATCAGACCCCTATCTGCCCCTAGGGCACCCAATCACCCGCCCACACCCTCAGAACGACCTCAGACACCCCCCCCCTGTGTACTGTATACATCTATTCTCCCCTGTAATCACCTGTCAATCACCCCGTCACCACCTGTCACTGCCTCCCATCAATTCAGAACCTAACCTGCCTCTTACGGGCATCTGATCACCCTCCCACACCATCAGATCACCCACAGGCCTACCCTCAGATCACCTCCAAAGTGCATTGTTTACATCTGTTCTGCCATCTAATCGCCCACTGATCACCCATCAATCACCCCCTGTCACTGCTACCCATCAGATCAGACCCTAATCTGCCCCTTGGGCACCCAATCACCTGCCCGCACCTTGCCAGTGCATTGCTTGCATGTATTTTCCCCTCTAATCATACCTTGAGACACCCATTAATCACCTCCTGTCACCCCCTAGCACACCTATCACTCGGCTAAACCCTCAGATCCCCCTCAGACCCCCTTCCGATCACCTCCCCAGTGCATTGATTGCATCTATTTTCCCCTCTAACCACCCCCTGAGACACCCATCAATCACCTCCTGTCACCCCCCTAGCACTCCTATCTATCAGATCAGGCCCAATACAACCTGTCATCTAAGAGGCCACCCTGCTTATGACCGGTTCCACAAAATTTGCCCCCTCATAGACCACCTGTCATCAAAATTTGCAGATGCTTATAACCCTGAACAGTCATTTTGAGACATTTGGTTTCCAGACTACTCACGGTTTTGGGCCCGTAAAATGCCAGGGCGGTATAGGAACCCCACAAGTGACCCCATTTTAGAAAAAAGACACCCCAAGGTATTGCATTAGGTGTATGATGAGTTCATAGATTTTATTTTTTGTCAAAAGTTAGCAGAAATGGATTTTTATTGTTTTTTTCACAACGTGTAATTTTCCACTAACTTGTGACAAAAAATAAAATTTTCTATGAACTCACCATACACCTAACGGTAGACCTTGGGGTGTCTTCCTTCTAAAATGGGGTCACTTGTGGGGTTCCTATACTGCCCTGACATTTTAGGGGCCCTAAACCGTAATAGTCTAGAAACCAAATGCCTCAAAATGACCTGTGAGTAGAACGTTGGGCCCCTTAGCGCAATTAGGCTGCAAAAAAGTGTTACACATGTGGTATTGCTGTACTCAGGAGAAGTAGTATAATGTGTTTTGGGGTGTATTTTTACACATACCCATGCTGGGTGGGAGAAATCTCTCTGTAAATGGACAATTGTGTGTAAAAAAAAAATCAAAAAATTGTCATTTACAGAGATTTCTCCCACCCAGCATGGGTATATGTAAAAATACACCACAAAACACATTATACTACTTCTTCGGCAGTACCACATGTGTGGCACTTTTTTTGCAGCCTAACTGCACTAAGGGGCCCAAAGTCCAATGAGTACCTTTAGGATTTCACAGGTCATTTTGAGACATTTGGGTTCAAGACTACTCCTCACGGTTTTGGGCCCCTAAAATCCCAGGGCAGTATAGGAACCCCACAAGTGACCCCATTTTAGAAAGAAGACACCCCAAGGTATTCTGTTAGGAGTATGGTGAGTTCATAGACGATTTTATTTATTGTCACAAGTTAGCAGAAATTGATTTTTATTGTTTTTTTTTCACGTCAAGTGTCATTTTCCTCTAACTAGTGACAAAAAATAAAATCTTCTATAAACTCACCATACTCCTAACGGAATACCTTGGGGTGTCTTCTTTCTAAAATGGGGTCATTTGTGGGGTTCCTATACTGTCCTGGCATTTTAGGGGCCCTAAACCGTGAGGAGTAGTCTTGAACCCAAATGTCTCAAAATGACCTGTGAAATCCTAAAGGTACTCATTGGACTTTGGGCCCCTTAGCGCAGTTAGGGTGCAAAAAAGTGCCATACATGTGGTATTGCTGTACTCAGGAGAAGTAGTATAATGTGTTTTGGGGTGTATTTTTACACATACCCATGCTGGGTGGGAGAAATCTCTCTGTAAATGGACACTTGTGTGTAAAAAAAAAAATCAAAACATTGTCATTTACAGAGATATTTCTCCCACCCAGCATGGGTATGTGTAAAAATACACTTCAAAACACATTATACTACTTCTCCTGAGTACGTCAATACCACATGTGTGGCACTTTTTGCAGCCTAACTGCGCTAAGGGGCCCAAAGTCCAATGAGCCTCTTTAGGCTTTAAAGGGGTGCTTACAATTTAGCACCCCCCAAAATGCCAGGACAGTAAACAAACCCCACAAATGACCCCATTTTGGAAAGTAGACACTTCAAGGTATTCAGAGAGGGGCATGGTGAGTCCGTGGCGGATTTCATTTTTTTTGTCACAAGTTAGTAGAAATGGAAACTATTTTTGTTTTGTCTCAAAGTGTCATTTTCCGCTACCTTGTGACAAAAAATAAAATCTTCTATGAACTCACCATCCCTCTCAGTGAATACTTTGGGATGTCTTCTTTCCAAAATGGGGTCATTGGGGGGGGGGGGGTGTTTATACTATTCTGGAATTTTAGCACCTCATGAAACCTGACAGGTGCTCAGAAAAGTCAGAGATGCTTCAAAATGGGAAAATTCACTTTTGTAAACGCTATAACTTGTACCCAAACCAATAAATATACACTGAATGTTTTTTTTTTAATCAAAGACATGTAGCACAATAAATTTGGACAAAAATGTATACAGAAATTTTACTTTATTTGAAAAATGTCAGCACAGAAAGTTAAAAAAAAATCATTTTTTTGACAAAATTCATGTCTTTTTTGATGAATATAATAAAAACTAAAACTCGCAGCAGCAATCAAATAGCACCAAAAGAAAGCTGTATTAGTGACAAGAAAAGGAGGTAAAATTCATTTAGATAGTAGGTTGTATGACCAAGCAATACACCGTGAAAGCTGCAGTGGTCTGAATGGAGAAAAAGGCTCTGGTCCTTAAGGGGCGAAAAAGACTGTGGTCCTCAAGTGGTTAAGATGAGGGCCTAACTTATGTGAATATTTGATCAGGTCATCATCTTCCACCTGCTGCTTCTCCCTGTTCCGAGCTCAGGTCAGATGAAGGGAATATTGGTGAAAGTGTTTTAGATGTCATTATAAACACATATAATGTATAAACACATATAATGACACAGTTAAGAAAAGGTGGGGGGGGGAAAGGCTGCGCATCCCTAAACACATGTTTAGGGAGGCGCAGCCTTTCCCCCTACTTTTTCTTAACTATGTAACTATCAGGTTAGCTTCTCCCAGCCCCTCCTCCTGAGTTTCCTGTTTGCATAATAAGTAGTAGCAGATTTGGATATGATTTGCATCTGAATTGAATGTGAAGTGTGCAGAAAATCTATTTAGGTGCTGCACACTGAGCTGGTGGTCATTTCAGATGCAGCCTTAGCGGCATGTGCTGGCGTTCTCCTCACATACAATGACACCTATAAAATATTACACATTGCGTGCGTACAATGTTATCTGTAAAAAAAATGATGGTTCATATTTGCATATATATATTACACAGGAAAAGAGAGTAAAAGAGGGACAAAATGTGCAAGCTAGTTGAATGGAGAAGGAACAAATACATGTTTTAACTGTTCACATGCCCAACTCTTCTTCAACATGAAAAATACTTGTCGAACCCATTCTGTAAGAAAACAGAAGAGAGACAACATATGTTGTCATAACAGAAGAGAGCCAACACGTGTCATATCATGACACATATAAAATGTTACATATACTGTGCATACAATGTTATCTGTGAATAAAGATGGCTCATATAGCATATACGGTATATCATACTGGAAAATAAAATAAAGGGGAGACAAAGGGTGGAAGAAAGTTGAAAGGAGAAGAAACAAATACATGTTATAACAGTTCACATGCCCAACTCTTCTTCAACATGAAATATTGTCGAACCCCGCCTGTAAGAAAACAGAAGAGAGACAACACAAAAAAGAGATACCAATTTACATGCATTACCACATACAATGCCAAATAAAAAATACTACACTTGAAATGCACACAAAGTGACCTGAAAAAAAAGATTGCTTTTATATACATACATATTATACTGGAAAAGAGAAAAAAAAAGTCAGACAAATAGAGTAAGAAAGTTGCAAAGAGAAAAAACAAATCCGATGCCAAACTCGACTTCAACGTGAAAAATATTTTTCAACCGCCATCAGTAAGAAAACAGAAGAGAGACAACACAAAAAAGAGATACCAACTTACATGCATTAACACATACAATGACAGATATAAAATACTACTCATGAAATGCACACAAAGTGACCTGTAAAAAAAGATTGTTTATATATGCATTCATATTATACTGGAAAAGAAAAAAAATTCAAACAAAAAGAGAAAGTTGCAAGGAGAAAGATCAAATACCGTATATACTCGCAAGCAAGCCGACCCGCATATAAGCCGACCCCCCAACTTTTAACTGAAAAAACAGGAAAAAAATGATTGACCCTCATGTAAGCCGGAGGTAGGAAATGCTGGCCGTGTGATCCCCCCCCCAGTGTGTCCCAGTATAGCTAGTATAGTGCCCAGTATGGGTAGGTAGTGCCTCAGTATAGCTAGTATAGTGCCCAGTATAGCTAATAAAGTGCTCAGTATAGCTAGAATAGTGCCCCAGTATAGCTAGTATAGTGTCCCAGTATAGCTAGTATAGTGCCCCAGTATAGCTAGTATAGTGCTCAGTATAAGTAGATAGTGCCCAGTATAGCTAGTATAGTGCCCATTATAGCTAGTATAGTGCCCCAGTATAGCTAGTATAGTGCTCAGTATAAGTAGATAGTGCCCAGTATAGCTAGTATAGTGCTCAGTATAGGTCGATAGTGTTCCCCCCCCCCCCCCCGTGGCCGCCGCTGCTACTAGCTTACCCGGCGGCTTCCAATAATCCTCCCTCCGTCTCCTGCACGGGGCATGTAAATAATTCACAGCAGCTCGCCCCACGGCGGCTGCTGCGTGATGACAGGAGGCTGTAGGCAGAGCGGCTTCCTGTACGGGCGATGTGTATCGCCGTTGCTATGGGAACCGCTCTGCCTACAGCTTCCTCCGTCATCATGCAGCAGCCGCCGTCGGACGAGCTGCTGTGAAATATTTACATGCCCCGTGCAGGAGACGGAGGGAGAAATATTGGAAGCCGCCGGGTAAGCTAATAGCAGCGGCGGCCGAGGGGGGAGGAGGGAGCTAACGGACCATGACTCGCAAGCAAGCCAACCCCCCAACTTTTGGCCCACTTTTGGGGGGTCAAAATTTCAGCTTGCTTGCGAGTATATACGGTACATGTTGTAACAAATCCCATGCAAAACTTTTCTTCAACTTGAAAAATACTTGTCGACCGCCATCTAAGAAAACAGAAGAGAGACAACACAAAAAAAGAGATACCAACGTACATGCATTAACACATACAATAACAGGTATAAAATACTACACATGAAATGCGCACAGTGACGGGTAAAAAAAAAAAAAAAAAAGGTTCATATATATGCATACTTACTATACTTCAAAAGAGAATAAAAAACAGACAAAAAGTGCAAGAAAGTTGCAAGGAGGCAGAACAAACACATGTTATAACAAATCCAACGCCCAACTCTTCATCAACATAAAAATACTTCTCGAGCTCCATCTGAAAGAGAAAAAAAGAGAGAGAACACAGAAAAAGAGAAAACAACGTACATCCATTTACACAAAAAATGGAAGATATTAAATATTACACATTGCAAAACTAAAGGATACTACAGGGTGGGCCAATAATATGGATACACCTTATATATGGATACACCCCATATACCACATCATACCATCAATTGTTTTGTTCTAACAGTCTTGGAGGGATCTATCCAATGTGGGTTACTGTCAGACCAATAGCGAAGGTTTTGTTTGTTAACTTCACCATTCACATAAATTTGTGTATCCATATAAATGGCCATATTAAGGTGTATCCACATAAATGGCCCGCCCTGTAGTGTGGCCTCCTCCTCCCCAATAGCCACCCTGTACCTCTCCAGATTTCTTTTCTTTTACAGTTACTGTGCAAAATCTGCACAGTGAATGTGAAGACACAAATACACCCAACTGCCACCACCATAACAATTCACATGCACAACTCTTCTTCACCATGAAAAACACTTGTCGACCGCCATCTGTAAGAAAACAGAAGAGAGACAACACAAAAAAGAGGTACTAATTTACATGCATTACCACATACAATAACAGTTATAATATACTACCCATGAAATGCACACAAAGTGACCTGTGAAAAAAGATTGTTTATATATGCATACATATCATACTGAAAAAGAGAAAAAATGTCAGACAAAAAGAGTAAGAAAGTTGCAAGGAGAAAGAACAAATAGATGTTATAACAAATCCGATGCCAAACTCCTCTTCAACATGACAAATACTTGTCGATGAATGTGAATGTGAAAAACAAATACGCCCAAATGCCACCGCCATAACAATTCACATGCACAACTCTTCTTCATCATGAAAAACACTTGTTGACCGCCATCTGTAAGAAAACAGAAGAGAGACAACACAAAAAGACATACTAACTTACATGCATAACACATAGATTAGCAGATATAAAATACTACACATGAAATGCACACAAAGTGACCTGTAAAAAAAGATTGCTTTTACATGCATACATATTATACTGGAAAAGAGAAAAAAAGTAAGACAAAAAGAGTAAGAAAGTTGCAAGGAGAAAGAACAGATATATGTTATAACAAATCCCATGCAAAACTCTTCTGCAACATGAAAAATACTTCTCCACCGCCATCTGTTAGAAAACAGAAGTGAGACAACACAAAAAAAGATACCAACTTACATGCATTAACACATACAATAACAGATATAAAATACTACGCATGAAATGTAAAAAAAAAAATGTACATATATGCATACTTATTATACTGGAAAACAGAATAAAAAAATAGACAAAAAAATGCAAGAAAGACAAAGCAACATGTGATAACAAATCCCATGCCAAACTTTTCTTCACCATGAAAAATACTCGTTGAACCCCATCTGTAAAAAATAAGAGGACAGACAACACAGAAAAAAAGATACCAACTTACATGCATTAACACATACAATAACAGATATAAAATACTACCCATGAAATGCACACAGTGACCTGTAAAAATAAAAAAAGTTCATATATGCATACTTATTATACTGGAAAGGAGAATAAAAAACAAACAAAGTGCAAGAAAGTTGCAAGGAGACAGAGCAAACACATGGTATGTGATAACAAATCCCATGCCCAACTCTTCATCAACATAAAAAATATTTCTCGAGCTCCATCTGGAAGACAAAATAGAGACAACACAGAAAAAGAGAAAACAACATACATGCATTTACACATACAATGGAAGATATAAAATATTACACATTGCAAAACTAAAGGATACTACAGGGTGGGCCATTTATATGGATACACCTGATCTATGTATACACCCCATATACAACATCATACCACCAATTTTTTTTTGTTCCAACAGTCTTGGAGGGAACTTTCCAATGTGGGTTAGTATCAGACCAACAGTGGTGGTTTTGTTTGTTAATTTCACCATTCACATACAATTATGTACCCATATAAATAGCCAAATTAAGGTGTATCCATATAAATGGCCCACCCTGTACTGTGGCCTCCTCCTCCCCAATAGCCACCCTATTCCTCTCCAGATTTATTTTCTTTAACAGTTAGTGTGCAAAATCTGCACAGTGAATGTGAAGACACAAATACGCCCAACTGCCACCGTCATAAAAATTCACATGCACAACTCTTCTTCACCATGAAAAACACTAGTCGACCGCCATCTGTAAGAAAACAGAAGAGTGACAACACAAAAAAAGAGGTACCAATTTACATGCATTACCACATACCATAACAGATATAAAATACTACCCATGAAATGCACACAAAGTGACCTGTAAAAAAAGATTGTTTATATATGCATACATATCATACTGAAAAAGAGAAAAAATGTCAGACAAAAAGGTTCAGAAAGTTGCAAGCAGAAAGAACAAATAGATGTGATAACAAATCCGATGCCAAACTCCTCTTCACCATGAAAAACACTTGTTTACCGCCATCTGAAAGAAAACAGAAGAGAGACAACACAAAAAAGAGGTACCAATTTACATGCATTACCACATACCATAACAGATATAAAATACTACCCATGAAATGCACACAAAGTGACCTGTAAAAAAAGATTGTTTATATATGCATACATATCATACTGAAAAAGAGAAAAAATGTCAGACAAAAAGAGTGAGAAAGTTGCAAGGAGAAAGAACAAATAGATGTTATAACAAATCCGGTGCCAAACTCCTCTTCAACATGAAAAACACTTGTCGACCGCCATCTGAAAGAAAACAGAAGAGAGACAACACAAAAAAGAGGTACCAATTTACATGCATTACCACATACCATAACAGATATAAAATACTACCCATGAAATGCACACAAAGTGACCTGTGAAAAAAGATTGTTTATATATGCATACATATCATACTGAAAAAGAGAAAAAATGTCAGACAAAAAGAGTGAGAAAGTTGCAAGGAGAAAGAACAAATAGATGTTATAACAAATCCGATGCCAAACTCCTCTTCACCATGAAAAACAATTGTCGACTGCCATCTGTAAGAAAACAGAAGAGAGACAACACAAAAAAAAGGTACCAATTTACATGCATTACCACATACCATAACAGTTATAAAATACTACCCATGAAATGCACACAAAGTGACCTGTGAAAAAAGATTGTTCATATATGCATACATATCATAGTGAAAAAGAGAGTAAAAAAAAACAGACAAAAAGAGTAAGAAAGTTGCAAGGAGAAAGAACAAATAGATGTTATAACAAATCCGATGCCAAACTCCTCTTCACCATGAAAAATACTTGTCGACCGCCATCTGAAAGAAAACAGAAGAAAGACAATACAAAAAAGAGATACCAACTTACATGCATTAACACATACAATAACAGATATAAAATACTACTTATGAAATGCACACAGTGACCTGAAAAAAAAAAAAAAGATCATATATGCATACTTATACTCGAAAAGAGAATAAAAAACAAACAAAAAGTGCAAGAAAGTTGCAAGGAGACAGTGCAAACACATGGTATGTGATAACAAATCCCATGCCCAACTCTTCATCAACATAAAACATATTTCTCGAGCTCCATCTGGAAGACAAAATAGAGAAAACATAGAAAAAGAGAAAACAACATACATGCATTTACACATACAATGGTAGATATAAAATATTACACATTGCAAAACTAAAGGATACTACAGGGTGGGCCATTTATATGGATACACCTGATCTATGTATACACCCCATATACAACATCATACCACCAATTTTTTTGTTCCAACAGTCTTGGAGGGATCTATCCAATGTGGGTTAGCGTCAGACCAATAGTGGTGGCTTTGTTTGTTAATTTCACCATTCACATACAATTATGTACCCATATAAATAGCCAAATTAAGGTGTATCCATATAAATGGCCCGCCCTGTACTGTGGCCTCCTCCTCCCCAATAGCCACCCTATTCCTCTCCAGATTTATTTTCTTTAACAGTTAGTGTGCAAAATCTGCACAGTGAATGTGAAGACACAAATACGCCCAACTGCCACTGCCATAACAATTCACATGCACAACTCTTCTTCACCATGAAAAACAGTTGTCGACCGCCATCTGTAAGAGAACAGAAGAGAGACAACACAAAAAAAAAGAGGTACCAATTTACATGCATTACCACATACCATAACAGATATAAAATACTACCCATGAAATGCACACAAAGTGACCTGTGAAAAAAGATTGTTTATATATGCATACATATCATACTGAAAAAGAGAAAGAATGTCAGACAAAAAGAGTGAGAAAGTTGCAAGGAGAAAGAACAAATAGATGTTATAACAAATCCGATGCCAAACCCCTCTTCAACATGAAAAATACTTTTCGACCGCCATCTGAAAGAAAACAGAAGAGAGACAATACAAAAAAGAGATACCAACTTACATGCATTAACACATACTATAACAGATATAAAATACTACCCATGAAATGCATACAGTGACCTGTAAAAAAAAAAGTTCATATATGCATACTTATTATACTGGAAAATAAAATAAAAAACAAAGTGCAAGAAAGTTGCAAGGAGACAGAGCAAACACATGGTATGTGATAACAAATCCCATGCCCAACTCTTCATCAACATAAAAAATATTTCTCGAGCTCCATCTGGAAGACAAAAGAGAGACAACACAGAAAAATAGAAAACAGCATACATGCATTTACACATAGAATGCAAGATATAAAATATTACACATTGCAAAACTAAAGGATACTACAGGGTGGGCCATTTATATGGATACACCTGATCTATGTATACACCCCATATACAACATCATACCACCAATTTTTTTGTTCCAACAGTCTTGGAGGGATCTATCCAATGTGGGTTAGTGTCAGACCAATAGTGGTGGTTATGTTTGTTAATTTCACCATTCACATACAATTATGTACCCATATAAATAGCCAAATTAAGGTGTATCCATATAAATGGCCCGCCCTGTACTGTGGCCTCCTCTTCCCCAATAGCCACCCTATTCCTCTCCAGATTTATTTACTTTAACAGTTAGTGTGAAAAATCTGCACAGTGAATGTGAAGACACAAATACGCCCAACTGCCACTGCCATAACAATTCACAAGCATACATATCATAGTGAAAAAGAGAGAAAAAAAATCAGACAAAAAGAGTAAGAAAGTTGCAAGTAGAAAGAACAAATAGATGTTATAACAAATCCGATGCCAAACTCCTCTTCACCATGAAAAACACTTGTTTACCGCCATCTGAAAGAAAACAGAAGAGAGACAACACAAAAAAGAGATACCAACTTACATGCATTAACACATACAATAACAGATATAAAATACTACTTATGAAATGCACACAGTGACCTGTAAAAAAAAAAAGATCATATATGCATACTTATTATACTCGAAAAGAGAATAAAAAACAAACAAAAAGTGCAAGAAAGTTGCAAGGAGACAGTGCAAACACATGGTATGTGATAACAAATCCCATGCCCAACTCTTCATCAACATAAAAAATATTTCTCGAGCTCCATCTGGAAGACAAAATAGAGAAAACATAGAAAAAGAGAAAACAGCATACATGCATTTACACATACAATGGTAGATATAAAATATTACACATTGCAAAACTAAAGGATACTACAGGGTGGGCCATTTATATGGATACACCTGATCTATATATACACCCTATATACCACATCATACCACCAATGTTTTTGTTCCAACAGTCTTGGAGGGATGTATCCAATGTGGGTTAGTGTCAGACCAATAGTGGTGGTTTTGTTTGTTAATTTTACCATTCACATACAATTATGTACCCATATAAATAGCCAAATTAAGGTGTATCCATATAAATAGCCCACCCTGTACTGTGGCCTCCTCCTCCCCAATAGCCACCCTATTCCTCTCCAGATTTTTTTTATTTAACATTTAGTGTGCAAAATCTGCACAGTGAATGTGAAGACACAAATACGCCCAACTGCCACTGCCATAACAATTCACATGCACAACTCTTCTTCACCATGAAAAACAGTTGTCGACCGCTATCTGTAAGAGAACAGAAGAGAGACAACACAAAAAAAGAGGTACCAATTTACATGCATTACCACATACCATAACAGATATAAAATACTACCCATGAAATGCACACAAAGTGACCTGTGAAAAAAGATTGTTTATATATGCATACATATCATACTGAAAAAGAGAAAAAATGTCAGACAAAAAGAGTGAGAAAGTTGCAAGGAGAAAGAACAAATAGATGTTATAACAAATCCGGTGCCAAACTCCTCTTCAACATGAAAAACACTTGTCGACCGCCATCTGAAAGAAAACAGAAGAGAGACAACACAAAAAAGAGGTACCAATTTACATGCATTACCACATACCATAACAGTTATAAAATACTACCCATGAAATGCACAC
The DNA here is from genome assembly GCF_040937935.1 of Hyperolius riggenbachi. Taxonomy (NCBI): domain Eukaryota; kingdom Metazoa; phylum Chordata; class Amphibia; order Anura; family Hyperoliidae; genus Hyperolius; species Hyperolius riggenbachi. The sequence goes on along the minus strand of NC_090653.1, from coordinate 87,011,563 downwards.
AAAGTGACCTGTGAAAAAAGATTGTTTATATATGCATACATATCATACTGAAAAAGAGAAAAAATGTCAGACAAAAAGAGTGAGAAAGTTGCAAGGAGAAAGAACAAATAGATGTTATAACAAATCCGATGCCAAACTCCTCTTCAACATGAAAAATACTTGTCGACCGCCACCTGAAAGAAAACAGAAGAGAGACAATACAAAAAAAGAGATACCAACTTACATGCATTAACACATACAATAACAGATATAAAATACTACTTATGAAATGCACACAGTGACCTGTAAAAAAAAAAAAGATCATATATGCATACTTATTATACTCGAAAAGAGAATAAAAAACAAACAAAAAGTGCAAGAAAGTTGCAAGGAGACAGTGCAAACACATGGTATGTGATAACAAATCCCATGCCCAACTCTTCATCAACATAAAACATATTTCTCGAGCTCCATCTGGAAGACAAAATAGAGAAAACATAGAAAAAGAGAAAACAACATACATGCATTTACACATACAATGGTAGATATAAAATATTACACATTGCAAAACTAAAGGATACTACAGGGTGGGCCATTTATATGGATACACCTGATCTATGTATACACCTCATATACAACATCATACCACCAATTTTTTTGTTCCAACAGTCTTGGAGGGATCTATCCAATGTGGGTTAGTGTCAGACCAATAGTGGTGGTTTTGTTTGTTAATTTCACCATTCACATACAATTATGTACCCATATAAATAGCCAAATTAAGGTGTATCCATATAAATGGCCCGCCCTGTACTGTGGCCTCCTCCTCCCCAATAGCCACCCTATTCCTCTCCAGATTTATTTTCTTTAACAGTTAGTGTGCAAAATCTGCACAGTGAATGTGAAGACACAAATACGCCCAACTGCCACTGCCATAACAATTCACAAGCATACATATCATAGTGAAAAAGAGAGAAAAAAAATCAGACAAAAAGAGTAAGAAAGTTGCAAGTAGAAAGAACAAATAGATGTTATAACAAATCCGATGCCAAACTCCTCTTCACCATGAAAAACACTTGTTTACCGCCATCTGAAAGAAAACAGAAGAGAGACAATACAAAAAAGAGGTACCAATTTACATGCATTACCACATACCATAACAGTTATAAAATACTACCCATGAAATGCACACAAAGTGACCTGTGAAAAAAGATTGTTTATATATGCATACATATCATACTGAAAAAGAGAAAAAATGTCAGACAAAAAGAGTGAGAAAGTTGCAAGGAGAAAGAACAAATAGATGTTATAACAAATCCGGTGCCAAACTCCTCTTCAACATGAAAAACACTTGTCGACCGCCATCTGAAAGAAAACAGAAGAGAGACAACACAAAAAAGAGGTACCAATTTACATGCATTACCACTTACCATAACAGATATAAAATACTACCCATGAAATGCACACAAAGTGACCTGTGAAAAAAGATTGTTTATATATGCATACATATCATACTGAAAAAGAGAAAAAATGTCAGACAAAAAGAGTGAGAAAGTTGCAAGGAGAAAGAATAAATAGATGTTATAACAAATCCGATGCCAAACTCCTCTTCAACATGAAAAATACTTGTCGACCGCCACCTGAAAGAAAACAGAAGAGAGACAATACAAAAAAAGAGATAGCAACTTACATGCATTAACACATACAATAACAGATATAAAATACTACTTATGAAATGCACACAGTGACCTGTAAAAAAAAAAGATCATATATGCATACTTATTATACTCGAAAAGAGAGTAAAAAACAAACAAAAAGTGCAAGAAAGTTGCAAGGAGACAGTGCAAACACATGGTATGTGATAACAAATCCCATGCCCAACTCTTCATCAACATAAAACATATTTCTCGAGCTCCATCTGGAAGACAAAATAGAGAAAACATAGAAAAAGAGAAAACAACATACATGCATTTACACATACAATGGTAGATATAAAATATTACACATTGCAAAACTAAAGGATACTACAGGGTGGGCCATTTATATGGATACACCTGATCTATGTATACACCCCATATACAACATCATACCACCAATTTTTTTGTTCCAACAGTCTTGGAGGGATCTATCCAATGTGGGTTAGTGTCAGACCAATAGTGGTGGTTTAGTTTGTTAATTTCACCATTCACATACAATTATGTACCCATATAAATAGCCAAATTAAGGTGTATCCATATAAATGGCCCGCCCTGTACTGTGGCCTCCTCCTCCCCAATAGCCACCCTATTCCTCTCCAGATTTATTTTCTTTAACAGTTAGTGTGCAAAATCTGCACAGTGAATGTGAAGACACAAATACGCCCAACTGCCACTGCCATAACAATTCACAAGCATACATATCATAGTGAAAAAGAGAGAAAAAAAATCAGACAAAAAGAGTAAGAAAGTTGCAAGTAGAAAGAACAAATAGATGTTATAACAAATCCGATGCCAAACTCCTTTTCACCATGAAAAACACTTGTTTACCGCCATCTGAAAGAAAACAGAAGAGAGACAATACAAAAAAGAGGTACCAATTTACATGCATTACCACATACCATAACAGTTATAAAATACTACCCATGATATGCACACAAAGTGACCTGTGAAAAAAGATTGTTTATATATGCATACATATCATACTGAAAAAGAGAAAAAATGTCAGACAAAAAGAGTGAGAAAGTTGCAAGGAGAAAGAACAAATAGATGTTATAACAAATCTGGTGCCAAACTCCTCTTCAACATGAAAAACACTTGTCGACCGCCATCTGAAAGAAAACAGAAGAGAGACAACACAAAAAAGAGGTACCAATTTACATGCATTACCACTTACCATAACAGATATAAAATACTACCCATGAAATGCACACAAAGTGACCTGTGAAAAAAGATTGTTTATATATGCATACATATCATACTGAAAAAGAGAAAAAATGTCAGACAAAAAGAGTGAGAAAGTTGCAAGGAGAAAGAACAAATAGATGTTATAACAAATCCGATGCCAAACTCCTCTTCAACATGAAAAATACTTGTCGACCGCCACCTGAAAGAAAACAGAAGAGAGACAATACAAAAAAAGAGATACCAACTTACATGCATTAACACATACAATAACAGATATAAAATACTACTTATGACATGCACACAGTGACCTGTAAAAAAAAAAAAAAGATCATATATGCATACTTATTATACTCGAAAAGAGAATAAAAAACAAACAAAAAGTGCAAGAAAGTTGCAAGGAGACAGTGCAAACACATGGTATGTGATAACAAATCCCATGCCCAACTCTTCATCAACATAAAACATATTTCTCGAGCTCCATCTGGAAGACAAAATAGAGAAAACATAGAAAAAGAGAAAACAACATACATGCATTTACACATACAATGGTAGATATAAAATATTACACATTGCAAAACTAAAGGATACTACAGGGTGGGCCATTTATATGGATACACCTGATCTATGTATACACCCCATATACAACATCATACCACCAATTTTTTTGTTCCAACAGTCTTGGAGGGATCTATCCAATGTGGGTTAGTGTCAGACCAATAGTGGTGGTTTTGTTTGTTAATTTCACCATTCACATACAATTATGTACCCATATAAATAGCCAAATTAAGGTGTATCCATATAAATGGCCCGCCCTGTACTGTGGCCTCCTCCTCCCCAATAGCCACCCTATTCCTCTCCAGATTTATTTTCTTTAACAGTTAGTGTGCAAAATCTGCACAGTGAATGTGAAGACACAAATACGCCCAACTGCCACTGCCATAACAATTCACAAGCATACATATCATAGTGAAAAAGAGAGAAAAAAAATCAGACAAAAAGAGTAAGAAAGTTGCAAGTAGAAAGAACAAATAGATGTTATAACAAATCCGATGCCAAACTCCTTTTCACCATGAAAAACACTTGTTTACCGCCATCTGAAAGAAAACAGAAGAGAGACAATACAAAAAAGAGGTACCAATTTACATGCATTACCACATACCATAACAGTTATAAAATACTACCCATGATATGCACACAAAGTGACCTGTGAAAAAAGATTGTTTATATATGCATACATATCATACTGAAAAAGAGAAAAAATGTCAGACAAAAAGAGTGAGAAAGTTGCAAGGAGAAAGAACAAATAGATGTTATAACAAATCTGGTGCCAAACTCCTCTTCAACATGAAAAACACTTGTCGACCGCCATCTGAAAGAAAACAGAAGAGAGACAACACAAAAAAGAGGTACCAATTTACATGCATTACCACTTACCATAACAGATATAAAATACTACCCATGAAATGCACACAAAGTGACCTGTGAAAAAAGATTGTTTATATATGCATACATATCATACTGAAAAAGAGAAAAAATGTCAGACAAAAAGAGTGAGAAAGTTGCAAGGAGAAAGAACAAATAGATGTTATAACAAATCCGATGCCAAACTCCTCTTCAACATGAAAAATACTTGTCGACCGCCACCTGAAAGAAAACAGAAGAGAGACAATACAAAAAAAGAGATACCAACTTACATGCATTAACACATACAATAACAGATATAAAATACTACTTATGACATGCACACAGTGACCTGTAAAAAAAAAAAAAAAGATCATATATGCATACTTATTATACTCGAAAAGAGAATAAAAAACAAACAAAAAGTGCAAGAAAGTTGCAAGGAGACAGTGCAAACACATGGTATGTGATAACAAATCCCATGCCCAACTCTTCATCAACATAAAACATATTTCTCGAGCTCCATCTGGAAGACAAAATAGAGAAAACATAGAAAAAGAGAAAACAACATACATGCATTTACACATACAATGGTAGATATAAAATATTACACATTGCAAAACTAAAGGATACTACAGGGTGGGCCATTTATATGGATACACCTGATCTATGTATACACCCCATATACAACATCATACCACCAATTTTTTTGTTCCAACAGTCTTGGAGGGATCTATCCAATGTGGGTTAGTGTCAGACCAATAGTGGTGGTTTTGTTTGTTAATTTCACCATTCACATACAATTATGTACCCATATAAATAGCCAAATTAAGGTGTATCCATATAAATGGCCCGCCCTGTACTGTGGCCTCCTCCTCCCCAATAGCCACCCTATTCCTCTCCAGATTTATTTTCTTTAACAGTTAGTGTGCAAAATCTGCACAGTGAATGTGAAGACACAAATACGCCCAACTGCCACTGCCATAACAATTCACAAGCATACATATCATAGTGAAAAAGAGAGAAAAAAAATCAGACAAAAAGAGTAAGAAAGTTGCAAGTAGAAAGAACAAATAGATGTTATAACAAATCCGATGCCAAACTCCTTTTCACCATGAAAAACACTTGTTTACCGCCATCTGAAAGAAAACAGAAGAGAGACAATACAAAAAAGAGGTACCAATTTACATGCATTACCACATACCATAACAGTTATAAAATACTACCCATGAAATGCACACAAAGTGACCTGTGAAAAAAGATTGTTTATATATGCATACATATCATACTGAAAAAGAGAAAAAATGTCAGACAAAAAGAGTGAGAAAGTTGCAAGGAGAAAGAACAAATAGATGTTATAACAAATCTGGTGCCAAACTCCTCTTCAACATGAAAAACACTTGTCGACCGCCATCTGAAAGAAAACAGAAGAGAGACAACACAAAAAAGAGGTACCAATTTACATGCATTACCACTTACCATAACAGATATAAAATACTACCCATGAAATGCACACAAAGTGACCTGTGAAAAAAGATTGTTTATATATGCATACATATCATACTGAAAAAGAGAAAAAATGTCAGACAAAAAGAGTGAGAAAGTTGCAAGGAGAAAGAACAAATAGATGTTATAACAAATCCGATGCCAAACTCCTCTTCAACATGAAAAATACTTGTCGACCGCCACCTGAAAGAAAACAGAAGAGAGACAATACAAAAAAAGAGATACCAACTTACATGCATTAACACATACAATAACAGATATAAAATACTACTTATGACATGCACACAGTGACCTGTAAAAAAAAAAAAAGATCATATATGCATACTTATACTCGAAAAGAGAATAAAAAACAAACAAAAAGTGCAAGAAAGTTGCAAGGAGACAGTGCAAACACATGGTATGTGATAACAAATCCCATGCCCAACTCTTCATCAACATAAAACATATTTCTCGAGCTCCATCTGGAAGACAAAATAGAGAAAACATAGAAAAAGAGAAAACAACATACATGCATTTACACATACAATGGTAGATATAAAATATTACACATTGCAAAACTAAAGGATACTACAGGGTGGGCCATTTATATGGATACACCTGATCTATGTATACACCCCATATACAACATCATACCACCAATTTTTTTGTTCCAACAGTCTTGGAGGGATCTATCCAATGTGGGTTAGTGTCAGACCAATAGTGGTGGTTTTGTTTGTTAATTTCACCATTCACATACAATTATGTACCCATATAAATAGCCAAATTAAGGTATATCCATATAAATGGCCCGCCCTGTACTGTGGCCTCCTCCTCCCCAATAGCCACCCTATTCCTCTCCAAATTTATTTTCTTTAACAGTTAGTGTGCAAAATCTGCACAGTGAATGTGAAGACACAAATACGCCCAACTGCCACTGCCATAACAATTCACAAGCATACATATCATAGTGAAAAAGAGAGAAAAAAAATCAGACAAAAAGAGTAAGAAAGTTGCAAGTAGAAAGAACAAATAGATGTTATAACAAATCCGATGCCAAACTCCTCTTCACCATGAAAAACACTTGTTTACCGCCATCTGAAAGAAAACAGAAGAGAGACAATACAAAAAAAGAGGTACCAATTTACATGCATTACCACATACCATAACAGTTATAAAATACTACCAATGAAATGCACACAAAGTGACCTGTGAAAAAAGATTGTTTATATATGCATACATATCATACTGAAAAAGAGAAAGAATGTCAGACAAAAAGAGTGAGAAAGTTGCAAGGAGAAAGAACAAATAGATGTTATAACAAATCCAATGCCAAACTCCTCTTCAACATGAAAAATACTTTTCGACCGCCATCTGAAAGAAAACAGAAGAGAGACAATACAAAAAAGAGATACCAACTTACATGCATTAACACATACTATAACAGATATAAAATACTACCCATGAAATGCATACAGTGACCTGTAAAAAAAAAAGTTCATATATGCATACTTATTATACTGGAAAATAAAATAAAAAACAAAGTGCAAGAAAGTTGCAAGGAGACAGTGCAAACACATGGTATGTGATAACAAATCCCATGCCCAACTCTTCATCAACATAAAAAATATTTCTCGAGCTCCATCTGGAAGACAAAAGAGAGACAACACAGAAAAATAGAAAACAGCATACATGCATTTACACATAGAATGCAAGATATAAAATATTACACATTGCAAAACTAAAGGATACTACAGGGTGGGCCATTTATATGGATACACCTGATCTATGTATACACCCCATATACAACATCATACCACCAATTTTTTTGTTCCAACAGTCTTGGAGGGATCTATCCAATGTGGGTTAGTGTCAGACCAATAGTGGTGGTTATGTTTGTTAATTTCACCATTCACAAACAATTATGTACCCATATAAATAGCCAAATTAAGGTGTATCCATATAAATGGCCCGCCCTGTACTGTGGCCTCCTCCTCCCCAATAGCCACCCTATTCCTCTCCAGATTTATTTTCTTTAACAGATAGTGTGCAAAATCTGCACAGTGAATGTGAAGACACAAATACGCCCAACTGCCACTGCCATAACAATTCACAAGCATACATATCATAGTGAAAAAGAGAGAAAAAAATCAGACAAAAAGAGTAAGAAAGTTGCAAGTAGAAAGAACAAATAGATGTTATAACAAATCCGATGCCAAACTCCTCTTCACCATGAAAAACACTTGTTTACCGCCATCTGAAAGAAAACAGAAGAGAGACAACACAAAAAAGAGGTACCAATTTACATGCATTACCACATACCATAACAGATATAAAATACTACCCATGAAATGCACACAAAGTGACCTGTGAAAAAAGATTGTTTATATATGCATACATATCATACTGAAAAAGAGAAAAAATGTCAGACAAAAAGAGTGAGAAAGTTGCAAGGAGAAAGAACAAATAGATGTTATAACAAATCCGGTGCCAAACTCCTCTTCAACATGAAAAACACTTGTCGACCGCCATCTGAAAGAAAACAGAAGAGAGACAACACAAAAAAGAGGTACCAATTTACATGCATTACCACATACCATAACAGTTATAAAATACTACCCATGAAATGCACACAAAGTGACCTGTGAAAAAAGATTGTTTATATATGCATAGATATCATACTGAAAAAGAGAAAAAATGTCAGACAAAAAGAGTGAGAAAGTTGCAAGGAGAAAGAACAAATAGATGTTATAACAAATCCGGTGCCAAACTCCTCTTCAACATGAAAAACACTTGTCGACCGCCATCTGAAAGAAAACAGAAGAGAGACAACACAAAAAAGAGGTACCAATTTACATGCATTACCACATACCATAACAGTTATAAAATACTACCCATGAAATGCACACAAAGTGACCTGTGAAAAAAGATTGTTTATATATGCATACATATCATACTGAAAAAGAGAAAAAATGTCAGACAAAAAGAGTGAGAAAGTTGCAAGGAGAAAGAACAAATAGATGTTATAACAAATCCGATGCCAAACTCCTCTTCAACATGAAAAATACTTGTCGACCGCCACCTGAAAGAAAACAGAAGAGAGACAATACAAAAAAAGAGATACCAACTTACATGCATTAACACATACAATAACAGATATAAAATACTACTTATGAAATGCACACAGTGACCTGTAAAAAAAAAAAAAGATCATATATGCATACTTATTATACTCGAAAAGAGAATAAAAAACAAACAAAAAGTGCAAGAAAGTTGCAAGGAGACAGTGCAAACACATGGTATGTGATAACAAATCCCATGCCCAACTCTTCATCAACATAAAACATATTTCTCGAGCTCCATCTGGAAGACAAAATAGAGAAAACATAGAAAAAGAGAAAACAACATACATGCATTTACACATACAATGGTAGATATAAAATATTACACATTGCAAAACTAAAGGATACTACAGGGTGGGCCATTTATATGGATACACCTGATCTATGTATACACCCCATATACAACATCATACCACCAATTTTTTTGTTCCAACAGTCTTGGAGGGATCTATCCAATGTGGGTTAGTGTCAGACCAATAGTGGTGGTTTTGTTTGTTAATTTCACCATTCACATACAATTATGTACCCATATAAATAGCCAAATTAAGGTGTATCCATATAAATGGCCCGCCCTGTACTGTGGCCTCCTCCTCCCCAATAGCCATCCTATTCCTCTCCAGATTTATTTTCTTTAACAGTTAGTGTGCAAAATCTGCACAGTGAATGTGAAGACACAAATACGCCCAACTGCCACTGCCATAACAATTCACAAGCACAACTCTTCTTCACCATGAAAAACACTTGTCGACTGCCATCTGTAAGAAAACAAAAGAGAGACAACACAAAAAAAGAAGGACCAATTTACATGCATTACCACACACAATAACAGATATAAAATACTACCCATGAAATGCACACAAAGTGACCTGTGAAAAAAGATTGTTTATATATGCATACATATCATACTGAAAAAGAGAAAAAAAAGTGAGACAAATAGAGTAAGAAAGTTGCAAGTAGAAAGAACAAATAGATGTTATAACAAATCCGATGCCAAACTCCTCTTCACCATGAAAAACACTTGTTTACCGCCATCTGAAAGAAAACAGAAGAGAGACAATACAAAAAAGAGGTACCAATTTACATGCATTACCACATACCATAACAGTTATAAAATACTACCCATGAAATGCACACAAAGTGACCTGTGAAAAAAGATTGTTCATATATGCATACATATCATAGTGAAAAAGATAGTAAAAAAAATCAGGCAAAAAGAGTAAGAAAGTTGCAAGGAGAAAGAACAAATAGATGTTATAACAAATCCGATGCCAAACTCCTCTTCACCATGAAAAATACTTGTCGACCGCCATCTGAAAGAAAACAGAAGAAAGACAATACAAAAAAAGAGATACCAACTTACATGCATTAACACACACAATAACAGATATAAAATACTACTTATGAAATGTACACAGTGACCTGTAAAAAAAAAGATCATATATGCATACTTATTATACTCGAAAAGAGAATAAAAAACAAACAAAAAGTGCAAGAAAGTTGCAAGGAGACAGTGCAAACACATGGTATGTGATAACAAATCCCATGCCCAACTCTTCATCAACATAAAAAATATTTCTCGAGCTCCATCTGGAAGACAAAAGAGAGACAACACAGAAAAATAGAAAACAGCATACATGCATTTACACATAGAATGCAAGATATAAAATATTACACATTGCAAAACTAAAGGATACTACAGGGTGGGCCATTTATATGGATACACCTGATCTATGTATACACCCCATATACAACATCATACCACCAATTTTTTTGTTCCAACAGTCTTGGAGGGATCTATCCAATGTGGGTTAGTGTCAGACCAATAGTGGTGGTTTTGTTTGTTAATTTCACCATTCACATACAATTATGTACCCATATAAATAGCCAAATTAAGGTGTATCCATATAAATGGCCCGCCCTGTACTGTGGCCTCCTCCTCCCCAATAGCCACCCTATTCCTCTCCAGATTTATTTTCTTTAACAGTTAGTGTGCAAAATCTGCACAGTGAATGTGAAGACACAAATATGCCCAACTACCACTGCCATAACAATTCACAAGCATACATATCATAGTGAAAAAGAGAGAAAAAAAAATCAGACAAAAAGAGTAAGAAAGTTGCAAGTAGAAAGAACAAATAGATGTTATAACAAATACGATGCCAAACTCCTCTTCACCATGAAAAACACTTGTTTACCGCCATCTGAAAGAAAACAGAAGAGAGACAACACAAAAAAGAGGTACCAATTTACATGCATTACCACATACCATAACAGATATAAAATACTACCCATGAAATGCACACAAAGTGACCTGTGAAAAAAGATTGTTTATATATGCATACATATCATACTGAAAAAGAGAAAAAATGTCACACAAAAAGAGTGAGAAAGTTGCAAGGAGAAAGAACAAATAGATGTTATAACAAATCCGGTGCCAAACTCCTCTTCAACATGAAAAACACTTGTCGACCGCCATCTGAAAGAAAACAGAAGAGAGACAACACAAAAAAGAGGTACCAATTTACATGCATTACCACTTACCATAACAGATATAAAATACTACCCATGAAATGCACACAAAGTGACCTGTGAAAAAAGATTGTTTATATATGCATACATATCATACTGAAAAAGAGAAAAAATGTCAGACAAAAAGAGTGAGAAAGTTGCAAGGAGAAAGAACAAATAGATGTTATAACAAATCCGATGCCAAACTCCTCTTCATTATGAAAAATACTTGTCGACCGCCACCTGAAAGAAAACAGAAGAGAGACAATACAAAAAAAGAGATACCAACTTACATGCATTAACACATACAATAACAGATATAAAATACTACTTATGAAATGCACACAGTGACCTGTAAAAAAAAAAAGATCATATATGCATACTTATTATACTCGAAAAGAGAATAAAAAACAAACAAAAAGTGCAAGAAAGTTGCAAGGAGACAGGGCAAACACATGGTATGTGATAACAAATCCCATGCCCAACTCTTCATCAACATAAAACATATTTCTCGAGCTCCATCTGGAAGACAAAATAGAGAAAACATAGAAAAAGAGAAAACAACATACATGCATTTACACATACAATGGTAGATATAAAATATTACACATTGCAAAACTAAAGGATACTACAGGGTGGGCCATTTATATGGATACACCTGATCTATGTATACACCCCATATACAACATCATACCACCAATTTTTTTGTTCCAACAGTCTTGGAGGGATCTATCCAATGTGGGTTAGTGTCAGACCAATAGTGGTGGTTTTGTTTGTTAATTTCACCATTCACATACAATTATGTACCCATATAAATAGCCAAATTAAGGTATATCCATATAAATGGCCCGCCCTGTACTGTGGCCTCCTCCTCCCCAATAGCCACCCTATTCCTCTCCAAATTTATTTTCTTTAACAGTTAGTGTGCAAAATCTGCACAGTGAATGTGAAGACACAAATACGCCCAACTGCCACTGCCATAACAATTCACAAGCATACATATCATAGTGAAAAAGAGAGAAAAAAAATCAGACAAAAAGAGTAAGAAAGTTGCAAGTAGAAAGAACAAATAGATGTTATAACAAATCCGATGCCAAACTCCTCTTCACCATGAAAAACACTTGTTTACCGCCATCTGAAAGAAAACAGAAGAGAGACAATACAAAAAAAGAGGTACCAATTTACATGCATTACCACATACCATAACAGTTATAAAATACTACCAATGAAATGCACACAAAGTGACCTGTGAAAAAAGATTGTTTATATATGCATACATATCATACTGAAAAAGAGAAAGAATGTCAGACAAAAAGAGTGAGAAAGTTGCAAGGAGAAAGAACAAATAGATGTTATAACAAATCCAATGCCAAACTCCTCTTCAACATGAAAAATACTTTTCGACCGCCATCTGAAAGAAAACAGAAGAGAGACAATACAAAAAAGAGATACCAACTTACATGCATTAACACATACTATAACAGATATAAAATACTACCCATGAAATGCATACAGTGACCTGTAAAAAAAAAAGTTCATATATGCATACTTATTATACTGGAAAATAAAATAAAAAACAAAGTGCAAGAAAGTTGCAAGGAGACAGTGCAAACACATGGTATGTGATAACAAATCCCATGCCCAACTCTTCATCAACATAAAAAATATTTCTCGAGCTCCATCTGGAAGACAAAACAGAGACAACACAGAAAAATAGAAAACAGCATACATGCATTTACACATAGAATGCAAGATATAAAATATTACACATTGCAAAACTAAAGGATACTACAGGGTGGGCCATTTATATGGATACACCTGATCTATGTATACACCCCATATACAACATCATACCACCAATTTTTTTGTTCCAACAGTCTTGGAGGGATCTATCCAATGTGGGTTAGTGTCAGACCAATAGTGGTGGTTATGTTTGTTAATTTCACCATTCACAAACAATTATGTACCCATATAAATAGCCAAATTAAGGTGTATCCATATAAATGGCCCGCCCTGTACTGTGGCCTCCTCCTCCCCAATAGCCACCCTATTCCTCTCCAGATTTATTTTCTTTAACAGATAGTGTGCAAAATCTGCACAGTGAATGTGAAGACACAAATACGCCCAACTGCCACTGCCATAACAATTCACAAGCATACATATCATAGTGAAAAAGAGAGAAAAAAATCAGACAAAAAGAGTAAGAAAGTTGCAAGTAGAAAGAACAAATAGATGTTATAACAAATCCGATGCCAAACTCCTCTTCACCATGAAAAACACTTGTTTACCGCCATCTGAAAGAAAACAGAAGAGAGACAACACAAAAAAGAGGTACCAATTTACATGCATTACCACATACCATAACAGATATAAAATACTACCCATGAAATGCACACAAAGTGACCTGTGAAAAAAGATTGTTTATATATGCATACATATCATACTGAAAAAGAGAAAAAATGTCAGACAAAAAGAGTGAGAAAGTTGCAAGGAGAAAGAACAAATAGATGTTATAACAAATCCGGTGCCAAACTCCTCTTCAACATGAAAAACACTTGTCGACCGCCATCTGAAAGAAAACAGAAGAGAGACAACACAAAAAAGAGGTACCAATTTACATGCATTACCACATACCATAACAGTTATAAAATACTACCCATGAAATGCACACAAAGTGACCTGTGAAAAAAGATTGTTTATATATGCATAGATATCATACTGAAAAAGAGAAAAAATGTCAGACAAAAAGAGTGAGAAAGTTGCAAGGAGAAAGAACAAATAGATGTTATAACAAATCCGGTGCCAAACTCCTCTTCAACATGAAAAACACTTGTCGACCGCCATCTGAAAGAAAACAGAAGAGAGACAACACAAAAAAGAGGTACCAATTTACATGCATTACCACATACCATAACAGTTATAAAATACTACCCATGAAATGCACACAAAGTGACCTGTGAAAAAAGATTGTTTATATATGCATACATATCATACTGAAAAAGAGAAAAAATGTCAGACAAAAAGAGTGAGAAAGTTGCAAGGAGAAAGAACAAATAGATGTTATAACAAATCCGATGCCAAACTCCTCTTCAACATGAAAAATACTTGTCGACCGCCACCTGAAAGAAAACAGAAGAGAGACAATACAAAAAAAGAGATACCAACTTACATGCATTAACACATACAATAACAGATATAAAATACTACTTATGAAATGCACACAGTGACCTGTAAAAAAAAAAAAAGATCATATATGCATACTTATTATACTCGAAAAGAGAATAAAAAACAAACAAAAAGTGCAAGAAAGTTGCAAGGAGACAGTGCAAACACATGGTATGTGATAACAAATCCCATGCCCAACTCTTCATCAACATAAAACATATTTCTCGAGCTCCATCTGGAAGACAAAATAGAGAAAACATAGAAAAAGAGAAAACAACATACATGCATTTACACATACAATGGTAGATATAAAATATTACACATTGCAAAACTAAAGGATACTACAGGGTGGGCCATTTATATGGATACACCTGATCTATGTATACACCCCATATACAACATCATACCACCAATTTTTTTGTTCCAACAGTCTTGGAGGGATCTATCCAATGTGGGTTAGTGTCAGACCAATAGTGGTGGTTTTGTTTGTTAATTTCACCATTCACATACAATTATGTACCCATATAAATAGCCAAATTAAGGTGTATCCATATAAATGGCCCGCCCTGTACTGTGGCCTCCTCCTCCCCAATAGCCATCCTATTCCTCTCCAGATTTATTTTCTTTAACAGTTAGTGTGCAAAATCTGCACAGTGAATGTGAAGACACAAATACGCCCAACTGCCACTGCCATAACAATTCACAAGCACAACTCTTCTTCACCATGAAAAACACTTGTCGACTGCCATCTGTAAGAAAACAAAAGAGAGACAACACAAAAAAAGAAGGACCAATTTACATGCATTACCACACACAATAACAGATATAAAATACTACCCATGAAATGCACACAAAGTGACCTGTGAAAAAAGATTGTTTATATATGCATACATATCATACTGAAAAAGAGAAAAAAAAGTGAGACAAATAGAGTAAGAAAGTTGCAAGTAGAAAGAACAAATAGATGTTATAACAAATCCGATGCCAAACTCCTCTTCACCATGAAAAACACTTGTTTACCGCCATCTGAAAGAAAACAGAAGAGAGACAATACAAAAAAGAGGTACCAATTTACATGCATTACCACATACCATAACAGTTATAAAATACTACCCATGAAATGCACACAAAGTGACCTGTGAAAAAAGATTGTTCATATATGCATACATATCATAGTGAAAAAGATAGTAAAAAAAATCAGGCAAAAAGAGTAAGAAAGTTGCAAGGAGAAAGAACAAATAGATGTTATAACAAATCCGATGCCAAACTCCTCTTCACCATGAAAAATACTTGTCGACCGCCATCTGAAAGAAAACAGAAGAAAGACAATACAAAAAAAGAGATACCAACTTACATGCATTAACACACACAATAACAGATATAAAATACTACTTATGAAATGTACACAGTGACCTGTAAAAAAAAAGATCATATATGCATACTTATTATACTCGAAAAGAGAATAAAAAACAAACAAAAAGTGCAAGAAAGTTGCAAGGAGACAGTGCAAACACATGGTATGTGATAACAAATCCCATGCCCAACTCTTCATCAACATAAAAAATATTTCTCGAGCTCCATCTGGAAGACAAAAGAGAGACAACACAGAAAAATAGAAAACAGCATACATGCATTTACACATAGAATGCAAGATATAAAATATTACACATTGCAAAACTAAAGGATACTACAGGGTGGGCCATTTATATGGATACACCTGATCTATGTATACACCCCATATACAACATCATACCACCAATTTTTTTGTTCCAACAGTCTTGGAGGGATCTATCCAATGTGGGTTAGTGTCAGACCAATAGTGGTGGTTTTGTTTGTTAATTTCACCATTCACATACAATTATGTACCCATATAAATAGCCAAATTAAGGTGTATCCATATAAATGGCCCGCCCTGTACTGTGGCCTCCTCCTCCCCAATAGCCACCCTATTCCTCTCCAGATTTATTTTCTTTAACAGTTAGTGTGCAAAATCTGCACAGTGAATGTGAAGACACAAATACGCCCAACTACCACTGCCATAACAATTCACAAGCATACATATCATAGTGAAAAAGAGAGAAAAAAAAATCAGACAAAAAGAGTAAGAAAGTTGCAAGTAGAAAGAACAAATAGATGTTATAACAAATACGATGCCAAACTCCTCTTCACCATGAAAAACACTTGTTTACCGCCATCTGAAAGAAAACAGAAGAGAGACAACACAAAAAAGAGGTACCAATTTACATGCATTACCACATACCATAACAGATATAAAATACTACCCATGAAATGCACACAAAGTGACCTGTGAAAAAAGATTGTTTATATATGCATACATATCATACTGAAAAAGAGAAAAAATGTCACACAAAAAGAGTGAGAAAGTTGCAAGGAGAAAGAACAAATAGATGTTATAACAAATCCGGTGCCAAACTCCTCTTCAACATGAAAAACACTTGTCGACCGCCATCTGAAAGAAAACAGAAGAGAGACAACACAAAAAAGAGGTACCAATTTACATGCATTACCACTTACCATAACAGATATAAAATACTACCCATGAAATGCACACAAAGTGACCTGTGAAAAAAGATTGTTTATATATGCATACATATCATACTGAAAAAGAGAAAAAATGTCAGACAAAAAGAGTGAGAAAGTTGCAAGGAGAAAGAACAAATAGATGTTATAACAAATCCGATGCCAAACTCCTCTTCATTATGAAAAATACTTGTCGACCGCCACCTGAAAGAAAACAGAAGAGAGACAATACAAAAAAAGAGATACCAACTTACATGCATTAACACATACAATAACAGATATAAAATACTACTTATGAAATGCACACAGTGACCTGTAAAAAAAAAAAGATCATATATGCATACTTATTATACTCGAAAAGAGAATAAAAAACAAACAAAAAGTGCAAGAAAGTTGCAAGGAGACAGTGCAAACACATGGTATGTGATAACAAATCCCATGCCCAACTCTTCATCAACATAAAACATATTTCTCGAGCTCCATCTGGAAGACAAAATAGAGAAAACATAGAAAAAGAGAAAACAACATACATGCATTTACACATACAATGGTAGATATAAAATATTACACATTGCAAAACTAAAGGATACTACAGGGTGGGCCATTTATATGGATACACCTGATCTATGTATACACCCCATATACAACATCATACCACCAATTTTTTTGTTCCAACAGTCTTGGAGGGATCTATCCAATGTGGGTTAGTGTCAGACCAATAGTGGTGGTTTTGTTTGTTAATTTCACCATTCACATACAATTATGTACCCATATAAATAGCCAAATTAAGGTGTATCCATATAAATGGCCCGCCCTGTACTGTGGCCTCCTCCTCCCCAATAGCCACCCTATTCCTCTCCAGATTTATTTTCTTTAACAGTTAGTGTGCAAAATCTGCACAGTGAATGTGAAGACACAAATACGCCCAACTGCCACTGCCATAACAATTCACAAGCACAACTCTTCTTCACCATGAAAAACACTTGTCGACCGCCATCTGAAAGAAAACAGAAGAGAGACAACACAAAAAAGAGGTACCAATTTACATGCATTACCACTTACCATAACAGATATAAAATACTACCCATGAAATGCACACAAAGTGACCTGTGTAAAAAGATTGTTTATATATGCATACATATCATACTGAAAAAGAGAAAAAATGTCAGACAAAAAGAGTGAGAAAGTTGCAAAGAGAAAGAACAAATAGATGTTATAACAAATCCGATGCCAAACTCCTCTTCAACATGAAAAATACTTGTCGACCGCCACCTGAAAGAAAACAGAAGAGAGACAATACAAAAAAAGAGATACCAACTTACATGCATTAACACATACAATAACATATATAAAATACTACTTATGAAATGCACACAGTGACCTGTAAAAAAAAAAAGATCATATATGCATACTTATTATACTCGAAAAGAGAATAAAAAACAAACAAAAAGTGCAAGAAAGTTGCAAGGAGACAGTGCAAACACATGGTATGTGATAACAAATCCCATGCCCAACTCTTCATCAACATAAAACATATTTCTCGAGCTCCATCTGGAAGACAAAATAGAGAAAACATAGAAAAAGAGAAAACAACATACATGCATTTACACATACAATGGTAGATATAAAATATTACACATTGCAAAACTAAAGGATACTACAGGGTGGGCCATTTATATGGATACACCTGATCTATGTATACACCCCATATACAACATCATACCACCAATTTTTTTGTTCCAACAGTCTTGGAGGGATCTATCCAATGTGGGTTAGTGTCAGACCAATAGTGGTGGTTTTGTTTGTTAATTTCACCATTCACATACAATTATGTACCCATATAAATAGCCAAATTAAGGTGTATCCATATAAATGGCCCACACTGTACTGTGGCCTCCTCCTCCACAATAGCCACCCTATTCCTCTCCAGATTTATTTTCTTTAACAGTTAGTGTGCAAAATCTGCACAGTGAATGTGAAGACACAAATACGCCCAACTGCCACTGCCATAACAATTCACAAGCACAACTCTTCTTCACCATGAAAAACACTTGTCGACTGCCATCTGTAAGAAAACAAAAGAGAGACAACACAAAAAAAGAAGTACCAATTTACATGCATTACCACACACAATAACAGATATAAAATACTACCCATGAAATGCACACAAAGTGACCTGTGAAAAAAGATTGTTTATATATGCATACATATCATACTGAAAAAGAGAAAAAAAAAAGTCAGACAAATAGAGTAAGAAAGTTGCAAGGAGAAAGAACAAATAGATGTTATAACAAATCCGATGCCAAACTCCTCTTCACCATGAAAAACAATTGTCAACTGCCATCTGTAAGAAAACAGAAGAGAGACAACACAAAAAAGAGGTACCAATTTACATGCATTACCACATACCATAACAGATATAAAATACTACCCATGAAATGCACACAAAGTGACCTGTGAAAAAAGATTGTTTATATATGCATACATATCATACTGAAAAAGAGAAAAAATGTCAGACAAAAAGAGTGAGAAAGTTGCAAGGAGAAAGAACAAATAGATGTTATAACAAATCCGATGCCAAACTCCTCTTCACCATGAAAAACACTTGTTTACCGCCATCTGAAAGAAAACAGAAGAGAGACAACACAAAAAAGAGGTACCAATTTACATGCATTACCACATACCATAACAGATATAAAATACTACCCATGAAATGCACACAAAGTGACCTGTGAAAAAAGATTGTTTATATACGCATACATATCATACTGAAAAAGAGAAAAAATGTCAGACAAAAAGAGTGAGAAAGTTGCAAGGAGAAAGAACAAATAGATGTTATAACAAATCCGGTGCCAAACTCCTCTTCAACATGAAAAACACTTGTCGACCGCCATCTGAAAGAAAACAGAAGAGAGACAACACAAAAAAGAGGTACCAATTTACATGCATTACCACATACCATAACAGTTATAAAATACTACCCATGAAATGCACACAAAGTGACCTGTGAAAAAAGATTGTTTATATATGCATACATATCATACTGAAAAAGAGAAAAAATGTCAGACAAAAAGAGTGAGAAAGTTGCAAGGAGAAAGAACAAATAGATGTTATAACAAATCCGATGCCAAACTCCTCTTCAACATGAAAAATACTTGTCGACCGCCACCTGAAAGAAAACAGAAGAGAGACAATACAAAAAAAGAGATACCAACTTACATGCATTAACACATACAATAACAGATATAAAATACTACTTATGACATGCACACAGTGACCTGTAAAAAAAAAAAAAGATCATATATGCATACTTATTATACTCGAAAAGAGAATAAAAAACAAACAAAAAGTGCAAGAAAGTTGCAAGGAGACAGTGCAAACGCATGGTATGTGATAACAAATCCCATGCCCAACTCTTCATCAACATAAAACATATTTCTCGAGCTCCATCTGGAAGACAAAATAGAGAAAACATAGAAAAAGAGAAAACAACATACATGCATTTACACATACAATGGTAGATATAAAATATTACACATTGCAAAACTAAAGGATACTACAGGGTGGGCCATTTATATGGATACACCTGATCTATGTATACACCCCATATACAACATCATACCACCAATTTTTTTGTTCCAACAGTCTTGGAGGGATCTATCCAATGTGGGTTAGTGTCAGACCAATAGTGGTGGTTTTGTTTGTTAATTTCACCATTCACATACAATTATGTACCCATATAAATAGCCAAATTAAGGTGTATCCATATAAATGGCCCGCCCTGTACTGTGGCCTCCTCCTCCCCAATAGCCATCCTATTCCTCTCCAGATTTATTTTCTTTAACAGTTAGTGTGCAAAATCTGCACAGTGAATGTGAAGACACAAATACGCCCAACTGCCACTGCCATAACAATTCACAAGCACAACTCTTCTTCACCATGAAAAACACTTGTCGACTGCCATCTGTAAGAAAACAAAAGAGAGACAACACAAAAAAAGAAGGACCAATTTACATGCATTACCACACACAATAACAGATATAAAATACTACCCATGAAATGCACACAAAGTGACCTGTGAAAAAAGATTGTTTATATATGCATACATATCATACTGAAAAAGAGAAAAAATGTCAGACAAAAAGAGTGAGAAAGTTGCAAGGAGAAAGAACAAATAGATGTTATAACAAATCCGGTGCCAAACTCCTCTTCAACATGAAAAACACTTGTCGACCGCCATCTGAAAGAAAACAGAAGAGAGACAACACAAAAAAGAGGTACCAATTTACATGCATTACCACATACCATAACAGTTATAAAATACTACCCATGAAATGCACACAAAGTGACCTGTGAAAAAAGATTGTTTATATATGCATACATATCATACTGAAAAAGAGAAAAAATGTCAGACAAAAAGAGTGAGAAAGTTGCAAGGAGAAAGAACAAATAGATGTTATAACAAATCCGATGCCAAACTCCTCTTCAACATGAAAAATACTTGTCGACCGCCACCTGAAAGAAAACAGAAGAGAGACAATACAAAAAAAGAGATACCAACTTACATGCATTAACACATACAATAACAGATATAAAATACTACTTATGACATGCACACAGTGACCTGTAAAAAAAAAAAAAGATCATATATGCATACTTATTATACTCGAAAAGAGAATAAAAAACAAACAAAAAGTGCAAGAAAGTTGCAAGGAGACAGTGCAAACACATGGTATGTGATAACAAATCCCATGCCCAACTCTTCATCAACATAAAACATATTTCTCGAGCTCCATCTGGAAGACAAAATAGAGAAAACATAGAAAAAGAGAAAACAACATACATGCATTTACACATACAATGGTAGATATAAAATATTACACATTGCAAAACTAAAGGATACTACAGGGTGGGCCATTTATATGGATACACCTGATCTATGTATACACCCCATATACAACATCATACCACCAATTTTTTTGTTCCAACAGTCTTGGAGGGATCTATCCAATGTGGGTTAGTGTCAGACCAATAGTGGTGGTTTTGTTTGTTAATTTCACCATTCACATACAATTATGTACCCATATAAATAGCCAAATTAAGGTGTATCCATATAAATGGCCCGCCCTGTACTGTGGCCTCCTCCTCCCCAATAGCAACCCTATTCCTCTCCAGATTTATTTTCTTTAACAGTTAGTGTGCAAAATCTGCACAGTGAATGTGAAGACACAAATACGCCCAACTGCCACTGCCATAACAATTCACAAGCACAACTCTTCTTCACCATGAAAAACACTTGTCGACTGCCATCTGTAAGAAAACAAAAGAGAGACAACACAAAAAAAGAAGGACCAATTTACATGCATTACCACACACAATAACAGATATAAAATACTACCCATGAAATGCACACAAAGTGACCTGTGAAAAAAGATTGTTTATATATGCATACATATCATACTGAAAAAGAGAAAAAAAAGTGAGACAAATAGAGTAAGAAAGTTGCAAGTAGAAAGAACAAATAGATGTTATAACAAATCCGATGCCAAACTCCTCTTCACCATGAAAAACACTTGTTTACCGCCATCTGAAAGAAAACAGAAGAGAGACAATACAAAAAAGAGGTACCAATTTACATGCATTACCACATACCATAACAGTTATAAAATACTACCCATGAAATGCACACAAAGTGACCTGTGAAAAAAGATTGTTCATATATGCATACATATCATAGTGAAAAAGAGAGTAAAAAAAATCAGGCAAAAAGAGTAAGAAAGTTGCAAGGAGAAAGAACAAATAGATGTTATAACAAATCCGATGCCAAACTCCTCTTCACCATGAAAAATACTTGTCGACCGCCATCTGAAAGAAAACAGAAGAAAGACAATACAAAAAAAGAGATACCAACTTACATGCATTAACACACACAATAACAGATATAAAATACTACTTATGAAATGTACACAGTGACCTGTAAAAAAAAAGATCATATATGCATACTTATTATACTCGAAAAGAGAATAAAAAACAAACAAAAAGTGCAAGAAAGTTGCAAGGAGACAGTGCAAACACATGGTATGTGATAACAAATCCCATGCCCAACTCTTCATCAACATAAAAAATATTTCTCGAGCTCCATCTGGAAGACAAAAGAGAGACAACACAGAAAAATAGAAAACAGCATACATGCATTTACACATAGAATGCAAGATATAAAATATTACACATTGCAAAACTAAAGGATACTACAGGGTGGGCCATTTATATGGATACACCTGATCTATGTATACACCCCATATACAACATCATACCACCAATTTTTTTGTTCCAACAGTCTTGGAGGGATCTATCCAATGTGGGTTAGTGTCAGACCAATAGTGGTGGTTTTGTTTGTTAATTTCACCATTCACATACAATTATGTACCCATATAAATAGCCAAATTAAGGTGTATCCATATAAATGGCCCGCCCTGTACTGTGGCCTCCTCCTCCCCAATAGCCACCCTATTCCTCTCCAGATTTATTTTCTTTAACAGTTAGTGTGCAAAATCTGCACAGTGAATGTGAAGACACAAATACGCCCAACTACCACTGCCATAACAATTCACAAGCATACATATCATAGTGAAAAAGAGAGAAAAAAAAATCAGACAAAAAGAGTAAGAAAGTTGCAAGTAGAAAGAACAAATAGATGTTATAACAAATACGATGCCAAACTCCTCTTCACCATGAAAAACACTTGTTTACCGCCATCTGAAAGAAAACAGAAGAGAGACAACACAAAAAAGAGGTACCAATTTACATGCATTACCACATACCATAACAGATATAAAATACTACCCATGAAATGCACACAAAGTGACCTGTGAAAAAAGATTGTTTATATATGCATACATATCATACTCAAAAAGAGAAAAAATGTCACACAAAAAGAGTGAGAAAGTTGCAAGGAGAAAGAACAAATAGATGTTATAACAAATCCGGTGCCAAACTCCTCTTCAACATGAAAAACACTTGTCGACCGCCATCTGAAAGAAAACAGAAGAGAGACAACACAAAAAGAGGTACCAATTTACATGCATTACCACTTACCATAACAGATATAAAATACTACCCATGAAATGCACACAAAGTGACCTGTGAAAAAAGATTGTTTATATATGCATACATATCATACTGAAAAAGAGAAAAAATGTCAGACAAAAAGAGTGAGAAAGTTGCAAGGAGAAAGAACAAATAGATGTTATAACAAATCCGATGCCAAACTCCTCTTCATTATGAAAAATACTTGTCGACCGCCACCTGAAAGAAAACAGAAGAGAGACAATACAAAAAAAGAGATACCAACTTACATGCATTAACACATACAATAACAGATATAAAATACTACTTATGAAATGCACACAGTGACCTGTAAAAAAAAAAAGATCATATATGCATACTTATTATACTCGAAAAGAGAATAAAAAACAAACAAAAAGTGCAAGAAAGTTGCAAGGAGACAGTGCAAACACATGGTATGTGATAACAAATCCCATGCCCAACTCTTCATCAACATAAAACATATTTCTCGAGCTCCATCTGGAAGACAAAATAGAGAAAACATAGAAAAAGAGAAAACAACATACATGCATTTACACATACAATGGTAGATATAAAATATTACACATTGCAAAACTAAAGGATACTACAGGGTGGGCCATTTATATGGATACACCTGATCTATGTATACACCCCATATACAACATCATACCACCAATTTTTTTGTTCCAACAGTCTTGGAGGGATCTATCCAATGTGGGTTAGTGTCAGACCAATAGTGGTGGTTTTGTTTGTTAATTTCACCATTCACATACAATTATGTACCCATATAAATAGCCAAATTAAGGTGTATCCATATAAATGGCCCGCCCTGTACTGTGGCCTCCTCCTCCCCAATAGCCACCCTATTCCTCTCCAGATTTATTTTCTTTAACAGTTAGTGTGCAAAATCTGCACAGTGAATGTGAAGACACAAATACGCCCAACTGCCACTGCCATAACAATTCACAAGCACAACTCTTCTTCACCATGAAAAACACTTGTCGACCGCCATCTGAAAGAAAACAGAAGAGAGACAACACAAAAAAGAGGTACCAATTTACATGCATTACCACTTACCATAACAGATATAAAATACTACCCATGAAATGCACACAAAGTGACCTGTGTAAAAAGATTGTTTATATATGCATACATATCATACTGAAAAAGAGAAAAAATGTCAGACAAAAAGAGTGAGAAAGTTGCAAGGAGAAAGAACAAATAGATGTTATAACAAATCCGATGCCAAACTCCTCTTCAACATGAAAAATACTTGTCGACCGCCACCTGAAAGAAAACAGAAGAGAGACAATACAAAAAAAGAGATACCAACTTACATGCATTAACACATACAATAACATATATAAAATACTACTTATGAAATGCACACAGTGACCTGTAAAAAAAAAAAGATCATATATGCATACTTATTATACTCGAAAAGAGAATAAAAAACAAACAAAAAGTGCAAGAAAGTTGCAAGGAGACAGTGCAAACACATGGTATGTGATAACAAATCCCATGCCCAACTCTTCATCAACATAAAACATATTTCTCGAGCTCCATCTGGAAGACAAAATAGAGAAAACATAGAAAAAGAGAAAACAACATACATGCATTTACACATACAATGGTAGATATAAAATATTACACATTGCAAAACTAAAGGATACTACAGGGTGGGCCATTTATATGGATACACCTGATCTATGTATACACCCCATATACAACATCATACCACCAATTTTTTTGTTCCAACAGTCTTGGAGGGATCTATCCAATGTGGGTTAGTGTCAGACCAATAGTGGTGGTTTTGTTTGTTAATTTCACCATTCACATACAATTATGTACCCATATAAATAGCCAAATTAAGGTGTATCCATATAAATGGCCCGCCCTGTACTGTGGCCTCCTCCTCCCCAATAGCCATCCTATTCCTCTCCAGATTTATTTTCTTTAACAGTTAGTGTGCAAAATCTGCACAGTGAATGTGAAGACACAAATACGCCCAACTGCCACTGCCATAACAATTCACAAGCACAACTCTTCTTCACCATGAAAAACACTTGTCGACTGCCATCTGTAAGAAAACAAAAGAGAGACAACACAAAAAAAGAAGGACCAATTTACATGCATTACCACACACAATAACAGATATAAAATACTACCCATGAAATGCACACAAAGTGACCTGTGAAAAAAGATTGTTTATATATGCATACATATCATACTGAAAAAGAGAAAAAAAAGTGAGACAAATAGAGTAAGAAAGTTGCAAGTAGAAAGAACAAATAGATGTTATAACAAATCCGATGCCAAACTCCTCTTCACCATGAAAAACACTTGTTTACCGCCATCTGAAAGAAAACAGAAGAGAGACAATACAAAAAAGAGGTACCAATTTACATGCATTACCACATACCATAACAGTTATAAAATACTACCCATGAAATGCACACAAAGTGACCTGTGAAAAAAGATTGTTCATATATGCATACATATCATAGTGAAAAAGATAGTAAAAAAAATCAGGCAAAAAGAGTAAGAAAGTTGCAAGGAGAAAGAACAAATAGATGTTATAACAAATCCGATGCCAAACTCCTCTTCACCATGAAAAATACTTGTCGACCGCCATCTGAAAGAAAACAGAAGAAAGACAATACAAAAAAAGAGATACCAACTTACATGCATTAACACACACAATAACAGATATAAAATACTACTTATGAAATGTACACAGTGACCTGTAAAAAAAAAGATCATATATGCATACTTATTATACTCGAAAAGAGAATAAAAAACAAACAAAAAGTGCAAGAAAGTTGCAAGGAGACAGTGCAAACACATGGTATGTGATAACAAATCCCATGCCCAACTCTTCATCAACATAAAAAATATTTCTCGAGCTCCATCTGGAAGACAAAAGAGAGACAACACAGAAAAATAGAAAACAGCATACATGCATTTACACATAGAATGCAAGATATAAAATATTACACATTGCAAAACTAAAGGATACTACAGGGTGGGCCATTTATATGGATACACCTGATCTATGTATACACCCCATATACAACATCATACCACCAATTTTTTTGTTCCAACAGTCTTGGAGGGATCTATCCAATGTGGGTTAGTGTCAGACCAATAGTGGTGGTTTTGTTTGTTAATTTCACCATTCACATACAATTATGTACCCATATAAATAGCCAAATTAAGGTGTATCCATATAAATGGCCCGCCCTGTACTGTGGCCTCCTCCTCCCCAATAGCCACCCTATTCCTCTCCAGATTTATTTTCTTTAACAGTTAGTGTGCAAAATCTGCACAGTGAATGTGAAGACACAAATATGCCCAACTACCACTGCCATAACAATTCACAAGCATACATATCATAGTGAAAAAGAGAGAAAAAAAAATCAGACAAAAAGAGTAAGAAAGTTGCAAGTAGAAAGAACAAATAGATGTTATAACAAATACGATGCCAAACTCCTCTTCACCATGAAAAACACTTGTTTACCGCCATCTGAAAGAAAACAGAAGAGAGACAACACAAAAAAGAGGTACCAATTTACATGCATTACCACATACCATAACAGATATAAAATACTACCCATGAAATGCACACAAAGTGACCTGTGAAAAAAGATTGTTTATATATGCATACATATCATACTGAAAAAGAGAAAAAATGTCACACAAAAAGAGTGAGAAAGTTGCAAGGAGAAAGAACAAATAGATGTTATAACAAATCCGGTGCCAAACTCCTCTTCAACATGAAAAACACTTGTCGACCGCCATCTGAAAGAAAACAGAAGAGAGACAACACAAAAAAGAGGTACCAATTTACATGCATTACCACTTACCATAACAGATATAAAATACTACCCATGAAATGCACACAAAGTGACCTGTGAAAAAAGATTGTTTATATATGCATACATATCATACTGAAAAAGAGAAAAAATGTCAGACAAAAAGAGTGAGAAAGTTGCAAGGAGAAAGAACAAATAGATGTTATAACAAATCCGATGCCAAACTCCTCTTCATTATGAAAAATACTTGTCGACCGCCACCTGAAAGAAAACAGAAGAGAGACAATACAAAAAAAGAGATACCAACTTACATGCATTAACACATACAATAACAGATATAAAATACTACTTATGAAATGCACACAGTGACCTGTAAAAAAAAAAAGATCATATATGCATACTTATTATACTCGAAAAGAGAATAAAAAACAAACAAAAAGTGCAAGAAAGTTGCAAGGAGACAGGGCAAACACATGGTATGTGATAACAAATCCCATGCCCAACTCTTCATCAACATAAAACATATTTCTCGAGCTCCATCTGGAAGACAAAATAGAGAAAACATAGAAAAAGAGAAAACAACATACATGCATTTACACATACAATGGTAGATATAAAATATTACACATTGCAAAACTAAAGGATACTACAGGGTGGGCCATTTATATGGATACACCTGATCTATGTATACACCCCATATACAACATCATACCACCAATTTTTTTGTTCCAACAGTCTTGGAGGGATCTATCCAATGTGGGTTAGTGTCAGACCAATAGTGGTGGTTTTGTTTGTTAATTTCACCATTCACATACAATTATGTACCCATATAAATAGCCAAATTAAGGTATATCCATATAAATGGCCCGCCCTGTACTGTGGCCTCCTCCTCCCCAATAGCCACCCTATTCCTCTCCAAATTTATTTTCTTTAACAGTTAGTGTGCAAAATCTGCACAGTGAATGTGAAGACACAAATACGCCCAACTGCCACTGCCATAACAATTCACAAGCATACATATCATAGTGAAAAAGAGAGAAAAAAAATCAGACAAAAAGAGTAAGAAAGTTGCAAGTAGAAAGAACAAATAGATGTTATAACAAATCCGATGCCAAACTCCTCTTCACCATGAAAAACACTTGTTTACCGCCATCTGAAAGAAAACAGAAGAGAGACAATACAAAAAAAGAGGTACCAATTTACATGCATTACCACATACCATAACAGTTATAAAATACTACCAATGAAATGCACACAAAGTGACCTGTGAAAAAAGATTGTTTATATATGCATACATATCATACTGAAAAAGAGAAAGAATGTCAGACAAAAAGAGTGAGAAAGTTGCAAGGAGAAAGAACAAATAGATGTTATAACAAATCCAATGCCAAACTCCTCTTCAACATGAAAAATACTTTTCGACCGCCATCTGAAAGAAAACAGAAGAGAGACAATACAAAAAAGAGATACCAACTTACATGCATTAACACATACTATAACAGATATAAAATACTACCCATGAAATGCATACAGTGACCTGTAAAAAAAAAAGTTCATATATGCATACTTATTATACTGGAAAATAAAATAAAAAACAAAGTGCAAGAAAGTTGCAAGGAGACAGTGCAAACACATGGTATGTGATAACAAATCCCATGCCCAACTCTTCATCAACATAAAAAATATTTCTCGAGCTCCATCTGGAAGACAAAACAGAGACAACACAGAAAAATAGAAAACAGCATACATGCATTTACACATAGAATGCAAGATATAAAATATTACACATTGCAAAACTAAAGGATACTACAGGGTGGGCCATTTATATGGATACACCTGATCTATGTATACACCCCATATACAACATCATACCACCAATTTTTTTGTTCCAACAGTCTTGGAGGGATCTATCCAATGTGGGTTAGTGTCAGACCAATAGTGGTGGTTATGTTTGTTAATTTCACCATTCACAAACAATTATGTACCCATATAAATAGCCAAATTAAGGTGTATCCATATAAATGGCCCGCCCTGTACTGTGGCCTCCTCCTCCCCAATAGCCACCCTATTCCTCTCCAGATTTATTTTCTTTAACAGATAGTGTGCAAAATCTGCACAGTGAATGTGAAGACACAAATACGCCCAACTGCCACTGCCATAACAATTCACAAGCATACATATCATAGTGAAAAAGAGAGAAAAAAATCAGACAAAAAGAGTAAGAAAGTTGCAAGTAGAAAGAACAAATAGATGTTATAACAAATCCGATGCCAAACTCCTCTTCACCATGAAAAACACTTGTTTACCGCCATCTGAAAGAAAACAGAAGAGAGACAACACAAAAAAGAGGTACCAATTTACATGCATTACCACATACCATAACAGATATAAAATACTACCCATGAAATGCACACAAAGTGACCTGTGAAAAAAGATTGTTTATATATGCATACATATCATACTGAAAAAGAGAAAAAATGTCAGACAAAAAGAGTGAGAAAGTTGCAAGGAGAAAGAACAAATAGATGTTATAACAAATCCGGTGCCAAACTCCTCTTCAACATGAAAAACACTTGTCGACCGCCATCTGAAAGAAAACAGAAGAGAGACAACACAAAAAAGAGGTACCAATTTACATGCATTACCACATACCATAACAGTTATAAAATACTACCCATGAAATGCACACAAAGTGACCTGTGAAAAAAGATTGTTTATATATGCATAGATATCATACTGAAAAAGAGAAAAAATGTCAGACAAAAAGAGTGAGAAAGTTGCAAGGAGAAAGAACAAATAGATGTTATAACAAATCCGGTGCCAAACTCCTCTTCAACATGAAAAACACTTGTCGACCGCCATCTGAAAGAAAACAGAAGAGAGACAACACAAAAAAGAGGTACCAATTTACATGCATTACCACATACCATAACAGTTATAAAATACTACCCATGAAATGCACACAAAGTGACCTGTGAAAAAAGATTGTTTATATATGCATACATATCATACTGAAAAAGAGAAAAAATGTCAGACAAAAAGAGTGAGAAAGTTGCAAGGAGAAAGAACAAATAGATGTTATAACAAATCCGATGCCAAACTCCTCTTCAACATGAAAAATACTTGTCGACCGCCACCTGAAAGAAAACAGAAGAGAGACAATACAAAAAAAGAGATACCAACTTACATGCATTAACACATACAATAACAGATATAAAATACTACTTATGAAATGCACACAGTGACCTGTAAAAAAAAAAAAAGATCATATATGCATACTTATTATACTCGAAAAGAGAATAAAAAACAAACAAAAAGTGCAAGAAAGTTGCAAGGAGACAGTGCAAACACATGGTATGTGATAACAAATCCCATGCCCAACTCTTCATCAACATAAAACATATTTCTCGAGCTCCATCTGGAAGACAAAATAGAGAAAACATAGAAAAATAGAAAACAGCATACATGCATTTACACATAGAATGCAAGATATAAAATATTACACATTGCAAAACTAAAGGATACTACAGGGTGGGCCATTTATATGGATACACCTGATCTATGTATACACCCCATATACAACATCATACCACCAATTTTTTTGTTCCAACAGTCTTGGAGGGATCTATCCAATGTGGGTTAGTGTCAGACCAATAGTGGTGGTTTTGTTTGTTAATTTCACCATTCACATACAATTATGTACCCATATAAATAGCCAAATTAAGGTGTATCCATATAAATGGCCCGCCCTGTACTGTGGCCTCCTCCTCCCCAATAGCCACCCTATTCCTCTCCAGATTTATTTTCTTTAACAGTTAGTGTGCAAAATCTGCACAGTGAATGTGAAGACACAAATATGCCCAACTACCACTGCCATAACAATTCACAAGCATACATATCATAGTGAAAAAGAGAGAAAAAAAAATCAGACAAAAAGAGTAAGAAAGTTGCAAGTAGAAAGAACAAATAGATGTTATAACAAATACGATGCCAAACTCCTCTTCACCATGAAAAACACTTGTTTACCGCCATCTGAAAGAAAACAGAAGAGAGACAACACAAAAAAGAGGTACCAATTTACATGCATTACCACATACCATAACAGATATAAAATACTACCCATGAAATGCACACAAAGTGACCTGTGAAAAAAGATTGTTTATATATGCATACATATCATACTGAAAAAGAGAAAAAATGTCACACAAAAAGAGTGAGAAAGTTGCAAGGAGAAAGAACAAATAGATGTTATAACAAATCCGGTGCCAAACTCCTCTTCAACATGAAAAACACTTGTCGACCGCCATCTGAAAGAAAACAGAAGAGAGACAACACAAAAAAGAGGTACCAATTTACATGCATTACCACTTACCATAACAGATATAAAATACTACCCATGAAATGCACACAAAGTGACCTGTGAAAAAAGATTGTTTATATATGCATACATATCATACTGAAAAAGAGAAAAAATGTCAGACAAAAAGAGTGAGAAAGTTGCAAGGAGAAAGAACAAATAGATGTTATAACAAATCCGATGCCAAACTCCTCTTCATTATGAAAAATACTTGTCGACCGCCACCTGAAAGAAAACAGAAGAGAGACAATACAAAAAAAGAGATACCAACTTACATGCATTAACACATACAATAACAGATATAAAATACTACTTATGAAATGCACACAGTGACCTGTAAAAAAAAAAAGATCATATATGCATACTTATTATACTCGAAAAGAGAATAAAAAACAAACAAAAAGTGCAAGAAAGTTGCAAGGAGACAGTGCAAACACATGGTATGTGATAACAAATCCCATGCCCAACTCTTCATCAACATAAAACATATTTCTCGAGCTCCATCTGGAAGACAAAATAGAGAAAACATAGAAAAAGAGAAAACAACATACATGCATTTACACATACAATGGTAGATATAAAATATTACACATTGCAAAACTAAAGGATACTACAGGGTGGGCCATTTATATGGATACACCTGATCTATGTATACACCCCATATACAACATCATACCACCAATTTTTTTGTTCCAACAGTCTTGGAGGGATCTATCCAATGTGGGTTAGTGTCAGACCAATAGTGGTGGTTTTGTTTGTTAATTTCACCATTCACATACAATTATGTACCCATATAAATAGCCAAATTAAGGTGTATCCATATAAATGGCCCGCCCTGTACTGTGGCCTCCTCCTCCCCAATAGCCACCCTATTCCTCTCCAGATTTATTTTCTTTAACAGTTAGTGTGCAAAATCTGCACAGTGAATGTGAAGACACAAATACGCCCAACTGCCACTGCCATAACAATTCACAAGCACAACTCTTCTTCACCATGAAAAACACTTGTCGACCGCCATC
This sequence comes from Hyperolius riggenbachi, assembly GCF_040937935.1. Classification (NCBI taxonomy): domain Eukaryota; kingdom Metazoa; phylum Chordata; class Amphibia; order Anura; family Hyperoliidae; genus Hyperolius; species Hyperolius riggenbachi. The sequence continues at coordinate 86,978,209 of NC_090653.1, read as the reverse complement.
TGAAAGAAAACAGAAGAGAGACAACACAAAAAAGAGGTACCAATTTACATGCATTACCACTTACCATAACAGATATAAAATACTACCCATGAAATGCACACAAAGTGACCTGTGTAAAAAGATTGTTTATATATGCATACATATCATACTGAAAAAGAGAAAAAATGTCAGACAAAAAGAGTGAGAAAGTTGCAAAGAGAAAGAACAAATAGATGTTATAACAAATCCGATGCCAAACTCCTCTTCAACATGAAAAATACTTGTCGACCGCCACCTGAAAGAAAACAGAAGAGAGACAATACAAAAAAAGAGATACCAACTTACATGCATTAACACATACAATAACATATATAAAATACTACTTATGAAATGCACACAGTGACCTGTAAAAAAAAAAAGATCATATATGCATACTTATTATACTCGAAAAGAGAATAAAAAACAAACAAAAAGTGCAAGAAAGTTGCAAGGAGACAGTGCAAACACATGGTATGTGATAACAAATCCCATGCCCAACTCTTCATCAACATAAAACATATTTCTCGAGCTCCATCTGGAAGACAAAATAGAGAAAACATAGAAAAAGAGAAAACAACATACATGCATTTACACATACAATGGTAGATATAAAATATTACACATTGCAAAACTAAAGGATACTACAGGGTGGGCCATTTATATGGATACACCTGATCTATGTATACACCCCATATACAACATCATACCACCAATTTTTTTGTTCCAACAGTCTTGGAGGGATCTATCCAATGTGGGTTAGTGTCAGACCAATAGTGGTGGTTTTGTTTGTTAATTTCACCATTCACATACAATTATGTACCCATATAAATAGCCAAATTAAGGTGTATCCATATAAATGGCCCACACTGTACTGTGGCCTCCTCCTCCACAATAGCCACCCTATTCCTCTCCAGATTTATTTTCTTTAACAGTTAGTGTGCAAAATCTGCACAGTGAATGTGAAGACACAAATACGCCCAACTGCCACTGCCATAACAATTCACAAGCACAACTCTTCTTCACCATGAAAAACACTTGTCGACTGCCATCTGTAAGAAAACAAAAGAGAGACAACACAAAAAAAGAAGTACCAATTTACATGCATTACCACACACAATAACAGATATAAAATACTACCCATGAAATGCACACAAAGTGACCTGTGAAAAAAGATTGTTTATATATGCATACATATCATACTGAAAAAGAGAAAAAAAAAAGTCAGACAAATAGAGTAAGAAAGTTGCAAGGAGAAAGAACAAATAGATGTTATAACAAATCCGATGCCAAACTCCTCTTCACCATGAAAAACAATTGTCAACTGCCATCTGTAAGAAAACAGAAGAGAGACAACACAAAAAAGAGGTACCAATTTACATGCATTACCACATACCATAACAGATATAAAATACTACCCATGAAATGCACACAAAGTGACCTGTGAAAAAAGATTGTTTATATATGCATACATATCATACTGAAAAAGAGAAAAAATGTCAGACAAAAAGAGTGAGAAAGTTGCAAGGAGAAAGAACAAATAGATGTTATAACAAATCCGATGCCAAACTCCTCTTCACCATGAAAAACACTTGTTTACCGCCATCTGAAAGAAAACAGAAGAGAGACAACACAAAAAAGAGGTACCAATTTACATGCATTACCACATACCATAACAGATATAAAATACTACCCATGAAATGCACACAAAGTGACCTGTGAAAAAAGATTGTTTATATACGCATACATATCATACTGAAAAAGAGAAAAAATGTCAGACAAAAAGAGTGAGAAAGTTGCAAGGAGAAAGAACAAATAGATGTTATAACAAATCCGGTGCCAAACTCCTCTTCAACATGAAAAACACTTGTCGACCGCCATCTGAAAGAAAACAGAAGAGAGACAACACAAAAAAGAGGTACCAATTTACATGCATTACCACATACCATAACAGTTATAAAATACTACCCATGAAATGCACACAAAGTGACCTGTGAAAAAAGATTGTTTATATATGCATACATATCATACTGAAAAAGAGAAAAAATGTCAGACAAAAAGAGTGAGAAAGTTGCAAGGAGAAAGAACAAATAGATGTTATAACAAATCCGATGCCAAACTCCTCTTCAACATGAAAAATACTTGTCGACCGCCACCTGAAAGAAAACAGAAGAGAGACAATACAAAAAAAGAGATACCAACTTACATGCATTAACACATACAATAACAGATATAAAATACTACTTATGACATGCACACAGTGACCTGTAAAAAAAAAAAAAGATCATATATGCATACTTATTATACTCGAAAAGAGAATAAAAAACAAACAAAAAGTGCAAGAAAGTTGCAAGGAGACAGTGCAAACGCATGGTATGTGATAACAAATCCCATGCCCAACTCTTTATCAACATAAAACATATTTCTCGAGCTCCATCTGGAAGACAAAATAGAGAAAACATAGAAAAAGAGAAAACAACATACATGCATTTACACATACAATGGTAGATATAAAATATTACACATTGCAAAACTAAAGGATACTACAGGGTGGGCCATTTATATGGATACACCTGATCTATGTATACACCCCATATACAACATCATACCACCAATTTTTTTGTTCCAACAGTCTTGGAGGGATCTATCCAATGTGGGTTAGTGTCAGATCAATAGTGGTGGTTTTGTTTGTTAATTTCACCATTCACATACAATTATGTACCCATATAAATAGCCAAATTAAGGTGTATCCATAAAAATGGCCCGCCCTGTACTGTGGCCTCCTCCTCCCCAATAGCCACCCTATTCCTCTCCAGATTTATTTTCTTTAACAGTTAGTGTGCAAAATCTGCACAGTGAATGTGAAGACACAAATACGCCCAACTGCCACTGCCATAACAATTCACAAGCACAACTCTTCTTCACCATGAAAAACACTTGTCGACTGCCATCTGTAAGAAAACAAAAGAGAGACAACACAAAAAAAGAAGGACCAATTTACATGCATTACCACACACAATAACAGATATAAAATACTACCCATGAAATGCACACAAAGTGACCTGTGAAAAAAGATTGTTTATATATGCATACATATCATACTGAAAAAGAGAAAAAATGTCAGACAAAAAGAGTGAGAAAGTTGCAAGGAGAAAGAACAAATAGATGTTATAACAAATCCGGTGCCAAACTCCTCTTCAACATGAAAAACACTTGTCGACCGCCATCTGAAAGAAAACAGAAGAGAGACAACACAAAAAAGAGGTACCAATTTACATGCATTACCACATACCATAACAGTTATAAAATACTACCCATGAAATGCACACAAAGTGACCTGTGAAAAAAGATTGTTTATATATGCATACATATCATACTGAAAAAGAGAAAAAATGTCAGACAAAAAGAGTGAGAAAGTTGCAAGGAGAAAGAACAAATAGATGTTATAACAAATCCGATGCCAAACTCCTCTTCAACATGAAAAATACTTGTCGACCGCCACCTGAAAGAAAACAGAAGAGAGACAATACAAAAAAAGAGATACCAACTTACATGCATTAACACATACAATAACAGATATAAAATACTACTTATGACATGCACACAGTGACCTGTAAAAAAAAAAAAAGATCATATATGCATACTTATTATACTCGAAAAGAGAATAAAAAACAAACAAAAAGTGCAAGAAAGTTGCAAGGAGACAGTGCAAACACATGGTATGTGATAACAAATCCCATGCCCAACTCTTCATCAACATAAAACATATTTCTCGAGCTCCATCTGGAAGACAAAATAGAGAAAACATAGAAAAAGAGAAAACAACATACATGCATTTACACATACAATGGTAGATATAAAATATTACACATTGCAAAACTAAAGGATACTACAGGGTGGGCCATTTATATGGATACACCTGATCTATGTATACACCCCATATACAACATCATACCACCAATTTTTTTGTTCCAACAGTCTTGGAGGGATCTATCCAATGTGGGTTAGTGTCAGACCAATAGTGGTGGTTTTGTTTGTTAATTTCACCATTCACATACAATTATGTACCCATATAAATAGCCAAATTAAGGTGTATCCATATAAATGGCCCGCCCTGTACTGTGGCCTCCTCCTCCCCAATAGCCACCCTATTCCTCTCCAGATTTATTTTCTTTAACAGTTAGTGTGCAAAATCTGCACAGTGAATGTGAAGACACAAATACGCCCAACTGCCACTGCCATAACAATTCACAAGCACAACTCTTCTTCACCATGAAAAACACTTGTCGACTGCCATCTGTAAGAAAACAAAAGAGAGACAACACAAAAAAAGAAGGACCAATTTACATGCATTACCACACACAATAACAGATATAAAATACTACCCATGAAATGCACACAAAGTGACCTGTGAAAAAAGATTGTTTATATATGCATACATATCATACTGAAAAAGAGAAAAAAAAGTGAGACAAATAGAGTAAGAAAGTTGCAAGTAGAAAGAACAAATAGATGTTATAACAAATCCGATGCCAAACTCCTCTTCACCATGAAAAACACTTGTTTACCGCCATCTGAAAGAAAACAGAAGAGAGACAATACAAAAAAGAGGTACCAATTTACATGCATTACCACATACCATAACAGTTATAAAATACTACCCATGAAATGCACACAAAGTGACCTGTGAAAAAAGATTGTTCATATATGCATACATATCATAGTGAAAAAGAGAGTAAAAAAAATCAGGCAAAAAGAGTAAGAAAGTTGCAAGGAGAAAGAACAAATAGATGTTATAACAAATCCGATGCCAAACTCCTCTTCACCATGAAAAATACTTGTCGACCGCCATCTGAAAGAAAACAGAAGAAAGACAATACAAAAAAAGAGATACCAACTTACATGCATTAACACACACAATAACAGATATAAAATACTACTTATGAAATGTACACAGTGACCTGTAAAAAAAAAGATCATATATGCATACTTATTATACTCGAAAAGAGAATAAAAAACAAACAAAAAGTGCAAGAAAGTTGCAAGGAGACAGTGCAAACACATGGTATGTGATAACAAATCCCATGCCCAACTCTTCATCAACATAAAAAATATTTCTCGAGCTCCATCTGGAAGACAAAAGAGAGACAACACAGAAAAATAGAAAACAGCATACATGCATTTACACATAGAATGCAAGATATAAAATATTACACATTGCAAAACTAAAGGATACTACAGGGTGGGCCATTTATATGGATACACCTGATCTATGTATACACCCCATATACAACATCATACCACCAATTTTTTTGTTCCAACAGTCTTGGAGGGATCTATCCAATGTGGGTTAGTGTCAGACCAATAGTGGTGGTTTTGTTTGTTAATTTCACCATTCACATACAATTATGTACCCATATAAATAGCCAAATTAAGGTGTATCCATATAAATGGCCCGCCCTGTACTGTGGCCTCCTCCTCCCCAATAGCCACCCTATTCCTCTCCAGATTTATTTTCTTTAACAGTTAGTGTGCAAAATCTGCACAGTGAATGTGAAGACACAAATACGCCCAACTACCACTGCCATAACAATTCACAAGCATACATATCATAGTGAAAAAGAGAGAAAAAAAAATCAGACAAAAAGAGTAAGAAAGTTGCAAGTAGAAAGAACAAATAGATGTTATAACAAATACGATGCCAAACTCCTCTTCACCATGAAAAACACTTGTTTACCGCCATCTGAAAGAAAACAGAAGAGAGACAACACAAAAAAGAGGTACCAATTTACATGCATTACCACATACCATAACAGATATAAAATACTACCCATGAAATGCACACAAAGTGACCTGTGAAAAAAGATTGTTTATATATGCATACATATCATACTCAAAAAGAGAAAAAATGTCACACAAAAAGAGTGAGAAAGTTGCAAGGAGAAAGAACAAATAGATGTTATAACAAATCCGGTGCCAAACTCCTCTTCAACATGAAAAACACTTGTCGACCGCCATCTGAAAGAAAACAGAAGAGAGACAACACAAAAAGAGGTACCAATTTACATGCATTACCACTTACCATAACAGATATAAAATACTACCCATGAAATGCACACAAAGTGACCTGTGAAAAAAGATTGTTTATATATGCATACATATCATACTGAAAAAGAGAAAAAATGTCAGACAAAAAGAGTGAGAAAGTTGCAAGGAGAAAGAACAAATAGATGTTATAACAAATCCGATGCCAAACTCCTCTTCATTATGAAAAATACTTGTCGACCGCCACCTGAAAGAAAACAGAAGAGAGACAATACAAAAAAAGAGATACCAACTTACATGCATTAACACATACAATAACAGATATAAAATACTACTTATGAAATGCACACAGTGACCTGTAAAAAAAAAAAGATCATATATGCATACTTATTATACTCGAAAAGAGAATAAAAAACAAACAAAAAGTGCAAGAAAGTTGCAAGGAGACAGTGCAAACACATGGTATGTGATAACAAATCCCATGCCCAACTCTTCATCAACATAAAACATATTTCTCGAGCTCCATCTGGAAGACAAAATAGAGAAAACATAGAAAAAGAGAAAACAACATACATGCATTTACACATACAATGGTAGATATAAAATATTACACATTGCAAAACTAAAGGATACTACAGGGTGGGCCATTTATATGGATACACCTGATCTATGTATACACCCCATATACAACATCATACCACCAATTTTTTTGTTCCAACAGTCTTGGAGGGATCTATCCAATGTGGGTTAGTGTCAGACCAATAGTGGTGGTTTTGTTTGTTAATTTCACCATTCACATACAATTATGTACCCATATAAATAGCCAAATTAAGGTGTATCCATATAAATGGCCCGCCCTGTACTGTGGCCTCCTCCTCCCCAATAGCCACCCTATTCCTCTCCAGATTTATTTTCTTTAACAGTTAGTGTGCAAAATCTGCACAGTGAATGTGAAGACACAAATACGCCCAACTGCCACTGCCATAACAATTCACAAGCACAACTCTTCTTCACCATGAAAAACACTTGTCGACCGCCATCTGAAAGAAAACAGAAGAGAGACAACACAAAAAAGAGGTACCAATTTACATGCATTACCACTTACCATAACAGATATAAAATACTACCCATGAAATGCACACAAAGTGACCTGTGTAAAAAGATTGTTTATATATGCATACATATCATACTGAAAAAGAGAAAAAATGTCAGACAAAAAGAGTGAGAAAGTTGCAAGGAGAAAGAACAAATAGATGTTATAACAAATCCGATGCCAAACTCCTCTTCAACATGAAAAATACTTGTCGACCGCCACCTGAAAGAAAACAGAAGAGAGACAATACAAAAAAAGAGATACCAACTTACATGCATTAACACATACAATAACATATATAAAATACTACTTATGAAATGCACACAGTGACCTGTAAAAAAAAAAAGATCATATATGCATACTTATTATACTCGAAAAGAGAATAAAAAACAAACAAAAAGTGCAAGAAAGTTGCAAGGAGACAGTGCAAACACATGGTATGTGATAACAAATCCCATGCCCAACTCTTCATCAACATAAAACATATTTCTCGAGCTCCATCTGGAAGACAAAATAGAGAAAACATAGAAAAAGAGAAAACAACATACATGCATTTACACATACAATGGTAGATATAAAATATTACACATTGCAAAACTAAAGGATACTACAGGGTGGGCCATTTATATGGATACACCTGATCTATGTATACACCCCATATACAACATCATACCACCAATTTTTTTGTTCCAACAGTCTTGGAGGGATCTATCCAATGTGGGTTAGTGTCAGACCAATAGTGGTGGTTTTGTTTGTTAATTTCACCATTCACATACAATTATGTACCCATATAAATAGCCAAATTAAGGTGTATCCATATAAATGGCCCACACTGTACTGTGGCCTCCTCCTCCACAATAGCCACCCTATTCCTCTCCAGATTTATTTTCTTTAACAGTTAGTGTGCAAAATCTGCACAGTGAATGTGAAGACACAAATACGCCCAACTGCCACTGCCATAACAATTCACAAGCACAACTCTTCTTCACCATGAAAAACACTTGTCGACTGCCATCTGTAAGAAAACAAAAGAGAGACAACACAAAAAAAGAAGTACCAATTTACATGCATTACCACACACAATAACAGATATAAAATACTACCCATGAAATGCACACAAAGTGACCTGTGAAAAAAGATTGTTTATATATGCATACATATCATACTGAAAAAGAGAAAAAAAAAAGTCAGACAAATAGAGTAAGAAAGTTGCAAGGAGAAAGAACAAATAGATGTTATAACAAATCCGATGCCAAACTCCTCTTCACCATGAAAAACAATTGTCAACTGCCATCTGTAAGAAAACAGAAGAGAGACAACACAAAAAAGAGGTACCAATTTACATGCATTACCACATACCATAACAGATATAAAATACTACCCATGAAATGCACACAAAGTGACCTGTGAAAAAAGATTGTTTATATATGCATACATATCATACTGAAAAAGAGAAAAAATGTCAGACAAAAAGAGTGAGAAAGTTGCAAGGAGAAAGAACAAATAGATGTTATAACAAATCCGATGCCAAACTCCTCTTCACCATGAAAAACACTTGTTTACCGCCATCTGAAAGAAAACAGAAGAGAGACAACACAAAAAAGAGGTACCAATTTACATGCATTACCACATACCATAACAGATATAAAATACTACCCATGAAATGCACACAAAGTGACCTGTGAAAAAAGATTGTTTATATACGCATACATATCATACTGAAAAAGAGAAAAAAATGTCAGACAAAAAGAGTGAGAAAGTTGCAAGGAGAAAGAACAAATAGATGTTATAACAAATCCGGTGCCAAACTCCTCTTCAACATGAAAAACACTTGTCGACCGCCATCTGAAAGAAAACAGAAGAGAGACAACACAAAAAAGAGGTACCAATTTACATGCATTACCACATACCATAACAGTTATAAAATACTACCCATGAAATGCACACAAAGTGACCTGTGAAAAAAGATTGTTTATATATGCATACATATCATACTGAAAAAGAGAAAAAATGTCAGACAAAAAGAGTGAGAAAGTTGCAAGGAGAAAGAACAAATAGATGTTATAACAAATCCGATGCCAAACTCCTCTTCAACATGAAAAATACTTGTCGACCGCCACCTGAAAGAAAACAGAAGAGAGACAATACAAAAAAAGAGATACCAACTTACATGCATTAACACATACAATAACAGATATAAAATACTACTTATGACATGCACACAGTGACCTGTAAAAAAAAAAAAAGATCATATATGCATACTTATTATACTCGAAAAGAGAATAAAAAACAAACAAAAAGTGCAAGAAAGTTGCAAGGAGACAGTGCAAACACATGGTATGTGATAACAAATCCCATGCCCAACTCTTCATCAACATAAAACATATTTCTCGAGCTCCATCTGGAAGACAAAATAGAGAAAACATAGAAAAAGAGAAAACAACATACATGCATTTACACATACAATGGTAGATATAAAATATTACACATTGCAAAACTAAAGGATACTACAGGGTGGGCCATTTATATGGATACACCTGATCTATGTATACACCCCATATACAACATCATACCACCAATTTTTTTGTTCCAACAGTCTTGGAGGGATCTATCCAATGTGGGTTAGTGTCAGACCAATAGTGGTGGTTTTGTTTGTTAATTTCACCATTCACATACAATTATGTACCCATATAAATAGCCAAATTAAGGTGTATCCATATAAATGGCCCGCCCTGTACTGTGGCCTCCTCCTCCCCAATAGCCACCCTATTCCTCTCCAGATTTATTTTCTTTAACAGTTAGTGTGCAAAATCTGCACAGTGAATGTGAAGACACAAATACGCCCAACTGCCACTGCCATAACAATTCACAAGCACAACTCTTCTTCACCATGAAAAACACTTGTCGACTGCCATCTGTAAGAAAACAAAAGAGAGACAACACAAAAAAAGAAGGACCAATTTACATGCATTACCACACACAATAACAGATATAAAATACTACCCATGAAATGCACACAAAGTGACCTGTGAAAAAAGATTGTTTATATATGCATACATATCATACTGAAAAAGAGAAAAAAAAGTGAGACAAATAGAGTAAGAAAGTTGCAAGTAGAAAGAACAAATAGATGTTATAACAAATCCGATGCCAAACTCCTCTTCACCATGAAAAACACTTGTTTACCGCCATCTGAAAGAAAACAGAAGAGAGACAATACAAAAAAGAGGTACCAATTTACATGCATTACCACATACCATAACAGTTATAAAATACTACCCATGAAATGCACACAAAGTGACCTGTGAAAAAAGATTGTTCATATATGCATACATATCATAGTGAAAAAGAGAGTAAAAAAAATCAGGCAAAAAGAGTAAGAAAGTTGCAAGGAGAAAGAACAAATAGATGTTATAACAAATCCGATGCCAAACTCCTCTTCACCATGAAAAATACTTGTCGACCGCCATCTGAAAGAAAACAGAAGAAAGACAATACAAAAAAAGAGATACCAACTTACATGCATTAACACACACAATAACAGATATAAAATACTACTTATGAAATGTACACAGTGACCTGTAAAAAAAAAGATCATATATGCATACTTATTATACTCGAAAAGAGAATAAAAAACAAACAAAAAGTGCAAGAAAGTTGCAAGGAGACAGTGCAAACACATGGTATGTGATAACAAATCCCATGCCCAACTCTTCATCAACATAAAAAATATTTCTCGAGCTCCATCTGGAAGACCAAAGAGAGACAACACAGAAAAATAGAAAACAGCATACATGCATTTACACATAGAATGCAAGATATAAAATATTACACATTGCAAAACTAAAGGATACTACAGGGTGGGCCATTTATATGGATACACCTGATCTATGTATACACCCCATATACAACATCATACCACCAATTTTTTTGTTCCAACAGTCTTGGAGGGATCTATCCAATGTGGGTTAGTGTCAGACCAATAGTGGTGGTTTTGTTTGTTAATTTCACCATTCACATACAATTATGTACCCATATAAATAGCCAAATTAAGGTGTATCCATATAAATGGCCCGCCCTGTACTGTGGCCTCCTCCTCCCCAATAGCCACCCTATTCCTCTCCAGATTTATTTTCTTTAACAGTTAGTGTGCAAAATCTGCACAGTGAATGTGAAGACACAAATACGCCCAACTACCACTGCCATAACAATTCACAAGCATACATATCATAGTGAAAAAGAGAGAAAAAAAAATCAGACAAAAAGAGTAAGAAAGTTGCAAGTAGAAAGAACAAATAGATGTTATAACAAATACGATGCCAAACTCCTCTTCACCATGAAAAACACTTGTTTACCGCCATCTGAAAGAAAACAGAAGAGAGACAACACAAAAAAGAGGTACCAATTTACATGCATTGCCACATACCATAACAGATATAAAATACTACCCATGAAATGCACACAAAGTGACCTGTGAAAAAAGATTGTTTATATATGCATACATATCATACTGAAAAAGAGAAAAAATGTCACACAAAAAGAGTGAGAAAGTTGCAAGGAGAAAGAACAAATAGATGTTATAACAAATCCGGTGCCAAACTCCTCTTCAACATAAAAAACACTTGTCGACCGCCATCTGAAAGAAAACAGAAGAGAGACAACACAAAAAAGAGGTACCAATTTACATGCATTACCACTTACCATAACAGATATAAAATACTACCCATGAAATGCACACAAAGTGACCTGTGAAAAAAGATTGTTTATATATGCATACATATCATACTGAAAAAGAGAAAAAATGTCAGACAAAAAGAGTGAGAAAGTTGCAAGGAGAAAGAACAAATAGATGTTATAACAAATCCGATGCCAAACTCCTCTTCAACATGAAAAATACTTGTCGCCCGCCACCTGAAAGAAAACAGAAGAGAGACAATACAAAAAAAGAGATACCAACTTACATGCATTAACACATACAATAACAGATATAAAATACTACTTATGAAATGCACACAGTGACCTGTAAAAAAAAAAAGATCATATATGCATACTTATTATACTCGAAAAGAGAATAAAAAACAAACAAAAAGTGCAAGAAAGTTGCAAGGAGACAGTGCAAACACATGGTATGTGATAACAAATCCCATGCCCAACTCTTCATCAACATAAAACATATTTCTCGAGCTCCATCTGGAAGACAAAATAGAGAAAACATAGAAAAAGAGAAAACAACATACATGCATTTACACATACAATGGTAGATATAAAATATTACACATTGCAAAACTAAAGGATACTACAGGGTGGGCCATTTATATGGATACACCTGATCTATGTATACACCCCATATACAACATCATACCACCAATTTTTTTGTTCCAACAGTCTTGGAGGGATCTATCCAATGTGGGTTAGTGTCAGACCAATAGTGGTGGTTTTGTTTGTTAATTTCACCATTCACATACAATTATGTACCCATATAAATAGCCAAATTAAGGTGTATCCATATAAATGGCCCGCCCTGTACTGTGGCCTCCTCCTCCCCAATAGCCACCCTATTCCTCTCCAGATTTATTTTCTTTAACAGTTAGTGTGTAAAATCTGCACAGTGAATGTGAAGACACAAATACGCCCAACTGCCACTGCCATAACAATTCACAAGCACAACTCTTCTTCACCATGAAAAACACTTGTCGACCGCCATCTGAAAGAAAACAGAAGAGAGACAACACAAAAAAGAGGTACCAATTTACATGCATTACCACTTACCATAACAGATATAAAATACTACCCATGAAATGCACACAAAGTGACCTGTGTAAAAAGATTGTTTATATATGCATACATATCATACTGAAAAAGAGAAAAAATGTCAGACAAAAAGAGTGAGAAAGTTGCAAGGAGAAAGAACAAATAGATGTTATAACAAATCCGATGCCAAACTCCTCTTCAACATGAAAAATACTTGTCGACCGCCACCTGAAAGAAAACAGAAGAGAGACAATACAAAAAAAGAGATACCAACTTACATGCATTAACACATACAATAACATATATAAAATACTACTTATGAAATGCACACAGTGACCTGTAAAAAAAAAAGATCATATATGCATACTTATTATACTCGAAAAGAGAATAAAAAACAAACAAAAAGTGCAAGAAAGTTGCAAGGAGACAGTGCAAACACATGGTATGTGATAACAAATCCCATGCCCAACTCTTCATCAACATAAAAAATATTTCTCGAGCTCCATCTGGAAGACAAAAGAGAGACAACACAGAAAAATAGAAAACAGCATACATACATTTACACATAGAATGCAAGATATAAAATATTACACATTGCAAAACTAAAGGATACTACAGGGTGGGCCATTTATATGGATACACCTGATCTATGTATACACCCCATATACAACATCATACCACCAATTTTTTTGTTCCAACAGTCTTGGAGGGATCTATCCAATGTGGGTTAGTGTCAGACCAATAGTGGTGGTTTTGTTTGTTAATTTCACCATTCACATACAATTATGTACCCATATAAATAGCCAATTTAAGGTGTATCCATATAAATGGCCCGCCCTGTACTGTGGCCTCCTCCTCCCCAATAGCCACCCTATTCCTCTCCAGATTTATTTTCTTTAACAGTTAGTGTGCAAAATCTGCACAGTGAATGTGAAAACACAAATACGCCCAACTGCCACTGCCATAACAATTCACAAGCATACATATCATAGTGAAAAAGAGAGAAAAAAAATCAGACAAAAAGAGTAAGAAAGTTGCAAGTAGAAAGAACAAATAGATGTTATAACAAATACGATGCCAAACTCCTCTTCATCATGCAAACACTTGTTTACCGCCATCTGAAAGAAAACAGAAGAGAGACAACACAAAAAAGAGGTACCAATTTACATGCATTACCACATACCATAACAGATATAAAATACTACCCATGAAATGCACACAAAGTGACCTGTGAAAAAAGATTGTTTATATATGCATACATATCATACTGAAAAAGAGAAAACATGTCAGACAAAAAGAGTGAGAAAGTTGCAAGGAGAAAGAACAAATAGATGTTATAACAAATCCGGTGCCAAACTCCTCTTCAACATGAAAAACACTTGTCGACCGCCATCTGAAAGAAAACAGAAGAGAGACAACACAAAAAAGAGGTACCAATTTACATGCATTACCACTTACCATAACAGATATAAAATACTACCCATGAAATGCACACAAAGTGACCTGTGAAAAAAGATTGTTTATATATGCATACATATCATACTGAAAAAGAGAAAAAATGTCAAACAAAAAGAGTGAGAAAGTTGCAAGGAGAAAGAACAAATAGATGTTATAACAAATCCGATGCCAAACTCCTCTTCAACATGAAAAATACTTTTCGACCGCCATCTGAAACAAAACAGAAGAGAGACAATACAAAAAAGAGATACCAACTTACATGCATTAACACATACTATAACAGATATAAAATACTACCCATGAAATGCATACAGTGACCTGTAAAAAAAAAAAGTTCATATATGCATACTTATTATACTGGAAAATACAAAAAAAGAGATACCAACTTACATGCATTAACACATACAATAACAGATATAAAATACTACTTATGAAATGCACACAGTGACCTGTAAAAAAAAAAAGATCATATATGCATACTTATTATACTCGAAAAGAGAATAAAAAACAAACAAAAAGTGCAAGAAAGTTGCAAGGAGACAGTGCAAACACATGGTATGTGATAACAAATCCCATGCCCAACTCTTCATCAACATAAAAAATATTTCTCGAGCTCCATCTGGAAGACAAAAGAGAGACAACACAGAAAAATAGAAAACAGCATACATGCATTTACACATAGAATGCAAGATATAAAATATTACACATTGCAAAACTAAAGGATACTACAGGGTGGGCCATTAATATGGATACACCTGATCTATGTATACACCCCATATACAACATCATACCACCAATTTTTTTGTTCCAACAGTCTTGGAGGGATCTATCCAATGTGGGTTAGTGTCAGACCAATAGTGGTGGTTTTGTTTGTTAATTTCACCATTCACATACAATTATGTACCCATATAAATAGCCAAATTAAGGTGTATCCATATAAATGGCCCGCCCTGTACTGTGGCCTCCTCCTCCCCAATAGCCACCCTATTCCTCTCCAGATTTATTTTCTTTAACAGTTAGTGTGCAAAATCTGCACAGTGAATGTGAAGACACAAATACGCCCAACTGCCACTGCCATAACAATTCACAAGCATACATATCATAGTGAAAAAGAGAGAAAAAAAATCAGACAAAAAGAGTAAGAAAGTTGCAAGTAGAAAGAACAAATAGATGTTATAACAAATACGTTGCCAAACTCCTCTTCACCATGAAAAACACTTGTTTACCGTCATCTGAAAGAAAACAGAAGAGAGACAACACAAAAAAGAGGTACCAATTTACATGCATTACCACATACCATAACAGATATAAAATACTACCCATGAAATGCACACAAAGTGACCTGTGAAAAAAGATTGTTTATATATGCATACATATCATACTGAAAAAGAGAAAAAATGTCAGACAAAAAGAGTGAGAAAGTTGCAAGGAGAAAGAACAAATAGATGTTATAACAAATCCAGTGCCAAACTCCTCTTCAACATGAAAAACACTTGTCGACCGCCATCTGAAAGAAAACAGAAGAGAGACAACACAAAAAAGAGGTACCAATTTACATGCATTACCACATACCATAACAGATATAAAATACTACCCATGAAATGCACGCAAAGTGACCTGTGAAAAAAGATTGTTTATATATGCATACATATCATACTGAAAAAGAGAAAAAAAAAGTCAGACAAATAGAGTAAGAAAGTTGCAAGGAGAAAGAACAAATAGATGTTATAACAAATCCGATGCCAAACTCCTCTTCACCATGAAAAACAATTGTCGACTGCCATCTGTAAGAAAACAGAAGAGAGACAACACAAAAAAGAGGTACCAATTTACATGCATTACCACATACCATAACAGTTATAAAATACTACCCATGAAATGCACACAAAGTGACCTGTGAAAAAAGATTGTTCATATATGCATACATATCATAGTGAAAAAGAGAGTAAAAAAAACCAGACAAAAAGAGTAAGAAAGTTGCAAGGAGAAAGAACAAATAGATGTTATAACAAATCCGATGCCAAACTCCTCTTCACCATGAAAAATACTTGTCGACCGCCATCTGAAAGAAAATAGAAGAAAGACAATACAAAAAAGAGATACCAACTTACATGCATTAACACATACAATAACAGATATAAAATACTACTTATGAAATGCACACAGTGACCTGTAAAAAAAAAAAAGATCATATATGCATACTTATTATACTCGAAAAGAGAATAAAAAACAAACAAAAAGTGCAAGAAAGTTGCAAGGAGACAGTGCAAACACATGGTATGTGATAACAAATCCCATGCCCAACTCTTCATCAACATAAAACATATTTCTCGAGCTCCATCTGGAAGACAAAATAGAGAAAACATAGAAAAAGAGAAAACAACATACATGCATTTACACATACAATGGTAGATATAAAATATTACACATTGCAAAACTAAAGGATACTACAGGGTGGGCCATTTATATGGATACACCTGATCTATGTATACACCCCATATACAACATCATACCACCAATTTTTTTGTTCCAACAGTCTTGGAGGGATCTATCCAATGTGGGTTAGTGTCAGACCAATAGTGGTGGTTTTGTTTGTTAATTTCACCATTCACATACAATTATGTACCCATATAAATAGCCAAATTAAGGTGTATCCATATAAATGGCCCGCCCTGTACTGTGGCCTCCTCCTCCCCAATAGCCACCCTATTCCTCTCCAGATTTATTTTCTTTAACAGTTAGTGTGCAAAATCTGCACAGTGAATGTGAAGACACAAATACGCCCAACTGCCACTGCCATAACAATTCACAAGCATACATATCATAGTGAAAAAGAGAGAAAAAAAATCAAACAAAAAGAGTAAGAAAGTTGCAAGTAGAAAGAACAAATAGATGTTATAACAAATCCGATGCCAAACTCCTCTTCACCATGAAAAACACTTGTTTACCGCCATCTGAAAGAAAACAGAAGAGAGACAATACAAAAAAGAGGTACCAATTTACATGCATTACCACATACCATAACAGTTATAAAATACTACCCATGAAATGCACACAAAGTGACCTGTGAAAAAAGATTGTTTATATATGCATACATATCATACTGAAAAAGAGAAAAAATGTCAGACAAAAAGAGTGAGAAAATTGCAAGGAGAAAGAATAAATAGATGTTATAACAAATCCGATGCCAAACTCCTCTTCAACATGAAAAATACTTGTCGACCGCCACCTGAAAGAAAGCAGAAGAGAGACAATACAAAAAAAGAGATACCAACTTACATGCATTAACACATACAATAACAGATATAAAATACTACTTATGAATTGCACACAGTGACCTGTAAAAAAAAAAAGATCATATATGCATACTTATTATACTCGAAAAGAGAGTAAAAAACAAACAAAAAGTGCAAGAAAGTTGCAAGGAGACAGTGCAAACACATGGTATGTGATAACAAATCCCATGCCCAACTCTTCATCAACATAAAACATATTTCTCGAGCTCCATCTGGAAGACAAAATAGAGAAAACATAGAAAAAGAGAAAACAACATACATGCATTTACACATACAATGGTAGATATAAAATATTACACATTGCAAAACTAAAGGATACTACAGGGTGGGCCATTTATATGGATACACCTGATCTATGTATACACCCCATATACAACATCATACCACCAATTTTTTTGTTCCAACAGTCTTGGAGGGATCTATCCAATGTGGGTTAGTGTCAGACCAATAGTGGTGGTTTTGTTTGTTAA
Organism: Hyperolius riggenbachi; assembly: GCF_040937935.1. Lineage (NCBI taxonomy): Eukaryota > Metazoa > Chordata > Amphibia > Anura > Hyperoliidae > Hyperolius > Hyperolius riggenbachi. The sequence goes on along the minus strand of NC_090653.1, from coordinate 86,960,081 downwards.
TTTCACCATTCACATACAATTATGTACCCATATAAATAGCCAAATTAAGGTGTATCCATATAAATGGCCCGCCCTGTACTGTGGCCTCCTCCTCCCCAATAGCCACCCTATTCCTCTCCAGATTTATTTTCTTTAACAGTTAGTGTGCAAAATCTGCACAGTGAATGTGAAGACACAAATACGCCCAACTGCCACTGCCATAACAATTCACAAGCATACATATCATAGTGAAAAAGAGAGAAAAAAAATCAGACAAAAAGAGTAAGAAAGTTGCAAGTAGAAAGAACAAATAGATGTTATAACAAATCCGATGCCAAACTCCTCTTCACCATGAAAAACACTTGTTTACCGCCATCTGAAAGAAAACAGAAGAGAGACAATACAAAAAAGAGGTACCAATTTACATGCATTACCACATACCATAACAGTTATAAAATACTACCCATGAAATGCACACAAAGTGACCTGTGAAAAAAGATTGTTTATATATGCATACATATCATACTGAAAAAGAGAAAAAATGTCAGACAAAAAGAGTGAGAAAGTTGCAAGGAGAAAGAACAAATAGATGTTATAACAAATCCGGTGCCAAACTCCTCTTCAACATGAAAAACACTTGTCGACCGCCATCTGAAAGACAACAGAAGAGAGACAACACAAAAAAGAGGTACCAATTTACATGCATTACCACTTACCATAACAGATATAAAATACTACCCATGAAATGCACACAAAGTGACCTGTGAAAAAAGATTGTTTATATATGCATACATATCATACTGAAAAAGAGAAAAAATGTCAGACAAAAAGAGTGAGAATGTTGCAAGGAGAAAGAATAAATAGATGTTATAACAAATCCGATGCCAAACTCCTCTTCAACATGAAAAATACTTGTCGACCGCCACCTGAAAGAAAACAGAAGAGAGACAATACAAAAAAAGAGATACCAACTTACATGCATTAACACATACAATAACAGATATAAAATACTACTTATGACATGCACACAGTGACCTGTAAAAAAAAAAAAAGATCATATATGCATACTTATTATACTCGAAAAGCGAATAAAAAACAAACAAAAAGTGCAAGAAAGTTGCAAGGAGACAGTGCAAACACATGGTATGTGATAACAAATCCCATGCCCAACTCTTCATCAACATAAAACATATTTCTCGAGCTCCATCTGGAAGACAAAATAGAGAAAACATAGAAAAAGAGAAAACAACATACATGCATTTACACATACAATGGTAGATATAAAATATTACACATTGCAAAACTAAAGGATACTACAGGGTGGGCCATTCATATGGATACACCTGATCTATGTATACACCCCATATACAACATCATACCACCAATTTTTTTGTTCCAACAGTCTTGGAGGGATCTATCCAATGTGGGTTAGTGTCAGACCAATAGTGGTGGTTTTGTTTGTTAATTTCACCATTCACATACAATTATGTACCCATATAAATAGCCAAATTAAGGTGTATCCATATAAATGGCCCGCCCTGTACTGTGGCCTCCTCCTCCCCAATAGCCACCCTATTCCTCTCCAGATTTATTTTCTTTAACAGTTAGTGTGCAAAATCTGCACAGTGAATGTGAAGACACAAATACGCCCAACTGCCACTGCCATAACAATTCACAAGCATACATATCATAGTGAAAAAGAGAGAAAAAAAAATCAGACAAAAAGAGTAAGAAAGTTGCAAGTAGAAAGAACAAATAGATGTTATAACAAATACGTTGCCAAACTCCTCTTCACCATGAAAAACACTTGTTTACCGCCATCTGAAAGAAAACAGAAGAGAGACAACACAAAAAAGAGGTACCAATTTACATGCATTACCACATACCATAACAGATATAAAATACTACCCATGAAATGCACACAAAGTGACCTGTGAAAAAAGATTGTTTATATATGCATACATATCATACTGAAAAAGAGAAAAAATGTCAGACAAAAAGAGTGAGAAAGTTGCAAGGAGAAAGATCAAATAGATGTTATAACAAATCCGGTGCCAAACTCTTCTTCAACATGAAAAACACTTGTCGACCGCCATCTGAAAGAAAACAGAAGAGAGACAACACAAAAAAGAGGTACCAATTTACATGCATTACCACATACCATAACAGATATAAAATACTACCCATGAAATGCACACAAAGTGACCTGTGAAAAAAGATTGTTTATATATGCATACATATCATACTGAAAAAGAGAAAAAATGTCAGACAAAAAGAGTGAGAAAGTTGCAAGGAGAAAGAACAAATAGATGTTATAACAAATCCGATGCCAAACTCCTCTTCACCATGAAAAACAATTGTCGACTGCCATCTGTAAGAAAACAGAAGAGAGACAACACAAAAAAGAGATACCAACTTACATGCATTAACACATACAATAACAGATATAAAATACTACTTATGAAATGCACACAGTGACCTGTAAAAAAAAAAAGATCATATATGCATACTTATTATACTCGAAAAGAGAATAAAAAACAAACAAAAAGTGCAAGAAAGTTGCAAGGAGACAGTGCAAACACATGGTATGTGATAACAAATCCCATGCCCAACTCTTCATCAACATAAAAAATATTTCTCGAGCTCCATCTGGAAGACAAAATAGAGAAAACATAGAAAAAGAGAAAACAGCATACATGCATTTACACATACAATGGTAGATATAAAATATTACACATTGCAAAACTAAAGGATACTACAGGGTGGGCCATTTATATGGATACACCTGATCTATATATACACCCTATATACCACATCATACCACCAATGTTTTTGTTCCAACAGTCTTGGAGGGATCTATCCAATGTGGGTTAGTGTCAGACCAATAGTGGTGGTTTTGTTTGTTAATTTTACCATTCACATACAATTATGTACCCATATAAATAGCCAAATTAAGGTGTATCCATATAAATAGCCCACCCTGTACTGTGGCCTCCTCCTCCCCAATAGCCACCCTATTCCTCTCCAGATTTATTTTATTTAACATTTAGTGTGCAAAATCTGCACAGTGAATGTGAAGACACAAATACGCCCAACTGCCACTGCCATAACAATTCACATGCACAACTCTTCTTCACCATGAAAAACAGTTGTCGACCGCTATCTGTAAGAGAACAGAAGAGAGACAACACAAAAAAAGAGGTACCAATTTACATGCATTACCACATACTATAACAGATATAAAATACTACCCATGAAATGCACACAAAGTGACCTGTGAAGAAAGATTGTTTATATATGCATACATATCATACTGAAAAAGAGAAAAAATGTCAGACAAAAAGAGTGAGAAAGTTGCAAGGAGAAAGAACAAATAGATGTTATAACAAATCCGGTGCCAAACTCCTCTTCAACATGAAAAACACTTGTCGACCGCCATCTGAAAGAAAACAGAAGAGAGACAACACAAAAAAGAGGTACCAATTTACATGCATTACCACATACCATCACAGTTATAAAATACTACCCATGAAATGCACACAAAGTGACCTGTGAAAAAAGATTGTTTATATATGCATACATATCATACTGAAAAAGAGAAAAAATGTCAGACAAAAAGAGTGAGAAAGTTGCAAGGAGAAAGAACAAATAGATGTTATAACAAATCCGATGCCAAACTCCTCTTCAACATGAAAAATACTTGTCGACCGCCACCTGAAAGAAAACAGAAGAGAGACAATACAAAAAAAGAGATACCAACTTACATGCATTAACACATACAATAACAGATATAAAATACTACTTATGAAATGCACACAGTGACCTGTAAAAAAAAAAAAGATCATATATGCATACTTATTATACTCGAAAAGAGAATAAAAAACAAACAAAAAGTGCAAGAAAGTTGCAAGGAGACAGTGCAAACACATGGTATGTGATAACAAATCCCATGCCCAACTCTTCATCAACATAAAACATATTTCTCGAGCTCCATCTGGAAGACAAAATAGAGAAAACATAGAAAAAGAGAAAACAACATACATGCATTTACACATACAATGGTAGATATAAAATATTACACATTGCAAAACTAAAGGATACTACAGGGTGGGCCATTTATATGGATACACCTGATCTATGTATACACCCCATATACAACATCATACCACCAATTTTTTTGTTCCAACAGTCTTGGAGGGATCTATCCAATGTGGGTTAGTGTCAGACCAATAGTGGTGGTTTTGTTTGTTAATTTCACCATTCACATACAATTATGTACCCATATAAATAGCCAAATTAAGGTGTATCCATATAAATGGCCCGCCCTGTACTGTGGCCTCCTCCTCCCCAATAGCCACCCTATTCCTCTCCAGATTTATTTTCTTTAACAGTTAGTGTGCAAAATCTGCACAGTGAATGTGAAGACACAAATACGCCCAACTGCCACTGCCATAACAATTCACAAGCATACATATCATAGTGAAAAAGAGAGAAAAAAAATCAGACAAAAAGAGTAAGAAAGTTGCAAGTAGAAAGAACAAATAGATGTTATAACAAATCCGATGCCAAACTCCTCTTCACCATGAAAAACACTTGTTTACCGCCATCTGAAAGAAAACAGAAGAGAGACAATACAAAAAAGAGGTACCAATTTACATGCATTACCACATACCATAACAGTTATAAAATACTACCCATGAAATGCACACAAAGTGACCTGTGAAAAAAGATTGTTTATATATGCATGCATATCATACTGAAAAAGAGAAAAAATGTCAGACAAAAAGAGTGAGAAAGTTGCAAGGAGAAAGAACAAATAGATGTTATAACAAATCCGGTGCCAAACTCCTCTTCAACATGAAAAACACTTGTCGACCGCCATCTGAAAGAAAACAGAAGAGAGACAACACAAAAAAGAGGTACCAATTTACATGCATTACCACTTACCATAACAGATATAAAATACTACCCATGAAATGCACACAAAGTGACCTGTGAAAAAAGATTGTTTATATATGCATACATATCATACTGAAAAAGAGAAAAAATGTCAGACAAAAAGAGTGAGAAAGTTGCAAGGAGAAAGAATAAATAGATGTTATAACAAATCCGATGCCAAACTCCTCTTCAACATGAAAAATACTTGTCGACCGCCACCTGAAAGAAAACAGAAGAGAGACAATACAAAAAAAGAGATACCAACTTACATGCATTAACACATACAATAACAGATATAAAATACTACTTATGAAATGCACACAGTGACCTGTAAAAAAAAAAGATCATATATGCATACTTATTATACTCGAAAAGAGAGTAAAAAACAAACAAAAAGTGCAAGAAAGTTGCAAGGAGACAGTGCAAACACATGGTATGTGATAACAAATCCCATGCCCAACTCTTCATCAACATAAAACATATTTCTCGAGCTCCATCTGGAAGACAAAATAGAGAAAACATAGAAAAAGAGAAAACAACATACATGCATTTACACATACAATGGTAGATATAAAATATTACACATTGCAAAACTAAAGGATACTACAGGGTGGGCCATTTATATGGATACACCTGATCTATATATACACCCTATATACCACATCATACCACCAATGTTTTTGTTCCAACAGTCTTGGAGGGATCTATCCAATGTGGGTTAGTGTCAGACCAATAGTGGTGGTTTTGTTTGTTAATTTTACCATTCACATACAATTATGTACCCATATAAATAGCCAAATTAAGGTGTATCCATATAAATAGCCCACCCTGTACTGTGGCCTCCTCCTCCCCAATAGCCACCCTATTCCTCTCCAGATTTATTTTATTTAACATTTAGTGTGCAAAATCTGCACAGTGAATGTGAAGACACAAATACGCCCAACTGCCACTGCCATAACAATTCACATGCACAACTCTTCTTCACCATGAAAAACAGTTGTCGACCGCTATCTGTAAGAGAACAGAAGAGAGACAACACAAAAAAAGAGGTACCAATTTACATGCATTACCACATACCATAACAGATATAAAATACTACCCATGAAATGCACACAAAGTGACCTGTGAAGAAAGATTGTTTATATATGCATACATATCATACTGAAAAAGAGAAAAAATGTCAGACAAAAAGAGTGAGAAAGTTGCAAGGAGAAAGAACAAATAGATGTTATAACAAATCTGGTGCCAAACTCCTCTTCAACATGAAAAACACTTGTCGACCGCCATCTGAAAGAAAACAGAAGAGAGACAACACAAAAAAGAGGTACCAATTTACATGCATTACCACATACCATAACAGTTATAAAATACTACCCATGAAATGCACACAAAGTGACCTGTGAAAAAAGATTGTTTATATATGCATACATATCATACTGAAAAAGAGAAAAAATGTCAGACAAAAAGAGTGAGAAAGTTGCAAGGAGAAAGAACAAATAGATGTTATAACAAATCCGATGCCAAACTCCTCTTCACCATGAAAAACAATTGTCGACTGCCATCTGTAAGAAAACAGAAGAGAGACAACACAAAAAAGAGATACCAACTTACATGCATTAACACATACAATAACAGATATAAAATACTACTTATGAAATGCACACAGTGACCTGTAAAAAAAAAAAAGATCATATATGCATACTTATTATACTCGAAAAGAGAATAAAAAACAAACAAAAAGTGCAAGAAAGTTGCAAGGAGACAGTGCAAACACATGGTATGTGATAACAAATCCCATGCCCAACTCTTCATCAACATAAAAAATATTTCTCGAGCTCCATCTGGAAGACAAAATAGAGAAAACATAGAAAAAGAGAAAACAGCATACATGCATTTACACATACAATGGTAGATATAAAATATTACACATTGCAAAACTAAAGGATACTACAGGGTGGGCCATTTATATGGATACACCTGATCTATATATACACCCTATATACCACATCATACCACCAATGTTTTTGTTCCAACAGTCTTGGAGGGATCTATCCAATGTGGGTTAGTGTCAGACCAATAGTGGTGGTTTTGTTTGTTAATTTTACCATTCACATACAATTATGTACCCATATAAATAGCCAAATTAAGGTGTATCCATATAAATAGCCCACCCTGTACTGTGGCCTCCTCCTCCCCAATAGCCACCCTATTCCTCTCCAGATTTATTTTATTTAACATTTAGTGTGCAAAATCTGCACAGTGAATGTGAAGACACAAATACGCCCAACTGCCACTGCCATAACAATTCACATGCACAACTCTTCTTCACCATGAAAAACAGTTGTCGACCGCTATCTGTAAGAGAACAGAAGAGAGACAACACAAAAAAGAGGTACCAATTTACATGCATTACCACATACCATAACAGTTATAAAATACTACCCATGAAATGCACACAAAGTGACCTGTGAAAAAAGATTGTTTATATATGCATACATATCATACTGAAAAAGAGAAAAAATGTCAGACAAAAAGAGTGAGAAAGTTGCAAGGAGAAAGAACAAATAGATGTTATAACAAATCCGATGCCAAACTCCTCTTCAACATGAAAAATACTTGTCGACCGCCACCTGAAAGAAAACAGAAGAGAGACAATACAAAAAAAGAGATACCAACTTACATGCATTAACACATACAATAACAGATATAAAATACTACTTATGAAATGCACACAGTGACCTGTAAAAAAAAAAAGATCATATATGCATACTTATTATACTCGAAAAGAGAATAAAAAACAAACAAAAAGTGCAAGAAAGTTGCAAGGAGACAGTGCAAACACATGGTATGTGATAACAAATCCCATGCCCAACTCTTCATCAACATAAAACATATTTCTCGAGCTCCATCTGGAAGACAAAATAGAGAAAACATAGAAAAAGAGAAAACAACATACATGCATTTACACATACAATGGTAGATATAAAATATTACACATTGCAAAACTAAAGGATACTACAGGGTGGGCCATTTATATGGATACACCTGATCTATGTATACACCCCATATACAACATCATACCACCAATTTTTTTGTTCCAACAGTCTTGGAGGGATCTATCCAATGTGGGTTAGTGTCAGACCAATAGTGGTGGTTTTGTTTGTTAATTTCACCATTCACATACAATTATGTACCCATATAAATAGCCAAATTAAGGTGTATCCATATAAATGGCCCGCCCTGTACTGTGGCCTCCTCCTCCCCAATAGCCACCCTATTCCTCTCCAGATTTATTTTCTTTAACAGTTAGTGTGCAAAATCTGCACAGTGAATGTGAAGACACAAATACGCCCAACTGCCACTGCCATAACAATTCACAAGCATACATATCATAGTGAAAAAGAGAGAAAAAAAATCAGACAAAAAGAGTAAGAAAGTTGCAAGTAGAAAGAACAAATAGATGTTATAACAAATCCGATGCCAAACTCCTCTTCACCATGAAAAACACTTGTTTACCGCCATCTGAAAGAAAACAGAAGAGAGACAATACAAAAAAGAGGTACCAATTTACATGCATTACCACATACCATAACAGTTATAAAATACTATCCATGAAATGCACACAAAGTGACCTGTGAAAAAAGATTGTTTATATATGCATACATATCATACTGAAAAAGAGAAAAAATGTCAGACAAAAAGAGTGAGAAAGTTGCAAGGAGAAAGAACAAATAGATGTTATAACAAATCTGGTGCCAAACTCCTCTTCAACATGAAAAACACTTGTCGACCGCCATCTGAAAGAAAACAGAAGAGAGACAACACAAAAAAAGAGGTACCAATTTACATGCATTACCACTTACCATAACAGATATAAAATACTACCCATGAAATGCACACAAAGTGACCTGTGAAAAAAGATTGTTTATATATGCATACATATCATACTGAAAAAGAGAAAAAATGTCAGACAAAAAGAGTGAGAAAGTTGCAAGGAGAAAGAACAAATAGATGTTATAACAAATCCGATGCCAAACTCCTCTTCAACATGAAAAATACTTGTCGACCGCCACCTGAAAGAAAACAGAAGAGAGACAATACAAAAAAAGAGATACCAACTTACATGCATTAACACATACAATAACAGATATAAAATACTACTTATGACATGCACACAGTGACCTGTAAAAAAAAAAAAAGATCATATATGCATACTTATTATACTCGAAAAGAGAATAAAAAACAAACAAAAAGTGCAAGAAAGTTGCAAGGAGACAGTGCAAACACATGGTATGTGATAACAAATCCCATGCCCAACTCTTCATCAACATAAAACATATTTCTCGAGCTCCATCTGGAAGACAAAATAGAGAAAACATAGAAAAAGAGAAAACAACATACATGCATTTACACATACAATGGTAGATATAAAATATTACACATTGCAAAACTAAAGGATACTACAGGGTGGGCCATTTATATGGATACACCTGATCTATGTATACACCCCATATACAACATCATACCACCAATTTTTTTGTTCCAACAGTCTTGGAGGGATCTATCCAATGTGGGTTAGTGTCAGACCAATAGTGGTGGTTTTGTTTGTTAATTTCACCATTCACATACAATTATGTACCCATATAAATAGCCAAATTAAGGTGTATCCATATAAATGGCCCGCCCTGTACTGTGGCCTCCTCCTCCCCAATAGCCACCCTATTCCTCTCCAGATTTATTTTCTTTAACAGTTAGTGTGCAAAATCTGCACAGTGAATGTGAAGACACAAATACGCCCAACTGCCACTGCCATAACAATTCACAAGCATACATATCATAGTGAAAAAGAGAGAAAAAAAAATCAGACAAAAAGAGTAAGAAAGTTGCAAGTAGAAAGAACAAATAGATGTTATAACAAATACGTTGCCAAACTCCTCTTCACCATGAAAAACACTTGTTTACCGCCATCTGAAAGAAAACAGAAGAGAGACAACACAAAAAAGAGGTACCAATTTACATGCATTACCACATACCATAACAGATATAAAATACTACCCATGAAATACACACAAAGTGACCTGTGAAAAAAGATTGTTTATATATGCATACATATCATACTGAAAAAGAGAAAAAATGTCAGACAAAAAGAGTGAGAAAGTTGCAAGGAGAAAGAACAAATAGATGTTATAACAAATCCGGTGCCAAACTCCTCTTCAACATGAAAAACACTTGTCGACCGCCATCTGAAAGAAAACAGAAGAGAGACAACACAAAAAAGAGGTACCAATTTACATGCATTACCACATACCATAACAGATATAAAATACTACCCATGAAATGCACACAAAGTGACCTGTGAAAAAAGATTGTTTATATATGCATACATATCATACTGAAAAAGAGAAAAAATGTCAGACAAAAAGAGTGAGAAAGTTGCAAGGAGAAAGAACAAATAGATGTTATAACAAATCCGATGCCAAACTCCTCTTCACCATGAAAAACAATTGTCGACTGCCATCTGTAAGAAAACAGAAGAGAGACAACACAAAAAAGAGATACCAACTTACATGCATTAACACATACAATAACAGATATAAAATACTACTTATGAAATGCACACAGTGACCTGTAAAAAAAAAAAGATCATATATGCATACTTATTATACTCGAAAAGAGAATAAAAAACAAACAAAAAGTGCAAGAAAGTTGCAAGGAGACAGTGCAAACACATGGTATGTGATAACAAATCCCATGCCCAACTCTTCATCAACATAAAAAATATTTCTCGAGCTCCATCTGGAAGACAAAATAGAGAAAACATAGAAAAAGAGAAAACAGCATACATGCATTTACACATACAATGGTAGATATAAAATATTACACATTGCAAAACTAAAGGATACTACAGGGTGGGCCATTTATATGGATACACCTGATCTATGTATACACCCTATATACCACATCATACCACCAATGTTTTTGTTCCAACAGTCTTGGAGGGATCTATCCAATGTGGGTTAGTGTCAGACCAATAGTGGTGGTTTTGTTTGTTAATTTTACCATTCACATACAATTATGTACCCATATAAATAGCCAAATTAAGGTGTATCCATATAAATAGCCCACCCTGTACTGTGGCCTCCTCCTCCCCAATAGCCACCCTATTCCTCTCCAGATTTATTTTATTTAACATTTAGTGTGCAAAATCTGCACAGTGAATGTGAAGACACAAATACGCCCAACTGCCACTGCCATAACAATTCACATGCACAACTCTTCTTCACCATGAAAAACAGTTGTCGACCGCTATCTGTAAGAGAACAGAAGAGAGACAACACAAAAAAGAGGTACCAATTTACATGCATTACCACATACCATAACAGTTATAAAATACTACCCATGAAATGCACACAAAGTGACCTGTGAAAAAAGATTGTTTATATATGCATACATATCATACTGAAAAAGAGAAAAAATGTCAGACAAAAAGAGTGAGAAAGTTGCAAGGAGAAAGAACAAATAGATGTTATAACAAATCCGATGCCAAACTCCTCTTCAACATGAAAAATACTTGTCGACCGCCACCTGAAAGAAAACAGAAGAGAGACAATACAAAAAAAGAGATACCAACTTACATGCATTAACACATACAATAACAGATATAAAATACTACTTATGAAATGCACACAGTGACCTGTAAAAAAAAAAAGATCATATATGCATACTTATTATACTCGAAAAGAGAATAAAAAACAAACAAAAAGTGCAAGAAAGTTGCAAGGAGACAGTGCAAACACATGGTATGTAATAACAAATCCCATGCCCAACTCTTCATCAACATAAAACATATTTCTCGAGCTCCATCTGGAAGACAAAATAGAGAAAACATAGAAAAAGAGAAAACAACATACATGCATTTACACATACAATGGTAGATATAAAATATTACACATTGCAAAACTAAAGGATACTACAGGGTGGGCCATTTATATGGATACACCTGATCTATGTATACACCCCATATACAACATCATACCACCACTTTTTTTGTTCCAACAGTCTTGGAGGGATCTATCCAATGTGGGTTAGTGTCAGACCAATAGTGGTGGTTTTGTTTGTTAATTTCACCATTCACATACAATTATGTACCCATATAAATAGCCAAATTAAGGTGTATCCATATAAATGGCCCGCCCTGTACTGTGGCCTCCTCCTCCCCAATAGCCACCCTATTCCTCTCCAGATTTATTTTCTTTAACAGTTAGTGTGCAAAATCTGCACAGTGAATGTGAAGACACAAATACGCCCAACTGCCACTGCCATAACAATTCACAAGCATACATATCATAGTGAAAAAGAGAGAAAAAAAATCAGACAAAAAGAGTAAGAAAGTTGCAAGTAGAAAGAACAAATAGATGTTATAACAAATCCGATGCCAAACTCCTCTTCACCATGAAAAACACTTGTTTACCGCCATCTGAAAGAAAACAGAAGAGAGACAATACAAAAAAGAGGTACCAATTTACATGCATTACCACATACCATAACAGTTATAAAATACTATCCATGAAATGCACACAAAGTGACCTGTGAAAAAAGATTGTTTATATATGCATACATATCATACTGAAAAAGAGAAAAAATGTCAGACAAAAAGAGTGAGAAAGTTGCAAGGAGAAAGAACAAATAGATGTTATAACAAATCTGGTGCCAAACTCCTCTTCAACATGAAAAACACTTGTCGACCGCCATCTGAAAGAAAACAGAAGAGAGACAACACAAAAAAGAGGTACCAATTTACATGCATTACCACTTACCATAACAGATATAAAATACTACCCATGAAATGCACACAAAGTGACCTGTGAAAAAAGATTGTTTATATATGCATACATATCATACTGAAAAAGAGAAAAAATGTCAGACAAAAAGAGTGAGAAAGTTGCAAGGAGAAAGAACAAATAGATGTTATAACAAATCCGATGCCAAACTCCTCTTCAACATGAAAAATACTTGTCGACCGCCACCTGAAAGAAAACAGAAGAGAGACAATACAAAAAAAGAGATACCAACTTACATGCATTAACACATACAATAACAGATATAAAATACTACTTATGACATGCACACAGTGACCTGTAAAAAAAAAAAAGATCATATATGCATACTTATTATACTCGAAAAGAGAATAAAAAACAAACAAAAAGTGCAAGAAAGTTGCAAGGAGACAGTGCAAACACATGGTATGTGATAACAAATCCCATGCCCAACTCTTCATCAACATAAAACATATTTCTCGAGCTCCATCTGGAAGACAAAATAGAGAAAACATAGAAAAAGAGAAAACAACATACATGCATTTACACATACAATGGTAGATATAAAATATTACACATTGCAAAACTAAAGGATACTACAGGGTGGGCCATTTATATGGATACACCTGATCTATATATACACCCTATATACCACATCATACCACCAATGTTTTTGTTCCAACAGTCTTGGAGGGATCTATCCAATGTGGGTTAGTGTCAGACCAATAGTGGTGGTTTTGTTTGTTAATTTTACCATTCACATACAATTATGTACCCATATAAATAGCCAAATTAAGGTGTATCCATATAAATAGCCCACCCTGTACTGTGGCCTCCTCCTCCCCAATAGCCACCCTATTCCTCTCCAGATTTATTTTATTTAACATTTAGTGTGCAAAATCTGCACAGTGAATGTGAAGACACAAATACGCCCAACTGCCACTGCCATAACAATTCACATGCACAACTCTTCTTCACCATGAAAAACAGTTGTCGACCGCTATCTGTAAGAGAACAGAAGAGAGACAACACAAAAAAAGAGGTACCAATTTACATGCATTACCACATACCATAACAGATATAAAATACTACCCATGAAATGCACACAAAGTGACCTGTGAAGAAAGATTGTTTATATATGCATACATATCATACTGAAAAAGAGAAAAAATGTCAGACAAAAAGAGTGAGAAAGTTGCAAGGAGAAAGAACAAATAGATGTTATAACAAATCTGGTGCCAAACTCCTCTTCAACATGAAAAACACTTGTCGACCGCCATCTGAAAGAAAACAGAAGAGAGACAACACAAAAAAGAGGTACCAATTTACATGCATTACCACATACCATAACAGTTATAAAATACTACCCATGAAATGCACACAAAGTGACCTGTGAAAAAAGATTGTTTATATATGCATACATATCATACTGAAAAAGAGAAAAAATGTCAGACAAAAAGAGTGAGAAAGTTGCAAGGAGAAAGAACAAATAGATGTTATAACAAATCCGATGCCAAACTCCTCTTCACCATGAAAAACAATTGTCGACTGCCATCTGTAAGAAAACAGAAGAGAGACAACACAAAAAAGAGATACCAACTTACATGCATTAACACATACAATAACAGATATAAAATACTACTTATGAAATGCACACAGTGACCTGTAAAAAAAAAAAAGATCATATATGCATACTTATTATACTCGAAAAGAGAATAAAAAACAAACAAAAAGTGCAAGAAAGTTGCAAGGAGACAGTGCAAACACATGGTATGTGATAACAAATCCCATGCCCAACTCTTCATCAACATAAAAAATATTTCTCGAGCTCCATCTGGAAGACAAAATAGAGAAAACATAGAAAAAGAGAAAACAGCATACATGCATTTACACATACAATGGTAGATATAAAATATTACACATTGCAAAACTAAAGGATACTACAGGGTGGGCCATTTATATGGATACACCTGATCTATATATACACCCTATATACCACATCATACCACCAATGTTTTTGTTCCAACAGTCTTGGAGGGATCTATCCAATGTGGGTTAGTGTCAGACCAATAGTGGTGGTTTTGTTTGTTAATTTTACCATTCACATACAATTATGTACCCATATAAATAGCCAAATTAAGGTGTATCCATATAAATAGCCCACCCTGTACTGTGGCCTCCTCCTCCCCAATAGCCACCCTATTCCTCTCCAGATTTATTTTATTTAACATTTAGTGTGCAAAATCTGCACAGTGAATGTGAAGACACAAATACGCCCAACTGCCACTGCCATAACAATTCACATGCACAACTCTTCTTCACCATGAAAAACAGTTGTCGACCGCTATCTGTAAGAGAACAGAAGAGAGACAACACAAAAAAGAGGTACCAATTTACATGCATTACCACATACCATAACAGTTATAAAATACTACCCATGAAATGCACACAAAGTGACCTGTGAAAAAAGATTGTTTATATATGCATACATATCATACTGAAAAAGAGAAAAAATGTCAGACAAAAAGAGTGAGAAAGTTGCAAGGAGAAAGAACAAATAGATGTTATAACAAATCCGATGCCAAACTCCTCTTCAACATGAAAAATACTTGTCGACCGCCACCTGAAAGAAAACAGAAGAGAGACAATACAAAAAAAGAGATACCAACTTACATGCATTAACACATACAATAACAGATATAAAATACTACTTATGAAATGCACACAGTGACCTGTAAAAAAAAAAAGATCATATATGCATACTTATTATACTCGAAAAGAGAATAAAAAACAAACAAAAAGTGCAAGAAAGTTGCAAGGAGACAGTGCAAACACATGGTATGTGATAACAAATCCCATGCCCAACTCTTCATCAACATAAAACATATTTCTCGAGCTCCATCTGGAAGACAAAATAGAGAAAACATAGAAAAAGAGAAAACAACATACATGCATTTACACATACAATGGTAGATATAAAATATTACACATTGCAAAACTAAAGGATACTACAGGGTGGGCCATTTATATGGATACACCTGATCTATGTATACACCCCATATACAACATCATACCACCACTTTTTTTGTTCCAACAGTCTTGGAGGGATCTATCCAATGTGGGTTAGTGTCAGACCAATAGTGGTGGTTTTGTTTGTTAATTTCACCATTCACATACAATTATGTACCCATATAAATAGCCAAATTAAGGTGTATCCATATAAATGGCCCGCCCTGTACTGTGGCCTCCTCCTCCCCAATAGCCACCCTATTCCTCTCCAGATTTATTTTCTTTAACAGTTAGTGTGCAAAATCTGCACAGTGAATGTGAAGACACAAATACGCCCAACTGCCACTGCCATAACAATTCACAAGCATACATATCATAGTGAAAAAGAGAGAAAAAAAATCAGACAAAAAGAGTAAGAAAGTTGCAAGTAGAAAGAACAAATAGATGTTATAACAAATCCGATGCCAAACTCCTCTTCACCATGAAAAACACTTGTTTACCGCCATCTGAAAGAAAACAGAAGAGAGACAATACAAAAAAGAGGTACCAATTTACATGCATTACCACATACCATAACAGTTATAAAATACTACCCATGAAATGCACACAAAGTGACCTGTGAAAAAAGATTGTTTATATATGCATGCATATCATACTGAAAAAGAGAAAAAATGTCAGACAAAAAGAGTGAGAAAGTTGCAAGGAGAAAGAACAAATAGATGTTATAACAAATCCGGTGCCAAACTCCTCTTCAACATGAAAAACACTTGTCGACCGCCATCTGAAAGAAAACAGAAGAGAGACAACACAAAAAAGAGGTACCAATTTACATGCATTACCACTTACCATAACAGATATAAAATACTACCCATGAAATGCACACAAAGTGACCTGTGAAAAAAGATTGTTTATATATGCATACATATCATACTGAAAAAGAGAAAAAATGTCAGACAAAAAGAGTGAGAAAGTTGCAAGGAGAAAGAATAAATAGATGTTATAACAAATCCGATGCCAAACTCCTCTTCAACATGAAAAATACTTGTCGACCGCCACCTGAAAGAAAACAGAAGAGAGACAATACAAAAAAAGAGATACCAACTTACATGCATTAACACATACAATAACAGATATAAAATACTACTTATGAAATGCACACAGTGACCTGTAAAAAAAAAAAGATCATATATGCATACTTATTATACTCGAAAAGAGAGTAAAAAACAAACAAAAAGTGCAAGAAAGTTGCAAGGAGACAGTGCAAACACATGGTATGTGATAACAAATCCCATGCCCAACTCTTCATCAACATAAAACATATTTCTCGAGCTCCATCTGGAAGACAAAATAGAGAAAACATAGAAAAAGAGAAAACAACATACATGCATTTACACATACAATGGTAGATATAAAATATTACACATTGCAAAACTAAAGGATACTACAGGGTGGGCCATTTATATGGATACACCTGATCTATATATACACCCTATATACCACATCATACCACCAATGTTTTTGTTCCAACAGTCTTGGAGGGATCTATCCAATGTGGGTTAGTGTCAGACCAATAGTGGTGGTTTTGTTTGTTAATTTTACCATTCACATACAATTATGTACCCATATAAATAGCCAAATTAAGGTGTATCCATATAAATAGCCCACCCTGTACTGTGGCCTCCTCCTCCCCAATAGCCACCCTATTCCTCTCCAGATTTATTTTATTTAACATTTAGTGTGCAAAATCTGCACAGTGAATGTGAAGACACAAATACGCCCAACTGCCACTGCCATAACAATTCACATGCACAACTCTTCTTCACCATGAAAAACAGTTGTCGACCGCTATCTGTAAGAGAACAGAAGAGAGACAACACAAAAAAAGAGGTACCAATTTACATGCATTACCACATACCATAACAGATATAAAATACTACCCATGAAATGCACACAAAGTGACCTGTGAAGAAAGATTGTTTATATATGCATACATATCATACTGAAAAAGAGAAAAAATGTCAGACAAAAAGAGTGAGAAAGTTGCAAGGAGAAAGAACAAATAGATGTTATAACAAATCTGGTGCCAAACTCCTCTTCAACATGAAAAACACTTGTCGACCGCCATCTGAAAGAAAACAGAAGAGAGACAACACAAAAAAGAGGTACCAATTTACATGCATTACCACATACCATAACAGTTATAAAATACTACCCATGAAATGCACACAAAGTGACCTGTGAAAAAAGATTGTTTATATATGCATACATATCATACTGAAAAAGAGAAAAAATGTCACACAAAAAGAGTGAGAAAGTTGCAAGGAGAAAGAACAAATAGATGTTATAACAAATCCGATGCCAAACTCCTCTTCACCATGAAAAACAATTGTCGACTGCCATCTGTAAGAAAACAGAAGAGAGACAACACAAAAAAGAGATACCAACTTACATGCATTAACACATACAATAACAGATATAAAATACTACTTATGAAATGCACACAGTGACCTGTAAAAAAAAAAAGATCATATATGCATACTTATTATACTCGAAAAGAGAATAAAAAACAAACAAAAAGTGCAAGAAAGTTGCAAGGAGACAGTGCAAACACATGGTATGTGATAACAAATCCCATGCCCAACTCTTCATCAACATAAAACATATTTCTCGAGCTCCATCTGGAAGACAAAATAGAGAAAACATAGAAAAAGAGAAAACAGCATACATGCATTTACACATACAATGGTAGATATAAAATATTACACATTGCAAAACTAAAGGATACTACAGGGTGGGCCATTTATATGGATACACCTGATCTATATATACACCCTATATACCACATCATACCACCAATGTTTTTGTTCCAACAGTCTTGGAGGGATCTATCCAATGTGGGTTAGTGTCAGACCAATAGTGGTGGTTTTGTTTGTTAATTTTACCATTCACATACAATTATGTACCCATATAAATAGCCAAATTAAGGTGTATCCATATAAATAGCCCACCCTGTACTGTGGCCTCCTCCTCCCCAATAGCCACCCTATTCCTCTCCAGATTTATTTTATTTAACATTTAGTGTGCAAAATCTGCACAGTGAATGTGAAGACACAAATACGCCCAACTGCCACTGCCATAACAATTCACATGCACAACTCTTCTTCACCATGAAAAACAGTTGTCGACCGCTATCTGTAAGAGAACAAAGGAGAGACAACACAAAAAAGAGGTACCAATTTACATGCATTACCACATACCATAACAGTTATAAAATACTACCCATGAAATGCACACAAAGTGACCTGTGAAAAAAGATTGTTTATATATGCATACATATCATACTGAAAAAGAGAAAAAATGTCAGACAAAAAGAGTGAGAAAGTTGCAAGGAGAAAGAACAAATAGATGTTATAACAAATCCGATGCCAAACTCCTCTTCAACATGAAAAATACTTGTCGACCGCCACCTGAAAGAAAACAGAAGAGAGACAATACAAAAAAAGAGATACCAACTTACATGCATTAACACATACAATAACAGATATAAAATACTACTTATGAAATGCACACAGTGACCTGTAAAAAAAAAAAGATCATATATGCATACTTATTATACTCGAAAAGAGAATAAAAAACAAACAAAAAGTGCAAGAAAGTTGCAAGGAGACAGTGCAAACACATGGTATGTGATAACAAATCCCATGCCCAACTCTTCATCAACATAAAACATATTTCTCGAGCTCCATCTGGAAGACAAAATAGAGAAAACATAGAAAAAGAGAAAACAACATACATGCATTTACACATACAATGGTAGATATAAAATATTACACATTGCAAAACTAAAGGATACTACAGGGTGGGCCATTTATATGGATACACCTGATCTATGTATACACCCCATATACAACATCATACCACCAATTTTTTTGTTCCAACAGTCTTGGAGGGATCTATCCAATGTGGGTTAGTGTCAGACCAACAGTGGTGGTTTTGTTTGTTAATTTCACCATTCACATACAATTATGTACCCATATAAATAGCCAAATTAAGGTGTATCCATATAAATGGCCCGCCCTGTACTGTGGCCTCCTCCTCCCCAATAGCCACCCTATTCCTCTCCAGATTTATTTTCTTTAACAGTTAGTGTGCAAAATCTGCACAGTGAATGTGAAGACACAAATACGCCCAACTGCCACTGCCATAACAATTCACAAGCATACATATCATAGTGAAAAAGAGAGAAAAAAAATCAGACAAAAAGAGTAAGAAAGTTGCAAGTAGAAAGAACAAATAGATGTTATAACAAATCCGATGCCAAACTCCTCTTCACCATGAAAAACACTTGTTTACCGCCATCTGAAAGAAAACAGAAGAGAGACAATACAAAAAAGAGGTACCAATTTACATGCATTACCACATACCATAACAGTTATAAAATACTATCCATGAAATGCACACAAAGTGACCTGTGAAAAAAGATTGTTTATATATGCATACATATCATACTGAAAAAGAGAAAAAATGTCAGACAAAAAGAGTGAGAAAGTTGCAAGGAGAAAGAACAAATAGATGTTATAACAAATCTGGTGCCAAACTCCTCTTCAACATGAAAAACACTTGTCGACCGCCATCTGAAAGAAAACAGAAGAGAGACAACACAAAAAAAGAGGTACCAATTTACATGCATTACCACTTACCATAACAGATATAAAATACTACCCATGAAATGCACACAAAGTGACCTGTGAAAAAAGATTGTTTATATATGCATACATATCATACTGAAAAAGAGAAAAAATGTCAGACAAAAAGAGTGAGAAAGTTGCAAGGAGAAAGAACAAATAGATGTTATAACAAATCCGATGCCAAACTCCTCTTCAACATGAAAAATACTTGTCGACCGCCACCTGAAAGAAAACAGAAGAGAGACAATACAAAAAAAGAGATACCAACTTACATGCATTAACACATACAATAACAGATATAAAATACTACTTATGACATGCACACAGTGACCTGTAAAAAAAAAAAAAGATCATATATGCATACTTATTATACTCGAAAAGAGAATAAAAAACAAACAAAAAGTGCAAGAAAGTTGCAAGGAGACAGTGCAAACACATGGTATGTGATAACAAATCCCATGCCCAACTCTTCATCAACATAAAACATATTTCTCGAGCTCCATCTGGAAGACAAAATAGAGAAAACATAGAAAAAGAGAAAACAACATACATGCATTTACACATACAATGGTAGATATAAAATATTACACATTGCAAAACTAAAGGATACTACAGGGTGGGCCATTTATATGGATACACCTGATCTATGTATACACCCCATATACAACATCATACCACCAATTTTTTTGTTCCAACAGTCTTGGAGGGATCTATCCAATGTGGGTTAGTGTCAGACCAATAGTGGTGGTTTTGTTTGTTAATTTCACCATTCACATACAATTATGTACCCATATAAATAGCCAAATTAAGGTGTATCCATATAAATGGCCCGCCCTGTACTGTGGCCTCCTCCTCCCCAATAGCCACCCTATTCCTCTCCAGATTTATTTTCTTTAACAGTTAGTGTGCAAAATCTGCACAGTGAATGTGAAGACACAAATACGCCCAACTGCCACTGCCATAACAATTCACAAGCATACATATCATAGTGAAAAAGAGAGAAAAAAAAATCAGACAAAAAGAGTAAGAAAGTTGCAAGTAGAAAGAACAAATAGATGTTATAACAAATACGTTGCCAAACTCCTCTTCACCATGAAAAACACTTGTTTACCGCCATCTGAAAGAAAACAGAAGAGAGACAACACAAAAAAGAGGTACCAATTTACATGCATTACCACATACCATAACAGTTATAAAATACTACCCATGAAATACACACAAAGTGACCTGTGAAAAAAGATTGTTTATATATGCATACATATCATACTGAAAAAGAGAAAAAATGTCAGACAAAAAGAGTGAGAAAGTTGCAAGGAGAAAGAACAAATAGATGTTATAACAAATCCGGTGCCAAACTCCTCTTCAACATGAAAAACACTTGTCGACCGCCATCTGAAAGAAAACAGAAGAGAGACAACACAAAAAAGAGGTACCAATTTACATGCATTACCACATACCATAACAGATATAAAATACTACCCATGAAATGCACACAAAGTGACCTGTGAAAAAAGATTGTTTATATATGCATACATATCATACTGAAAAAGAGAAAAAATGTCAGACAAAAAGAGTGAGAAAGTTGCAAGGAGAAAGAACAAATAGATGTTATAACAAATCCGATGCCAAACTCCTCTTCACCATGAAAAACAATTGTCGACTGCCATCTGTAAGAAAACAGAAGAGAGACAACACAAAAAAGAGATACCAACTTACATGCATTAACACATACAATAACAGATATAAAATACTACTTATGAAATGCACACAGTGACCTGTAAAAAAAAAAAGATCATATATGCATACTTATTATACTCGAAAAGAGAATAAAAAACAAACAAAAAGTGCAAGAAAGTTGCAAGGAGACAGTGCAAACACATGGTATGTGATAACAAATCCCATGCCCAACTCTTCATCAACATAAAAAATATTTCTCGAGCTCCATCTGGAAGACAAAATAGAGAAAACATAGAAAAAGAGAAAACAGCATACATGCATTTACACATACAATGGTAGATATAAAATATTACACATTGCAAAACTAAAGGATACTACAGGGTGGGCCATTTATATGGATACACCTGATCTATGTATACACCCTATATACCACATCATACCACCAATGTTTTTGTTCCAACAGTCTTGGAGGGATCTATCCAATGTGGGTTAGTGTCAGACCAATAGTGGTGGTTTTGTTTGTTAATTTTACCATTCACATACAATTATGTACCCATATAAATAGCCAAATTAAGGTGTATCCATATAAATAGCCCACCCTGTACTGTGGCCTCCTCCTCCCCAATAGCCACCCTATTCCTCTCCAGATTTATTTTATTTAACATTTAGTGTGCAAAATCTGCACAGTGAATGTGAAGACACAAATACGCCCAACTGCCACTGCCATAACAATTCACATGCACAACTCTTCTTCACCATGAAAAACAGTTGTCGACCGCTATCTGTAAGAGAACAGAAGAGAGACAACACAAAAAAGAGGTACCAATTTACATGCATTACCACATACCATAACAGTTATAAAATACTACCCATGAAATGCACACAAAGTGACCTGTGAAAAAAGATTGTTTATATATGCATACATATCATACTGAAAAAGAGAAAAAATGTCAGACAAAAAGAGTGAGAAAGTTGCAAGGAGAAAGAACAAATAGATGTTATAACAAATCCGATGCCAAACTCCTCTTCAACATGAAAAATACTTGTCGACCGCCACCTGAAAGAAAACAGAAGAGAGACAATACAAAAAAAGAGATACCAACTTACATGCATTAACACATACAATAACAGATATAAAATACTACTTATGAAATGCACACAGTGACCTGTAAAAAAAAAAAGATCATATATGCATACTTATTATACTCGAAAAGAGAATAAAAAACAAACAAAAAGTGCAAGAAAGTTGCAAGGAGACAGTGCAAACACATGGTATGTAATAACAAATCCCATGCCCAACTCTTCATCAACATAAAACATATTTCTCGAGCTCCATCTGGAAGACAAAATAGAGAAAACATAGAAAAAGAGAAAACAACATACATGCATTTACACATACAATGGTAGATATAAAATATTACACATTGCAAAACTAAAGGATACTACAGGGTGGGCCATTTATATGGATACACCTGATCTATGTATACACCCCATATACAACATCATACCACCACTTTTTTTGTTCCAACAGTCTTGGAGGGATCTATCCAATGTGGGTTAGTGTCAGACCAATAGTGGTGGTTTTGTTTGTTAATTTCACCATTCACATACAATTATGTACCCATATAAATAGCCAAATTAAGGTGTATCCATATAAATGGCCCGCCCTGTACTGTGGCCTCCTCCTCCCCAATAGCCACCCTATTCCTCTCCAGATTTATTTTCTTTAACAGTTAGTGTGCAAAATCTGCACAGTGAATGTGAAGACACAAATACGCCCAACTGCCACTGCCATAACAATTCACAAGCATACATATCATAGTGAAAAAGAGAGAAAAAAAATCAGACAAAAAGAGTAAGAAAGTTGCAAGTAGAAAGAACAAATAGATGTTATAACAAATCCGATGCCAAACTCCTCTTCACCATGAAAAACACTTGTTTACCGCCATCTGAAAGAAAACAGAAGAGAGACAATACAAAAAAGAGGTACCAATTTACATGCATTACCACATACCATAACAGTTATAAAATACTATCCATGAAATGCACACAAAGTGACCTGTGAAAAAAGATTGTTTATATATGCATACATATCATACTGAAAAAGAGAAAAAATGTCAGACAAAAAGAGTGAGAAAGTTGCAAGGAGAAAGAACAAATAGATGTTATAACAAATCTGGTGCCAAACTCCTCTTCAACATGAAAAACACTTGTCGACCGCCATCTGAAAGAAAACAGAAGAGAGACAACACAAAAAAGAGGTACCAATTTACATGCATTACCACTTACCATAACAGATATAAAATACTACCCATGAAATGCACACAAAGTGACCTGTGAAAAAAGATTGTTTATATATGCATACATATCATACTGAAAAAGAGAAAAAATGTCAGACAAAAAGAGTGAGAAAGTTGCAAGGAGAAAGAACAAATAGATGTTATAACAAATCCGATGCCAAACTCCTCTTCAACATGAAAAATACTTGTCGACCGCCACCTGAAAGAAAACAGAAGAGAGACAATACAAAAAAAGAGATACCAACTTACATGCATTAACACATACAATAACAGATATAAAATACTACTTATGACATGCACACAGTGACCTGTAAAAAAAAAAAAAGATCATATATGCATACTTATTATACTCGAAAAGAGAATAAAAAACAAACAAAAAGTGCAAGAAAGTTGCAAGGAGACAGTGCAAACACATGGTATGTGATAACAAATCCCATGCCCAACTCTTCATCAACATAAAACATATTTCTCGAGCTCCATCTGGAAGACAAAATAGAGAAAACATAGAAAAAGAGAAAACAACATACATGCATTTACACATACAATGGTAGATATAAAATATTACACATTGCAAAACTAAAGGATACTACAGGGTGGGCCATTTATATGGATACACCTGATCTATATATACACCCTATATACCACATCATACCACCAATGTTTTTGTTCCAACAGTCTTGGAGGGATCTATCCAATGTGGGTTAGTGTCAGACCAATAGTGGTGGTTTTGTTTGTTAATTTTACCATTCACATACAATTATGTACCCATATAAATAGCCAAATTAAGGTGTATCCATATAAATAGCCCACCCTGTACTGTGGCCTCCTCCTCCCCAATAGCCACCCTATTCCTCTCCAGATTTATTTTATTTAACATTTAGTGTGCAAAATCTGCACAGTGAATGTGAAGACACAAATACGCCCAACTGCCACTGCCATAACAATTCACATGCACAACTCTTCTTCACCATGAAAAACAGTTGTCGACCGCTATCTGTAAGAGAACAGAAGAGAGACAACACAAAAAAAGAGGTACCAATTTACATGCATTACCACATACCATAACAGATATAAAATACTACCCATGAAATGCACACAAAGTGACCTGTGAAGAAAGATTGTTTATATATGCATACATATCATACTGAAAAAGAGAAAAAATGTCAGACAAAAAGAGTGAGAAAGTTGCAAGGAGAAAGAACAAATAGATGTTATAACAAATCTGGTGCCAAACTCCTCTTCAACATGAAAAACACTTGTCGACCGCCATCTGAAAGAAAACAGAAGAGAGACAACACAAAAAAGAGGTACCAATTTACATGCATTACCACATACCATAACAGTTATAAAATACTACCCATGAAATGCACACAAAGTGACCTGTGAAAAAAGATTGTTTATATATGCATACATATCATACTGAAAAAGAGAAAAAATGTCAGACAAAAAGAGTGAGAAAGTTGCAAGGAGAAAGAACAAATAGATGTTATAACAAATCCGATGCCAAACTCCTCTTCACCATGAAAAACAATTGTCGACTGCCATCTGTAAGAAAACAGAAGAGAGACAACACAAAAAAGAGATACCAACTTACATGCATTAACACATACAATAACAGATATAAAATACTACTTATGAAATGCACACAGTGACCTGTAAAAAAAAAAAGATCATATATGCATACTTATTATACTCGAAAAGAGAATAAAAAACAAACAAAAAGTGCAAGAAAGTTGCAAGGAGACAGTGCAAACACATGGTATGTGATAACAAATCCCATGCCCAACTCTTCATCAACATAAAAAATATTTCTCGAGCTCCATCTGGAAGACAAAATAGAGAAAACATAGAAAAAGAGAAAACAGCATACATGCATTTACACATACAATGGTAGATATAAAATATTACACATTGCAAAACTAAAGGATACTACAGGGTGGGCCATTTATATGGATACACCTGATCTATATATACACCCTATATACCACATCATACCACCAATGTTTTTGTTCCAACAGTCTTGGAGGGATCTATCCAATGTGGGTTAGTGTCAGACCAATAGTGGTGGTTTTGTTTGTTAATTTTACCATTCACATACAATTATGTACCCATATAAATAGCCAAATTAAGGTGTATCCATATAAATAGCCCACCCTGTACTGTGGCCTCCTCCTCCCCAATAGCCACCCTATTCCTCTCCAGATTTATTTTATTTAACATTTAGTGTGCAAAATCTGCACAGTGAATGTGAAGACACAAATACGCCCAACTGCCACTGCCATAACAATTCACATGCACAACTCTTCTTCACCATGAAAAACAGTTGTCGACCGCTATCTGTAAGAGAACAGAAGAGAGACAACACAAAAAAGAGGTACCAATTTACATGCATTACCACATACCATAACAGTTATAAAATACTACCCATGAAATGCACACAAAGTGACCTGTGAAAAAAGATTGTTTATATATGCATACATATCATACTGAAAAAGAGAAAAAATGTCAGACAAAAAGAGTGAGAAAGTTGCAAGGAGAAAGAACAAATAGATGTTATAACAAATCCGATGCCAAACTCCTCTTCAACATGAAAAATACTTGTCGACCGCCACCTGAAAGAAAACAGAAGAGAGACAATACAAAAAAAGAGATACCAACTTACATGCATTAACACATACAATAACAGATATAAAATACTACTTATGAAATGCACACAGTGACCTGTAAAAAAAAAAAGATCATATATGCATACTTATTATACTCGAAAAGAGAATAAAAAACAAACAAAAAGTGCAAGAAAGTTGCAAGGAGACAGTGCAAACACATGGTATGTGATAACAAATCCCATGCCCAACTCTTCATCAACATAAAACATATTTCTCGAGCTCCATCTGGAAGACAAAATAGAGAAAACATAGAAAAAGAGAAAACAACATACATGCATTTACACATACAATGGTAGATATAAAATATTACACATTGCAAAACTAAAGGATACTACAGGGTGGGCCATTTATATGGATACACCTGATCTATGTATACACCCCATATACAACATCATACCACCACTTTTTTTGTTCCAACAGTCTTGGAGGGATCTATCCAATGTGGGTTAGTGTCAGACCAATAGTGGTGGTTTTGTTTGTTAATTTCACCATTCACATACAATTATGTACCCATATAAATAGCCAAATTAAGGTGTATCCATATAAATGGCCCGCCCTGTACTGTGGCCTCCTCCTCCCCAATAGCCACCCTATTCCTCTCCAGATTTATTTTCTTTAACAGTTAGTGTGCAAAATCTGCACAGTGAATGTGAAGACACAAATACGCCCAACTGCCACTGCCATAACAATTCACAAGCATACATATCATAGTGAAAAAGAGAGAAAAAAAATCAGACAAAAAGAGTAAGAAAGTTGCAAGTAGAAAGAACAAATAGATGTTATAACAAATCCGATGCCAAACTCCTCTTCACCATGAAAAACACTTGTTTACCGCCATCTGAAAGAAAACAGAAGAGAGACAATACAAAAAAGAGGTACCAATTTACATGCATTACCACATACCATAACAGTTATAAAATACTACCCATGAAATGCACACAAAGTGACCTGTGAAAAAAGATTGTTTATATATGCATGCATATCATACTGAAAAAGAGAAAAAATGTCAGACAAAAAGAGTGAGAAAGTTGCAAGGAGAAAGAACAAATAGATGTTATAACAAATCCGGTGCCAAACTCCTCTTCAACATGAAAAACACTTGTCGACCGCCATCTGAAAGAAAACAGAAGAGAGACAACACAAAAAAGAGGTACCAATTTACATGCATTACCACTTACCATAACAGATATAAAATACTACCCATGAAATGCACACAAAGTGACCTGTGAAAAAAGATTGTTTATATATGCATACATATCATACTGAAAAAGAGAAAAAATGTCAGACAAAAAGAGTGAGAAAGTTGCAAGGAGAAAGAATAAATAGATGTTATAACAAATCCGATGCCAAACTCCTCTTCAACATGAAAAATACTTGTCGACCGCCACCTGAAAGAAAACAGAAGAGAGACAATACAAAAAAAGAGATACCAACTTACATGCATTAACACATACAATAACAGATATAAAATACTACTTATGAAATGCACACAGTGACCTGTAAAAAAAAAAAGATCATATATGCATACTTATTATACTCGAAAAGAGAGTAAAAAACAAACAAAAAGTGCAAGAAAGTTGCAAGGAGACAGTGCAAACACATGGTATGTGATAACAAATCCCATGCCCAACTCTTCATCAACATAAAACATATTTCTCGAGCTCCATCTGGAAGACAAAATAGAGAAAACATAGAAAAAGAGAAAACAACATACATGCATTTACACATACAATGGTAGATATAAAATATTACACATTGCAAAACTAAAGGATACTACAGGGTGGGCCATTTATATGGATACACCTGATCTATATATACACCCTATATACCACATCATACCACCAATGTTTTTGTTCCAACAGTCTTGGAGGGATCTATCCAATGTGGGTTAGTGTCAGACCAATAGTGGTGGTTTTGTTTGTTAATTTTACCATTCACATACAATTATGTACCCATATAAATAGCCAAATTAAGGTGTATCCATATAAATAGCCCACCCTGTACTGTGGCCTCCTCCTCCCCAATAGCCACCCTATTCCTCTCCAGATTTATTTTATTTAACATTTAGTGTGCAAAATCTGCACAGTGAATGTGAAGACACAAATACGCCCAACTGCCACTGCCATAACAATTCACATGCACAACTCTTCTTCACCATGAAAAACAGTTGTCGACCGCTATCTGTAAGAGAACAGAAGAGAGACAACACAAAAAAAGAGGTACCAATTTACATGCATTACCACATACCATAACAGATATAAAATACTACCCATGAAATGCACACAAAGTGACCTGTGAAGAAAGATTGTTTATATATGCATACATATCATACTGAAAAAGAGAAAAAATGTCAGACAAAAAGAGTGAGAAAGTTGCAAGGAGAAAGAACAAATAGATGTTATAACAAATCTGGTGCCAAACTCCTCTTCAACATGAAAAACACTTGTCGACCGCCATCTGAAAGAAAACAGAAGAGAGACAACACAAAAAAGAGGTACCAATTTACATGCATTACCACATACCATAACAGTTATAAAATACTACCCATGAAATGCACACAAAGTGACCTGTGAAAAAAGATTGTTTATATATGCATACATATCATACTGAAAAAGAGAAAAAATGTCAGACAAAAAGAGTGAGAAAGTTGCAAGGAGAAAGAACAAATAGATGTTATAACAAATCCGATGCCAAACTCCTCTTCACCATGAAAAACAATTGTCGACTGCCATCTGTAAGAAAACAGAAGAGAGACAACACAAAAAAGAGATACCAACGTACATGCATTAACACATACAATAACAGATATAAAATACTACTTATGAAATGCACACAGTGACCTGTAAAAAAAAAAAGATCATATATGCATACTTATTATACTCGAAAAGAGAATAAAAAACAAACAAAAAGTGCAAGAAAGTTGCAAGGAGACAGTGCAAACACATGGTATGTGATAACAAATCCCATGCCCAACTCTTCATCAACATAAAAAATATTTCTCGAGCTCCATCTGGAAGACAAAATAGAGAAAACATAGAAAAAGAGAAAACAGCATACATGCATTTACACATACAATGGTAGATATAAAATATTACACATTGCAAAACTAAAGGATACTACAGGGTGGGCCATTTATATGGATACACCTGATCTATATATACACCCTATATACCACATCTAACACCAATGTTTTTGTTCCAACAGTCTTGGAGGGATCTATCCAATGTGGGTTAGTGTCAGACCAATAGTGGTGGTTTTGTTTGTTAATTTTACCATTCACATACAATTATGTACCCATATAAATAGCCAAATTAAGGTGTATCCATATAAATAGCCCACCCTGTACTGTGGCCTCCTCCTCCCCAATAGCCACCCTATTCCTCTCCAGATTTATTTTATTTAACATTTAGTGTGCAAAATCTGCACAGTGAATGTGAAGACACAAATACGCCCAACTGCCACTGCCATAACAATTCACATGCACAACTCTTCTTCACCATGAAAAACAGTTGTCGACCGCTATCTGTAAGAGAACAGAAGAGAGACAACACAAAAAAGAGGTACCAATTTACATGCATTACCACATACCATAACAGTTATAAAATACTACCCATGAAATGCACACAAAGTGACCTGTGAAAAAAGATTGTTTATATATGCATACATATCATACTGAAAAAGAGAAAAAATGTCAGACAAAAAGAGTGAGAAAGTTGCAAGGAGAAAGAACAAATAGATGTTATAACAAATCCGATGCCAAACTCCTCTTCAACATGAAAAATACTTGTCGACCGCCACCTGAAAGAAAACAGAAGAGAGACAATACAAAAAAAGAGATACCAACTTACATGCATTAACACATACAATAACAGATATAAAATACTACTTATGAAATGCACACAGTGACCTGTAAAAAAAAAAAGATCATATATGCATACTTATTATACTCGAAAAGAGAATAAAAAACAAACAAAAAGTGCAAGAAAGTTGCAAGGAGACAGTGCAAACACATGGTATGTGATAACAAATCCCATGCCCAACTCTTCATCAACATAAAACATATTTCTCGAGCTCCATCTGGAAGACAAAATAGAGAAAACATAGAAAAAGAGAAAACAACATACATGCATTTACACATACAATGGTAGATATAAAATATTACACATTGCAAAACTAAAGGATACTACAGGGTGGGCCATTTATATGGATACACCTGATCTATGTATACACCCCATATACAACATCATACCACCAATTTTTTTGTTCCAACAGTCTTGGAGGGATCTATCCAATGTGGGTTAGTGTCAGACCAATAGTGGTGGTTTTGTTTGTTAATTTCACCATTCACATACAATTATGTACCCATATAAATAGCCAAATTAAGGTGTATCCATATAAATGGCCCGCCCTGTACTGTGGCCTCCTCCTCCCCAATAGCCACCCTATTCCTCTCCAGATTTATTTTCTTTAACAGTTAGTGTGCAAAATCTGCACAGTGAATGTGAAGACACAAATACGCCCAACTGCCACTGCCATAACAATTCACAAGCATACATATCATAGTGAAAAAGAGAGAAAAAAATCAGACAAAAAGAGTAAGAAAGTTGCAAGTAGAAAGAACAAATAGATGTTATAACAAATCCGATGCCAAACTCCTCTTCACCATGAAAAACACTTGTTTACCGCCATCTGAAAGAAAACAGAAGAGAGACAATACAAAAAAGAGGTACCAATTTACATGCATTACCACATACCATAACAGTTATAAAATACTACCCATGAAATGCACACAAAGTGACCTGTGAAAAAAGATTGTTTATATATGCATGCATATCATACTGAAAAAGAGAAAAAATGTCAGACAAAAAGAGTGAGAAAGTTGCAAGGAGAAAGAACAAATAGATGTTATAACAAATCCGGTGCCAAACTCCTCTTCAACATGAAAAACACTTGTCGACCGCCATCTGAAAGAAAACAGAAGAGAGACAACACAAAAAAGAGGTACCAATTTACATGCATTACCACTTACCATAACAGATATAAAATACTACCCATGAAATGCACACAAAGTGACCTGTGAAAAAAGATTGTTTATATATGCATACATATCATACTGAAAAAGAGAAAAAATGTCAGACAAAAAGAGTGAGAAAGTTGCAAGGAGAAAGAACAAATAGATGTTATAACAAATCCGGTGTCAAACTCCTCTTCACCATGAAAAACACTTGTCGACCGCCATCTGAAAGAAAACAGAAGAGAGACAACACAAAAAAGAGGTACCAATTTACATGCATTAACACATACAATAACAGATATAAAATACTACTCATGAAATGCACACAGTGACCTGTAAAAAAAAAAGATCATATATGCATACTTATTATACTCGAAAAGAGAATAAAAAACAAAAAAAAAAGTGCAAGAAAGTTGCAAGGAGACAGTGCAAACACATGGTATGTGATAACAAATCCCATGCCCAACTCTTCATCAACATAAAAAATATTTCTCGAGCTCCATCTGGAAGACAAAATAGAGACAACACAGAAAAAGAGAAAACAGCATACATGCATTTACACATACAATGTAAGATATACAATATTACACATTGCAAAACTAAAGGATACTACAGGGTGGGCCATTTATATGGATACACCTGATCTATATATACACCCTATATACCACATCATACCACCAATGTTTTTGTTCCAACAGTCTTGGAGGGATCTATCCAATGTGGGTTAGTGTCAGACCAATAGTGGTGGTTTTGTTTGTTAATTTTACCATTCACATACAATTATGTACCCATATAAATAGCCAAATTAAGGTGTATCCATATAAATAGCCCACCCTGTACTGTGGCCTCCTCCTCCCCAATAGCCACCCTATTCCTCTCCAGATTTATTTTATTTAACCTTTAGTGTGCAAAATCTGCACAGTGAATGTGAAGACACAAATACGCCCAACTGCCACTGCCATAACAATTCACATGCACAACTCTTCTTCACCATGAAAAACAGTTGTCGACCGCCATCTGTAAGAGAACAGAAGAGAGACAACACAAAAAAAGAGGTACCAATTTACATGCATTACCACATACCATAACAGATATAAAATACTACCCATGAAATGCACACAAAGTGACCTGTGAAAAAAGATTGTTTATATATGCATACATATCATACTGAAAAAGAGAAAAAATGTCAGACAAAAAGAGTGAGAAAGTTGCAAGGAGAAAGAACAAATAGATGTTATAACAAATCCGATGCCAAACTCCTCTTCAACATGAAAAATACTTTTCGACCGCCATCTGAAAGAAAACAGAAGAGAGACAATACAAAAAAGAGATACCAACTTACATGCATTAACACATACTATAACAGATATAAAATACTACCCATGAAATGCATACAGTGACCTGTAAAAAAAAAAGTTCATATATGCATACTTATTATACTGGAAAATAAAATAAAAAACAAAGTGCAAGAAAGTTGCAAGGAGACAGAGCAAACACATGGTATGTGATAACAAATCCCATGCCCAACTCTTCATCAACATAAAAAATATTTCTCGAGCTCCATCTGGAAGACAAAAGAGAGACAACACAGAAAAATAGAAAACAGCATACATGCATTTACACATAGAATGCAAGATATAAAATATTACACATTGCAAAACTAAAGGATACTACAGGGTGGGCCATTTGTATGGATACACCTGATCTATGTATACACCCCATATACAACATCATACCACCAATTTTTTTGTTCCAACAGACTTGGAGGGATCTATCCAATGTGGGTTAGTGTCAGACCAATAGTGGTGGTTTTGTTTGTTAATTTCACCATTCACATACAATTATGTACCCATATAAATAGCCAAATTAAGGTGTATCCATATAAATGGCCCGCCCTGTACTGTGGCCTCCTCCTCCCCAATAGCCACCCTATTCCTCTCCAGATTTATTTTCTTTAACAGTTAGTGTGCAAAATCTGCACAGTGAATGTGAAGACACAAATACGCCCAACTGCCACTGCCATAACAATTCACAAGCATACATATCATAGTGAAAAAGAGAGAAAAAAAATCAGACAAAAAGAGTAAGAAAGTTGCAAGTAGAAAGAACAAATAGATGTTATAACAAATCCGATGCCAAATTCCTCTTCACCATGAAAAACACTTGTTTACTGCCATCTGAAAGAAAACAGAAGAGAGACAACACAAAAAAGAGGTACCAATTTACATGCATTACCACATACCATAACAGATATAAAATACTACCCATGAAATGCACACAAAGTGACCTGTGAAAAAAGATTGTTTATATATGCATACATATCATACTGAAAAAGAGAAAAAATGTCAGACAAAAAGAGTGAGAAAGTTGCAAGGAGAAAGAACAAATAGATGTTATAACAAATCCGGTGCCAAACTCCTCTTCAACATGAAAAACACTTGTCGACCGCCATCTGAAAGAAAACAGAAGAGAGACAACACAAAAAAGAGGTACCAATTTACATGCATTACCACTTACCATAACAGATATAAAATACTACCCATGAAATGCACACAAAGTGACCTGTGAAAAAAGATTGTTTATATATGCATACATATCATACTGAAAAAGAGAAAAAATGTCAGACAAAAAGAGTGAGAAAGTTGCAAGGAGAAAGAACAAATAGATGTTATAACAAATCCGATGCCAAACTCCTCTTCAACATGAAAAATACTTGTCGACCGCCACCTGAAAGAAAACAGAAGAGAGACAATACAAAAAAAGAGATACCAACTTACATGCATTAACACATACAATAACAGATATAAAATACTACTTGTGAAATGCACACAGTGACCTGTAAAAAAAAAAAGATCATATATGCATACTTATTATACTCGAAAAGAGAATAAAAAACAAACAAAAAGTGCAAGAAAGTTGCAAGGAGACAGTGCAAACACATGGTATGTGATAACAAATTCCATGCCCAACTCTTCATCAACATAAAAAATATTTCTCGAGCTCCATCTGGAAGACAAAAGAGAGACAACACAGAAAAAGAGAAAACAGCATACATGCATTTACACATACAATGTAAGATATACAATATTACACATTGCAAAACTAAAGGATACTACAGGGTGGGCCATTTATATGGATACACCTGATCTATATATACACCCTATATACCACATCATACCACCAATGTTTTTGTTCCAACAGTCTTGGAGGGATCTATCCAATGTGGGTTAGTGTCAGACCAATAGTGGTGGTTTTGTTTGTTAATTTTACCATTCACATACAATTATGTACCCATATAAATAGCCATATTAAGGTGTATCCATATAAATAGCCCACCCTGTACTGTGGCCTCCTCCTCCCCAATAGCCACCCTATTCCTCTCCAGATTTATTTTATTTAACCTTTAGTGTGCAAAATCTGCACAGTGAATGTGAAGACACAAATACGCCCAACTGCCACTGCCATAACAATTCACATGCACAACTCTTCTTCACCATGAAAAACAGTTGTCGACCGCCATCTGTAAGAGAACAGAAGAGAGACAACACAAAAAAAGAGGTACCAATTTACATGCATTACCACATACCATAACAGATATAAAATACTACCCATGAAATGCACACAAAGTGACCTGTGAAAAAAGATTGTTTATATATGCATACATATCATACTGAAAAAGAGAAAAAATGTCAGACAAAAAGAGTGAGAAAGTTGCAAGGAGAAAGAACAAATAGATGTTATAACAAATCCGATGCCAAACTCCTCTTCAACATGAAAAATACTTTTCGACCGCCATCTGAAAGAAAACAGAAGAGAGACAATACAAAAAAGAGATACCAACTTACATGCATTAACACATACTATAACAGATATAAAATACTACCCATGAAATGCATACAGTGACCTGTAAAAAAAAAAGTTCATATATGCATACTTATTATACTGGAAAATAAAATAAAAAACAAAGTGCAAGAAAGTTGCAAGGAGACAGAGCAAACACATGGTATGTGATAACAAATCCCATGCCCAACTCTTCATCAACATAAAAAATATTTCTCGAGCTCCATCTGGAAGACAAAAGAGAGACAACACAGAAAAATAGAAAACAGCATACATGCATTTACACATAGAATGCAAGATATAAAATATTACACATTGCAAAACTAAAGGATACTACAGGGTGGGCCATTTGTATGGATACACCTGATCTATGTATACACCCCATATACAACATCATACCACCAATTTTTTTGTTCCAACAGTCTTGGAGGGATCTATCCAATGTGGGTTAGTGTCAGACCAATAGTGGTGGTTTTGTTTGTTAATTTCACCATTCACATACAATTATGTACCCATATAAATAGCCAAATTAAGGTGTATCCATATAAATGGCCCGCCCTGTACTGTGGCCTCCTCCTCCCCAATAGCCACCCTATTCCTCTCCAGATTTATTTTCTTTAACAGTTAGTGTGCAAAATCTGCACAGTGAATGTGAAGACACAAATACGCCCAACTGCCACTGCCATAACAATTCACAAGCATACATATCATAGTGAAAAAGAGAGAAAAAAAATCAGACAAAAAGAGTAAGAAAGTTGCAAGTAGAAAGAACAAAAAGATGTTATAACAAATCCGATGCCAAATTCCTCTTCACCATGAAAAACACTTGTTTACCGCCATCTGAAAGAAAACAGAAGAGAGACAACACAAAAAAGAGGTACCAATTTACATGCATTACCACATACCATAACAGATATAAAATACTACCCATGAAATGCACACAAAGTGACCTGTGAAAAAAGATTGTTTATATATGCATACATATCATACTGAAAAAGAGAAAAAATGTCAGACAAAAAGAGTGAGAAAGTTGCAAGGAGAAAGAACAAATAGATGTTATAACAAATCCGGTGCCAAACTCCTCTTCAACATGAAAAACACTTGTCGACCGCCATCTGAAAGAAAACAGAAGAGAGACAACACAAAAAAGAGGTACCAATTTACATGCATTACCACTTACCATAACAGATATAAAATACTACCCATGAAATGCACACAAAGTGACCTGTGAAAAAAGATTGTTTATATATGCATACATATCATACTGAAAAAGAGAAAAAATGTCAGACAAAAAGAGTGAGAAAGTTGCAAGGAGAAAGAACAAATAGATGTTATAACAAATCCGATGCCAAACTCCTCTTCAACATGAAAAATACTTGTCGACCGCCACCTGAAAGAAAACAGAAGAGAGACAATACAAAAAAAGAGATACCAACTTACATGCATTAACACATACAATAACAGATATAAAATACTACTTATGAAATGCACACAGTGACCTGTAAAAAAAAAAAGATCATATATGCATACTTATTATACTCGAAAAGAGAATAAAAAACAAACAAAAAAGTGCAAGAAAGTTGCAAGGAGACAGTGCAAACACATGGTATGTGATAACAAATCCCATGCCCAACTCTTCATCAACATAAAAAATATTTCTCGAGCTCCATCTGGAAGACAAAATAGAAACAACACAGAAAAAGAGAAAACAGCATACATGCATTTACACATACAATGTAAGATATACAATATTACACATTGCAAAACTAAAGGATACTACAGGGTGGGCCATTTATATGGATACACCTGATCTATATATACACCCTATATACCACATCATACCACCAATGTTTTTGTTCCAACAGTCTTGGAGGGATCTATCCAATGTGGGTTAGTGTCAGACCAATAGTGGTGGTTTTGTTTGTTAATTTTACCATTCACATACAATTATGTACCCATATAAATAGCCAAATTAAGGTGTATCCATATAAATAGCCCACCCTGTACTGTGGCCTCCTCCTCCCCAATAGCCACCCTATTCCTCTCCAGATTTATTTTATTTAACCTTTAGTGTGCAAAATCTGCACAGTGAATGTGAAGACACAAATACGCCCAACTGCCACTGCCATAACAATTCACATGCACAACTCTTCTTCACCATGAAAAACAGTTGTCGACCGCCATCTGTAAGAGAACAGAAGAGAGACAACACAAAAAAAGAGGTACCAATTTACATGCATTACCACATACCATAACAGATATAAAATACTACCCATGAAATGCACACAAAGTGACCTGTGAAAAAAGATTGTTTATATATGCATACATATCATACTGAAAAAGAGAAAAAATGTCAGACAAAAAGAGTGAGAAAGTTGCAAGGAGAAAGAACAAATAGATGTTATAACAAATCCGATGCCAAACTCCTCTTCAACATGAAAAATACTTTTCGACCGCCATCTGAAAGAAAACAGAAGAGAGACAATACAAAAAAGAGATACCAACTTACATGCATTAACACATACTATAACAGATATAAAATACTACCCATGAAATGCATACAGTGACCTGTAAAAAAAAAAGTTCATATATGCATACTTATTATACTGGAAAATAAAATAAAAAACAAAGTGCAAGAAAGTTGCAAGGAGACAGAGCAAACACATGGTATGTGATAACAAATCCCATGCCCAACTCTTCATCAACATAAAAAATATTTCTCGAGCTCCATCTGGAAGACAAAAGAGAGACAACACAGAAAAATAGAAAACAGCATACATGCATTTACACATAGAATGCAAGATATAAAATATTACACATTGCAAAACTAAAGGATACTACAGGGTGGGCCATTTGTATGGATACACCTGATCTATGTATACACCCCATATACAACATCATACCACCAATTTTTTTGTTCCAACAGTCTTGGAGGGATCTATCCAATGTGGGTTAGTGTCAGACCAATAGTCGTGGTTTTGTTTGTTAATTTCACCATTCACATACAATTATGTACCCATATAAATAGCCAAATTAAGGTGTATCCATATAAATGGCCCGCCCTGTACTGTGGCCTCCTCCTCCCCAATAGCCACCCTATTCCTCTCCAGATTTATTTTCTTTAACAGTTAGTGTGCAAAATCTGCACAGTGAATGTGAAGACACAAATACGCCCAACTGCCACTGCCATAACAATTCACAAGCATACATATCATAGTGAAAAAGAGAGAAAAAAAATCAGACAAAAAGAGTAAGAAAGTTGCAAGTAGAAAGAACAAATAGATGTTATAACAAATCCAATGCCAAATTCCTCTTCACCATGAAAAACACTTGTTTACCGCCATCTGAAAGAAAACAGAAGAGAGACAACACAAAAAAGAGGTACCAATTTACATGCATTACCACATACCATA
Source organism: Hyperolius riggenbachi (assembly GCF_040937935.1). Lineage (NCBI taxonomy): Eukaryota > Metazoa > Chordata > Amphibia > Anura > Hyperoliidae > Hyperolius > Hyperolius riggenbachi. The sequence continues at coordinate 86,920,740 of NC_090653.1, read as the reverse complement.
ACAGATATAAAATACTACCCATGAAATGCACACAAAGTGACCTGTGAAAAAAGATTGTTTATATATGCATACATATCATACTGAAAAAGAGAAAAAATGTCAGACAAAAAGAGTGAGAAAGTTGCAAGGAGAAAGAACAAATAGATGTTATAACAAATCCGGTGCCAAACTCCTCTTCAACATGAAAAACACTTGTCGACCGCCATCTGAAAGAAAACAGAAGAGAGACAACACAAAAAAGAGGTACCAATTTACATGCATTACCACTTACCATAACAGATATAAAATACTACCCATGAAATGCACACAAAGTGACCTGTGAAAAAAGATTGTTTATATATGCATACATATCATACTGAAAAAGAGAAAAAATGTCAGACAAAAAGAGTGAGAAAGTTGCAAGGAGAAAGAACAAATAGATGTTATAACAAATCCGATGCCAAACTCCTCTTCAACATGAAAAATACTTGTCGACCGCCACCTGAAAGAAAACAGAAGAGAGACAATACAAAAAAAGAGATACCAACTTACATGCATTAACACATACAATAACAGATATAAAATACTACTTATGAAATGCACACAGTGACCTGTAAAAAAAAAAAGATCATATATGCATACTTATTATACTCGAAAAGAGAATAAAAAACAAACAAAAAAGTGCAAGAAAGTTGCAAGGAGACAGTGCAAACACATGGTATGTGATAACAAATCCCATGCCCAACTCTTCATCAACATAAAAAATATTTCTCGAGCTCCATCTGGAAGACAAAATAGAGACAACACAGAAAAAGAGAAAACAGCATACATGCATTTACACATACAATGTAAGATATACAATATTACACATTGCAAAACTAAAGGATACTACAGGGTGGGCCATTTATATGGATACACCTGATCTATATATACACCCTATATACCACATCATACCACCAATGTTTTTGTTCCAACAGTCTTGGAGGGATCTATCCAATGTGGGTTAGTGTCAGACCAATAGTGGTGGTTTTGTTTGTTAATTTTACCATTCACATACAATTATGTACCCATATAAATAGCCAAATTAAGGTGTATCCATATAAATAGCCCACCCTGTACTGTGGCCTCCTCCTCCCCAATAGCCACCCTATTCCTCTCCAGATTTATTTTATTTAACCTTTAGTGTGCAAAATCTGCACAGTGAATGTGAAGACACAAATACGCCCAACTGCCACTGCCATAACAATTCACATGCACAACTCTTCTTCACCATGAAAAACAGTTGTCGACCGCCATCTGTAAGAGAACAGAAGAGAGACAACACAAAAAAAGAGGTACCAATTTACATGCATTACCACATACCATAACAGATATAAAATACTACCCATGAAATGCACACAAAGTGACCTGTGAAAAAAGATTGTTTATATATGCATACATATCATACTGAAAAAGAGAAAAAATGTCAGACAAAAAGAGTGAGAAAGTTGCAAGGAGAAAGAACAAATAGATGTTATAACAAATCCGATGCCAAACTCCTCTTCAACATGAAAAATACTTTTCGACCGCCATCTGAAAGAAAACAGAAGAGAGACAATACAAAAAAGAGATACCAACTTACATGCATTAACACATACTATAACAGATATAAAATACTACCCATGAAATGCATACAGTGACCTGTAAAAAAAAAAGTTCATATATGCATACTTATTATACTGGAAAATAAAATAAAAAACAAAGTGCAAGAAAGTTGCAAGGAGACAGAGCAAACACATGGTATGTGATAACAAATCCCATGCCCAACTCTTCATCAACATAAAAATATTTCTCGAGCTCCATCTGGAAGACAAAAGAGAGACAACACAGAAAAATAGAAAACAGCATACATGCATTTACACATAGAATGCAAGATATAAAATATTACACATTGCAAAACTAAAGGATACTACAGGGTGGGCCATTTGTATGGATACACCTGATCTATGTATACACCCCATATACAACATCATACCACCATTTTTTTTGTTCCAACAGTCTTGGAGGGATCTATCCAATGTGGGTTAGTGTCAGACCAATAGTGGTGGTTTTGTTTGTTAATTTCACCATTCACATACAATTATGTACCCATATAAATAGCCAAATTAAGGTGTATCCATATAAATGGCCCGCCCTGTACTGTGGCCTCCTCCTCCCCAATAGCCACCCTATTCCTCTCCAGATTTATTTTCTTTAACAGTTAGTGTGCAAAATCTGCACAGTGAATGTGAAGACACAAATACGCCCAACTGCCACTGCCATAACAATTCACAAGCATACATATCATAGTGAAAAAGAGAGAAAAAAAATCAGACAAAAAGAGTAAGAAAGTTGCAAGTAGAAAGAACAAATAGATGTTATAACAAATCCGATGCCAAATTCCTCTTCACCATGAAAAACACTTGTTTACCGCCATCTGAAAGAAAACAGAAGAGAGACAACACAAAAAAGAGGTACCAATTTACATGCATTACCACATACCATAACAGATATAAAATACTACCCATGAAATGCACACAAAGTGACCTGTGAAAAAAGATTGTTTATATATGCATACATATCATACTGAAAAAGAGAAAAAATGTCAGACAAAAAGAGTGAGAAAGTTGCAAGGAGAAAGAACAAATAGATGTTATAACAAATCCGGTGCCAAACTCCTCTTCAACATGAAAAACACTTGTCGACCGCCATCTGAAAGAAAACAGAAGAGAGACAACACAAAAAAGAGGTACCAATTTACATGCATTACCACTTACCATAACAGATATAAAATACTACCCATGAAATGCACACAAAGTGACCTGTGAAAAAAGATTGTTTATATATGCATACATATCATACTGAAAAAGAGAAAAAATGTCAGACAAAAAGAGTGAGAAAGTTGCAAGGAGAAAGAACAAATAGATGTTATAACAAATCCGATGCCAAACTCCTCTTCAACATGAAAAATACTTGTCGACCGCCACCTGAAAGAAAACAGAAGAGAGACAATACAAAAAAAGAGATACCAACTTACATGCATTAACACATACAATAACAGATATAAAATACTACTTATGAAATGCACACAGTGACCTGTAAAAAAAAAAAGATCATATATGCATACTTATTATACTCGAAAAGAGAATAAAAAACAAACAAAAAAGTGCAAGAAAGTTGCAAGGAGACAGTGCAAACACATGGTATGTGATAACAAATCCCATGCCCAACTCTTCATCAACATAAAAAATATTTCTCGAGCTCCATCTGGAAGACAAAATAGAGACAACACAGAAAAAGAGAAAACAGCATACATGCATTTACACATACAATGTAAGATATACAATATTACACATTGCAAAACTAAAGGATACTACAGGGTGGGCCATTTATATGGATACACCTGATCTATATATACACCCTATATACCACATCATACCACCAATGTTTTTGTTCCAACAGTCTTGGAGGGATCTATCCAATGTGGGTTAGTGTCAGACCAATAGTGGTGGTTTTGTTTGTTAATTTCACCATTCACATACAATTATGTACCCATATAAATAGCCAAATTAAGGTGTATCCATATAAATAGCCCACCCTGTACTGTGGCCTCCTCCTCCCCAATAGCCACCCTATTCCTCTCCAGATTTATTTTATTTAACCTTTAGTGTGCAAAATCTGCACAGTGAATGTGAAGACACAAATACGCCCAACTGCCACTGCCATAACAATTCACATGCACAACTCTTCTTCACCATGAAAAACAGTTGTCGACCGCCATCTGTAAGAGAACAGAAGAGAGACAACACAAAAAAAGAGGTACCAATTTACATGCATTACCACATACCATAACAGATATAAAATACTACCCATGAAATGCACACAAAGTGACCTGTGAAAAAAGATTGTTTATATATGCATACATATCATACTGAAAAAGAGAAAAAATGTCAGACAAAAAGAGTGAGAAAGTTGCAAGGAGAAAGAACAAATAGATGTTATAACAAATCCGATGCCAAACTCCTCTTCAACATGAAAAATACTTTTCGACCGCCATCTGAAAGAAAACAGAAGAGAGACAATACAAAAAAGAGATACCAACTTACATGCATTAACACATACTATAACAGATATAAAATACTACCCATGAAATGCATACAGTGACCTGTAAAAAAAAAAGTTCATATATGCATACTTATTATACTGGAAAATAAAATAAAAAACAAAGTGCAAGAAAGTTGCAAGGAGACAGAGCAAACACATGGTATGTGATAACAAATCCCATGCCCAACTCTTCATCAACATAAAAAATATTTCTCGAGCTCTATCTGGAAGACAAAAGAGAGACAACACAGAAAAATAGAAAACAGCATACATGCATTTACACATAGAATGCAAGATATAAAATATTACACATTGCAAAACTAAAGGATACTACAGGGTGGGCCATTTGTATGGATACACCTGATCTATGTATACACCCCATATACAACATCATACCACCAATTTTTTTGTTCCAACAGTCTTGGAGGGATCTATCCAATGTGGGTTAGTGTCAGACCAATTGTGGTGGTTTTGTTTGTTAATTTCACCATTCACATACAATTATGTACCCATATAAATAGCCAAATTAAGGTGTATCCATAGAAATGGCCCGCCCTGTACTGTGGCCTCCTCCTCCCCAATAGCCACCCTATTCCTCTCCAGATTTATTTTCTTTAACAGTTAGTGTGCAAAATCTGCACAGTGAATGTGAAGACACAAATACGCCCAACTGCCACTGCCATAACAATTCACAAGCATACATATCATAGTGAAAAAGGAGAAAAAAAATCAGACAAAAAGAGTAAGAAAGTTGCAAGTAGAAAGAACAAATAGATGTTATAACAAATCCGATGCCAAATTCCTCTTCACCATGAAAAACACTTGTTTACCGCCATCTGAAAGAAAACAGAAGAGAGACAACACAAAAAAGAGGTACCAATTTACATGCATTACCACATACCATAACAGATATAAAATACTACCCATGAAATGCACACAAAGTGACCTGTGAAAAAAGATTGTTTATATATGCATACATATCATACTGAAAAAGAGAAAAAATGTCAGACAAAAAGAGTGAGAAAGTTGCAAGGAGAAAGAACAAATAGATGTTATAACAAATCCGGTGCCAAACTCCTCTTCAACATGAAAAACACTTGTCGACCGCCATCTGAAAGAAAACAGAAGAGAGACAACACAAAAAAGAGGTACCAATTTACATGCATTACCACTTACCATAACAGATATAAAATACTACCCATGAAATGCACACAAAGTGACCTGTGAAAAAAGATTGTTTATATATGCATACATATCATACTGAAAAAGAGAAAAAATGTCAGACAAAAAGAGTGAGAAAGTTGCAAGGAGAAAGAACAAATAGATGTTATAACAAATCCGATGCCAAACTCCTCTTCAACATGAAAAATACTTGTCGACCGCCACCTGAAAGAAAACAGAAGAGAGACAATACAAAAAAAGAGATACCAAATTACATGCATTAACACATACAATAACAGATATAAAATACTACTTATGAAATGCACACAGTGACCTGTAAAAAAAAAAAGATCATATATGCATACTTATTATACTCGAAAAGAGAATAAAAAACAAACAAAAAAGTGCAAGAAAGTTGCAAGGAGACAGTGCAAACACATGGTATGTGATAACAAATCCCATGCCCAACTCTTCATCAACATAAAAAATATTTCTCGAGCTCCATCTGGAAGACAAAATAGAGACAACACAGAAAAAGAGAAAACAGCATACATGCATTTACACATACAATGTAAGATATACAATATTACACATTGCAAAACTAAAGGATACTACAGGGTGGGCCATTTATATGGATACACCTGATCTATATATACACCCTATATACCACATCATACCACCAATGTTTTTGTTCCAACAGTCTTGGAGGGATCTATCCAATGTGGGTTAGTGTCAGACCAATAGTGGTGGTTTTGTTTGTTAATTTCACCATTCACATACAATTATGTACCCATATAAATAGCCAAATTAAGGTGTATCCATATAAATAGCCCACCCTGTACTGTGGCCTCCTCCTCCCCAATAGCCACCCTATTCCTCTCCAGATTTATTTTATTTAACCTTTAGTGTGCAAAATCTGCACAGTGAATGTGAAGACACAAATACGCCCAACTGCCACTGCCATAACAATTCACATGCACAACTCTTCTTCACCATGAAAAACAGTTGTCGACCGCCATCTGTAAGAGAACAGAAGAGAGACAACACAAAAAAAGAGGTACCAATTTACATGCATTACCACATACCATAACAGATATAAAATACTACCCATGAAATGCACACAAAGTGACCTGTGAAAAAAGATTGTTTATATATGCATACATATCATACTGAAAAAGAGAAAAAATGTCAGACAAAAAGAGTGAGAAAGTTGCAAGGAGAAAGAACAAATAGATGTTATAACAAATCCGATGCCAAACTCCTCTTCAACATGAAAAATACTTTTCGACCGCCATCTGAAAGAAAACAGAAGAGAGACAATACAAAAAAGAGATACCAACTTACATGCATTAACACATACTATAACAGATATAAAATACTACCCATGAAATGCATACAGTGACCTGTAAAAAAAAAAGTTCATATATGCATACTTATTATACTGGAAAATAAAATAAAAAACAAAGTGCAAGAAAGTTGCAAGGAGACAGAGCAAACACATGGTATGTGATAACAAATCCCATGCCCAACTCTTCATCAACATAAAAAATATTTCTCGAGCTCTATCTGGAAGACAAAAGAGAGACAACACAGAAAAATAGAAAACAGCATACATGCATTTACACATAGAATGCAAGATATAAAATATTACACATTGCAAAACTAAAGGATACTACAGGGTGGGCCATTTGTATGGATACACCTGATCTATGTATACACCCCATATACAACATCATACCACCAATTTTTTTGTTCCAACAGTCTTGGAGGGATCTATCCAATGTGGGTTAGTGTCAGACCAATAGTGGTGGTTTTGTTTGTTAATTTCACCATTCACATACAATTATGTACCCATATAAATAGCCAAATTAAGGTGTATCCATAGAAATGGCCCGCCCTGTACTGTGGCCTCCTCCTCCCCAATAGCCACCCTATTCCTCTCCAGATTTATTTTCTTTAACAGTTAGTGTGCAAAATCTGCACAGTGAATGTGAAGACACAAATACGCCCAACTGCCACTGCCATAACAATTCACAAGCATACATATCATAGTGAAAAAGGAGAAAAAAAATCAGACAAAAAGAGTAAGAAAGTTGCAAGTAGAAAGAACAAATAGATGTTATAACAAATCCGATGCCAAATTCCTCTTCACCATGAAAAACACTTGTTTACCGCCATCTGAAAGAAAACAGAAGAGAGACAACACAAAAAAGAGGTACCAATTTACATGCATTACCACATACCATAACAGATATAAAATACTACCCATGAAATGCACACAAAGTGACCTGTGAAAAAAGATTGTTTATATATGCATACATATCATACTGAAAAAGAGAAAAAATGTCAGACAAAAAGAGTGAGAAAGTTGCAAGGAGAAAGAACAAATAGATGTTATAACAAATCCGGTGCCAAACTCCTCTTCAACATGAAAAACACTTGTCGACCGCCATCTGAAAGAAAACAGAAGAGAGACAACACAAAAAAGAGGTACCAATTTACATGCATTACCACTTACCATAACATATATAAAATACTACCCATGAAATGCACACAAAGTGACCTGTGAAAAAAGATTGTTTATATATGCATACATATCATACTGAAAAAGAGAAAAAATGTCAGACAAAAAGAGTGAGAAAGTTGCAAGGAGAAAGAACAAATAGATGTTATAACAAATCCGATGCCAAACTCCTCTTCAACATGAAAAATACTTGTCGACCGCCACCTGAAAGAAAACAGAAGAGAGACAATACAAAAAAAGAGATACCAAATTACATGCATTAACACATACAATAACAGATATAAAATACTACTTATGAAATGCACACAGTGACCTGTAAAAAAAAAAAGATCATATATGCATACTTATTATACTCGAAAAGAGAATAAAAAACAAACAAAAAAGTGCAAGAAAGTTGCAAGGAGACAGTGCAAACACATGGTATGTGATAACAAATCCCATGCCCAACTCTTCATCAACATAAAAAATATTTCTCGAGCTCCATCTGGAAGACAAAATAGAGACAACACAGAAAAAGAGAAAACAGCATACATGCATTTACACATACAATGTAAGATATACAATATTACACATTGCAAAACTAAAGGATACTACAGGGTGGGCCATTTATATGGATACACCTGATCTATATATACACCCTATATACCACATCATACCACCAATGTTTTTGTTCCAACAGTCTTGGAGGGATCTATCCAATGTGGGTTAGTGTCAGACCAATAGTGGTGGTTTTGTTTGTTAATTTTACCATTCACATACAATTATGTACCCATATAAATAGCCAAATTAAGGTGTATCCATATAAATAGCCCACCCTGTACTGTGGCCTCCTCCTCCCCAATAGCCACCCTATTCCTCTCCAGATTTATTTTCTTTAACCTTTAGTGTGCAAAATCTGCACAGTGAATGTGAAGACACAAATACGCCCAACTGCCACTGCCATAACAATTCACATGCACAACTCTTCTTCACCATGAAAAACAGTTGTCGACCGCCATCTGTAAGAGAACAGAAGAGAGACAACACAAAAAAAGAGGTACCAATTTACATGCATTACCACATACCATAACAGATATAAAATACTACCCATGAAATGCACACAAAGTGACCTGTGAAAAAAGATTGTTTATATATGCATACATATCATACTGAAAAAGAGAAAAAATGTCAGACAAAAAGAGTGAGAAAGTTGCAAGGAGAAAGAACAAATAGATGTTATAACAAATCCGATGCCAAACTCCTCTTCAACATGAAAAATACTTTTCGACCGCCATCTGAAAGAAAACAGAAGAGAGACAATACAAAAAAGAGATACCAACTTACATGCATTAACACATACTATAACAGATATAAAATACTACCCATGAAATGCATACAGTGACCTGTAAAAAAAAAAGTTCATATATGCATACTTATTATACTGGAAAATAAAATAAAAAACAAAGTGCAAGAAAGTTGCAAGGAGACAGAGCAAACACATGGTATGTGATAACAAATCCCATGCCCAACTCTTCATCAACATAAAAAATATTTCTCGAGCTCCATCTGGAAGACAAAAGAGAGACAACACAGAAAAATAGAAAACAGCATACATGCATTTACACATAGAATGCAAGATATAAAATATTACACATTGCAAAACTAAAGGATACTACAGGGTGGGCCATTTGTATGGATACACCTGATCTATGTATACACCCCATATACAACATCATACCACCAATTTTTTTATTCCAACAGTCTTGGAGGGATCTATCCAATGTGGGTTAGTGTCAGACCAATAGTGGTGGTTTTGTTTGTTAATTTCACCATTCACATACAATTATGTACCCATATAAATAGCCAAATTAAGGTGTATCCATATAAATGGCCCGCCCTGTACTGTGGCCTCCTCCTCCCCAATAGCCACCCTATTCCTCTCCAGATTTATTTTCTTTAACAGTTAGTGTGCAAAATCTGCACAGTGAATGTGAAGACACAAATACGCCCAACTGCCACTGCCATAACAATTCACAAGCATACATATCATAGTGAAAAAGAGAGAAAAAAAAATCAGACAAAAAGAGTAAGAAAGTTGCAAGTAGAAAGAACAAATAGATGTTATAACAAATACGATGCCAAACTCCTCTTCACCATGAAAAACACTTGTTTACCGCCATCTGAAAGAAAACAGAAGAGAGACAACACAAAAAAGAGGTACCAATTTACATGCATTACCACATACCATAACAGATATAAAATACTACCCATGAAATGCACACAAAGTGACCTGTGAAAAAAGATTGTTTATATATGCATACATATCATACTGAAAAAGAGAAAAAATGTCAGACAAAAAGAGTGAGAAAGTTGCAAGGAGAAAGAACAAATAGATGTTATAACAAATCCGATGCCAAACTCCTCTTCAACATGAAAAATACTTGTCGACCGCCACCTGAAAGAAAACAGAAGAGAGACAATACAAAAAAAGAGATACCAACTTACATGCATTAACACATACAATAACAGATATAAAATACTACTTATGAAATGCACACAGTGACCTGTAAAAAAAAAAAGATCATATATGCATACTTATTATACTCGAAAAGAGAATAAAAAACAAACAAAAAAGTGCAAGAAAGTTGCAAGGAGACAGTGCAAACACATGGTATGTGATAACAAATCCCATGCCCAACTCTTCATCAACATAAAAAATATTTCTCGAGCTCCATCTGGAAGACAAAATAGAGACAACACAGAAAAAGAGAAAACAGCATACATGCATTTACACATACAATGTAAGATATACAATATTACACATTGCAAAACTAAAGGATACTACAGGGTGGGCCATTTATATGGATACACCTGATCTATATATACACCCTATATACCACATCATACCACCAATGTTTTTGTTCCAACAGTCTTGGAGGGATCTATCCAATGTGGGTTAGTGTCAGACCAATAGTGGTGGTTTTGTTTGTTAATTTTACCATTCACATACAATTATGTACCCATATAAATAGCCAAATTAAGGTGTATCCATATAAATAGCCCACCCTGTACTGTGGCCTCCTCCTCCCCAATAGCCACCCTATTCCTCTCCAGATTTATTTTATTTAACCTTTAGTGTGCAAAATCTGCACAGTGAATGTGAAGACACAAATACGCCCAACTGCCACTGCCATAACAATTCACATGCACAACTCTTCTTCACCATGAAAAACAGTTGTCGACCGCCATCTGTAAGAGAACAGAAGAGAGACAACACAAAAAAAGAGGTACCAATTTACATGCATTACCACATACCATAACAGATATAAAATACTACCCATGAAATGCACACAAAGTGACCTGTGAAAAAAGATTGTTTATATATGCATACATATCATACTGAAAAAGAGAAAAAATGTCAGACAAAAAGAGTGAGAAAGTTGCAAGGAGAAAGAACAAATAGATGTTATAACAAATCCGATGCCAAACTCCTCTTCAACATGAAAAATACTTTTCGACCGCCATCTGAAAGAAAACAGAAGAGAGACAATACAAAAAAGAGATACCAACTTACATGCATTAACACATACTATAACAGATATAAAATACTACCCATGAAATGCATACAGTGACCTGTAAAAAAAAAAGTTCATATATGCATACTTATTATACTGGAAAATAAAATAAAAAACAAAGTGCAAGAAAGTTGCAAGGAGACAGAGCAAACACATGGTATGTGATAACAAATCCCATGCCCAACTCTTCATCAACATAAAAAATATTTCTCGAGCTCCATCTGGAAGACAAAAGAGAGACAACACAGAAAAATAGAAAACAGCATACATGCATTTACACATAGAATGCAAGATATAAAATATTACACATTGCAAAACTAAAGGATACTACAGGGTGGGCCATTTGTATGGATACATCTGATCTATGTATACACCCCATATACAACATCATACCACCAATTTTTTTGTTCCAACAGTCTTGGAGGGATCTATCCAATGTGGGTTAGTGTCAGACCAATAGTGGTGGTTTTGTTTGTTAATTTCACCATTCACATACAATTATGTACCCATATAAATAGCCAAATTAAGGTGTATCCATATAAATGGCCCGCCCTGTACTGTGGCCTCCTCCTCCCCAATAGCCACCCTATTCCTCTCCAGATTTATTTTCTTTAACAGTTAGTGTGCAAAATCTGCACAGTGAATGTGAAGACACAAATACGCCCAACTGCCACTGCCATAACAATTCACAAGCATACATATCATAGTGAAAAAGAGAGAAAAAAAAATCAGACAAAAAGAGTAAGAAAGTTGCAAGTAGAAAGAACAAATAGATGTTGTAACAAATACGATGCCAAACTCCTCTTCACCATGAAAAACACTTGTTTACCACCATCTGAAAGAAAACAGAAGAGAGACAACACAAAAAAGAGGTACCAATTTACATGCATTACCACATACCATAACAGATATAAAATACTACCCATGAAATGCACACAAAGTGACCTGTGAAAAAAGATTGTTTATATATGCATACATATCATACTGAAAAAGAGAAAAAATGTCAGACAAAAAGAGTGAGAAAGTTGCAAGGAGAAAGAACAAATAGATGTTATAACAAATCCGGTGCCAAACTCCTCTTCAACATGAAAAACACTTGTCGACCGCCATCTGAAAGAAAATAGAAGAGAGACAACACAAAAAAGAAGTACCAATTTACATGCATTACCACTTACCATAACAGATATAAAATACTACCCATGAAATGCACACAAAGTGACCTGTGAAAAAAGATTGTTTATATATGCATACATATCATACTGAAAAAGAGAAAAAAAAAGTCAGACAAATAGAGTAAGAAAGTTGCAAGGAGAAAGAACAAATAGATGTTATAACAAATCCGATGTGAAACTCCTCTTCACCATGAAAAACAATTGTCGACTGCCATCTGTAAGAAAACAGAAGAGAGACAACACAAAAAAGAGGTACCAATTTACATGCATTACCACATACCATAACAGTTATAAAATACTACCCATGAAATGCACACAAAGTGACCTGTGAAAAAAGATTGTTCATATATGCATACATATCATAGTGAAAAGGAGAGTAAAAAAAATCAGACAAAAAGAGTAAGAAAGTTGCAAGGAGAAAGAACAAATAGATGTTATAACAAATCCGATGCCAAACTCCTCTTCACCATGAAAAATACTTGTCGACCGCCATCTGAAAGAAAACAGAAGAAAGACAATACAAAAAAAGAGATACCAACTTACATGCATTAACACACACAATAACAGATATAAAATACTACTTATGAAATGCACACAGTGACCTGTAAAAAAAAAGATCATATATGCATACTTATTATACTCGAAAAGAGAATAAAAAACAAACAAAAAGTGCAAGAAAGTTGCAAGGAGACAGTGCAAACACATGGTATGTGATAACAAATCCCATGCCCAACTCTTCATCAACATAAAAAATATTTCTCGAGCTCCATCTGGAAGACAAAAGAGAGACAACACAGAAAAATAGAAAACAGCATACATGCATTTACACATAGAATGCAAGATATAAAATATTACACATTGCAAAACTAAAGGATACTACAGGGTGGGCCATTTATATGGATACACCTCATCTATGTATACACCCCATATACAACATCATACCACCAATTTTTTTGTTCCAACAGTCTTGGAGGGATCTATCCAATGTGGGTTAGTGTCAGACCAATAGTGGTGGTTTTGTTTGTTAATTTCACCATTCACATACAATTATGTACCCATATAAATAGCCAAATTAAGGTGTATCCATATAAATGGCCCACCCTGTACTGTGGCCTCCTCCTCCCCAATAGCCACCCTATTCCTCTCCAGATTTATTTTCTTTAACAGTTAGTGTGCAAAATCTGCACAGTGAATGTGAAGACACAAATACGCCCAACTGCCACTGCCATAACAATTCACAAGCATACATATCATAGTGAAAAAGAGAGAAAAAAAAATCAGACAAAAAGAGTAAGAAAGTTGCAAGTAGAAAGAACAAATAGATGTTATAACAAATACGATGCCAAACTCCTCTTCACCATGAAAAACACTTGTTTACCGCCATCTGAAAGAAAACAGAAGAGGGACAACACAAAAAAGAGGTACCAATTTACATGCATTACCACATACCATAACAGATATAAAATACTACCCATGAAATGCACACAAAGTGACCTGTGAAAAAAGATTGTTTATATATGCATACATATCATACTGAAAAAGAGAAAAAATGTCAGACAAAAAGAGTGAGAAAGTTGCAAGGAGAAAGAACAAATAGATGTTATAACAAATCCGGTGCCAAACTCCTCTTCAACATGAAAAACACTTGTCGACCGCCATCTGAAAGAAAACAGAAGAGAGACAACACAAAAAAGAGGTACCAATTTACATGCATTACCACTTACCATAACAGATATAAAATACTACCCATGAAATGCACACAAAGTGACCTGTGAAAAAAGATTGTTTATATATGCATACATATCATACTGAAAAAGAGAGAAAAAAAAATCAAACAAAAAGAGTAAGAAAGTTGCAAGGAGAAAGAACAAATAGATGTTATAACAAATCCGATGCCAAACTCCTCTTCAACATGAAAAATACTTGTCGACCGCCATATGAAATAAAAAAAGGAGACAACACAAAAAAAGAGATACCAACTTACATGCATTAACACATACAATAACAGATATAAAATACTACCCATGATATGCACACAGTGACCTGTAAATAAAAAGTTCATGCATGCATACTTATTATACTGGAAAAGAGAATAAAAAACAATCAAAAAGTGCAAGAAAAATGCAAGGAGACAGAGCAAACACATGGTATGTGATAACAAATCCCATGCCCAACTCTTCATCAACATAAAAAATATTTCTCAAGCTCCATCTGGAAGACAACAGAGAGACAACACAAAAAATAGAAAACAACATACATGCATTTACACATAGAATGGAAGATATAAAATATTACACATTGCAAAACTAAAGGATACTACAGGGTGGGCCATTTATATGGATACACCTGATCTATGTATACACCCCATATACAACATCATACCACCATTTTTTTTGTTCCAACAGTCTTGGAGGGATCTATCCAATGTGGGTTAGTGTCAGACCAATAGTGGTGGTTTTGTTTGTTAATTTCACCATTCACATACAATTATGTACCCATATAAATAGCCAAATTAAGGTGTATCCATATAAATGGCCCACCCTGTACTGTGGCCTCCTCCTCCCCAATAGCCACCCTATTCCTCTCCAGAATTTTTTTCTTTAACAGTTAGTGTGCAAAATCTGCACAGTGAATGTGAAGACACAAATACGCCCAACTGCCACTGCCATAACAATTCACAAGCATACATATCATAGTGAAAAAGAGAGAAAAAAAAATCAGACAAAAAGAGTAAGAAAGTTGCAAGTAGAAAGAACAAATAGATGTTATAACAAATACGATGCCAAACTCCTCTTCACCATGAAAAACACTTGTTTACCGCCATCTGAAAGAAAACAGAAGAGAGACAACACAAAAAAGAGGTACCAATTTACATGCATTACCACATACCATAACAGATATAAAATACTACCCATGAAATGCACACAAAGTGACCTGTGAAAAAAGATTGTTTATATATGCATACATATCATACTGAAAAAGAGAAAAAATGTCAGACAAAAAGAGTGAGAAAGTTGCAAGGAGAAAGAACAAATAGATGTTATAACAAATCCGGTGCCAAACTCCTCTTCAACATGAAAAACACTTGTCGACCGCCATCTGAAAGAAAACAGAAGAGAGACAACACAAAAAAGAAGTACCAATTTACATGCATTACCACTTACCATAACAGATATAAAATACTACCCATGAAATGCACACAAAGTGACCTGTGAAAAAAGATTGTTTATATATGCATACATATCATACTGAAAAAGAGAAAAAAAAAGTCAGACAAATAGAGTAAGAAAGTTGCAAGGAGAAAGAACAAATAGATGTTATAACAAATCCGATGTGAAACTCCTCTTCACCATGAAAAACAATTGTCGACTGCCATCTGTAAGAAAACAGAAGAGAGACAACACAAAAAAGAGGTACCAATTTACATGCATTACCACATACCATAACAGTTATAAAATACTACCCATGAAATGCACACAAAGTGACCTGTGAAAAAAGATTGTTCATATATGCATACATATCATAGTGAAAAGGAGAGTAAAAAAAATCAGACAAAAAGAGTAAGAAAGTTGCAAGGAGAAAGAACAAATAGATGTTATAACAAATCCGATGCCAAACTCCTCTTCACCATGAAAAATACTTGTCGACCGCCATCTGAAAGAAAACAGAAGAAAGACAATACAAAAAAAGAGATACCAACTTACATGCATTAACACACACAATAACAGATATAAAATACTACTTATGAAATGCATACAGTGACCTGTAAAAAAAAAGATCATATATGCATACTTATTATACTCGAAAAGAGAATAAAAAACAAACAAAAAGTGCAAGAAAGTTGCAAGGAGACAGAGCAAACACATGGTATGTGATAACAAATCCCATGCCCAACTCTTCATCAACATAAAAAATATTTCTCGAGCTCCATCTGGAAGACAAAAGAGAGACAACAAAGAAAAATAGAAAACAGCATACATGCATTTACACATAGAATGCAAGATATAAAATATTACACATTGCAAAACTAAAGGATACTACAGGGTGGGCCATTTATATGGATACACCTGATCTATGTATACACCCCATATACAACATCATACCACCAATTTTTTTGTTCCAACAGTCTTGGAGGGATCTATCCAATGTGGGTTAGTGTCAGACCAATAGTGGTGGTTTTGTTTGTTAATTTCACCATTCACATACAATTATGTACCCATATAAATAGCCAAATTAAGGTGTATCCATATAAATGGCCCACCCTGTACTGTGGCCTCCTCCTCCCCAATAGCCACCCTATTCCTCTCCAGATTTATTTTATTTAACAGTTAGTGTGCAAAATCTGCACAGTGAATGTGAAGACACAAATACGCCCAACTGCCACTGCCATAACAATTCACAAGCATACATATCATAGTGAAAAAGAGAGAAAAAAAAATCAGACAAAAAGAGTAAGAAAGTTGCAAGTAGAAAGAACAAATAGATGTTATAACAAATACGATGCCAAACTCCTCTTCACCATGAAAAACACTTGTTTACCGCCATCTGAAAGAAAACAGAAGAGAGACAACACAAAAAAGAGGTACCAATTTACATGCATTACCACATACCATAACAGATATAAAATACTACCCATGAAATGCACACAAAGTGACCTGTGAAAAAAGATTGTTTATATATGCATACATATCATACTGAAAAAGAGAAAAAATGTCAGACAAAAAGAGTGAGAAAGTTGCAAGGAGAAAGAACAAATAGATGTTATAACAAATCCGGTGCCAAACTCCTCTTCAACATGAAAAACACTTGTCGACCGCCATCTGAAAGAAAACAGAAGAGAGACAACACAAAAAAGAAGTACCAATTTACATGCATTACCACTTACCATAACAGATATAAAATACTACCCATGAAATGCACACAAAGTGACCTGTGGAAAAAGATTGTTTATATATGCATACATATCATACTGAAAAAGAGAGAAAAAAAAATCAAACAAAAAGAGTAAGAAAGTTGCAAGGAGAAAGAACAAATAGATGTTATAACAAATCCGATGTGAAACTCCTCTTCACCATGAAAAACAATTGTCGACTGCCATCTGTAAGAAAACAGAAGAGAGACAACACAAAAAAGAGGTACCAATTTACATGCATTACCACATACCATAACAGTTATAAAATACTACCCATGAAATGCACACAAAGTGACCTGTGAAAAAAGATTGTTCATATATGCATACATATCATAGTGAAAAGGAGAGTAAAAAAAATCAGACAAAAAGAGTAAGAAAGTTGCAAGGAGAAAGAACAAATAGATGTTATAACAAATCCGATGCCAAACTCCTTTTCACCATGAAAAATACTTGTCGACCGCCATCTGAAAGAAAACAGAAGAAAGACAATACAAAAAAAGAGATACCAACTTACATGCATTAACACACACAATAACAGATATAAAATACTACTTATGAAATGCATACAGTGACCTGTAAAAAAAAAGATCATATATGCATACTTATTATACTCGAAAAGAGAATAAAAAACAAACAAAAAGTGCAAGAAAGTTGCAAGGAGACAGTGCAAACACATAGTATGTGATAACAAATCCCATGCCCAACTCTTCATCAACATAAAAAATATTTCTCGAGCTCCATCTGGAAGACAAAAGAGAGACAACACAGAAAAATAGAAAACAGCATACATGCATTTACACATAGAATGCAAGATATAAAATATTACACATTGCAAAACTAAAGGATACTACAGGGTGGGCCATTTATATGGATACACCTGATCTATGTATACACCCCATATACAACATCATACCACCAATTTTTTTGTTCCAACAGTCTTGGAGGGATCTATCCAATGTGGGTTAGTGTCAGACCAATAGTGGTGGTTTTGTTTGTTAATTTCACCATTCACATACAATTATGTACCCATATAAATAGCCAAATTAAGGTGTATCCATATAAATGGCCCACCCTGTACTGTGGCCTCCTCCTCCCCAATAGCCACCCTATTCCTCTCCAGATTTATTTTATTTAACAGTTAGTGTGCAAAATCTGCACAGTGAATGTGAAGACACAAATACGCCCAACTGCCACTGCCATAACAATTCACAAGCATACATATCATAGTGAAAAAGAGAGAAAAAAAAATCAGACAAAAAGAGTAAGAAAGTTGCAAGTAGAAAGAACAAATAGATGTTATAACAAATACGATGCCAAACTCCTCTTCACCATGAAAAACACTTGTTTACCGCCATCTGAAAGAAAACAGAAGAGAGACAACACAAAAAAGAGGTACCAATTTACATGCATTACCACATACCATAACAGATATAAAATACTACCCATGAAATGCACACAAAGTGACCTGTGAAAAAAGATTGTTTATATATGCATACATATCATACTGAAAAAGAGAAAAAATGTCAGACAAAAAGAGTGAGAAAGTTGCAAGGAGAAAGAACAAATAGATGTTATAACAAATCCGGTGCCAAACTCCTCTTCAACATGAAAAACACTTGTCGACCGCCATCTGAAAGAAAACAGAAGAGAGACAACACAAAAAAGAAGTACCAATTTACATGCATTACCACTTACCATAACAGATATAAAATACTACCCATGAAATGCACACAAAGTGACCTGTGAAAAAAGATTTTTTATATATGCATACATATCATACTGAAAAAGAGAGAAAAAAAAATCAAACAAAAAGAGTAAGAAAGTTGCAAGGAGAAAGAACAAATAGATGTTATAACAAATCCGATGCCAAACTCCTCTTCAACATGAAAAATACTTGTCGACCGCCATCTGAAAGAAAACAGGAGACAACACAAAAAAAGAGATACCAACTTACATGCATTAACACATACAATAACAGATATAAAATACTACCCATGATATGCACACAGTGACCTGTAAATAAAAAGTTCATGCATGCATACTTATTATACTGGAAAAGAGAATAAAAAACAATCAAAAAGTGCAAGAAAAATGCAAGGAGACAGAGCAAACACATGGTATGTGATAACAAATCCCATGCCCAACTCTTCATCAACATAAAAAATATTTCTCAAGCTCCATCTGGAAGACAACAGAGAGACAACACAAAAAATAGAAAACAACATACATGCATTTACACATAGAATGGAAGATATAAAATATTACACATTGCAAAACTAAAGGATACTACAGGGTGGGCCATTTATATGGATACACCTGATCTATGTATACACCCCATATACAACATCATACCACTAGAGTTGGGCCGAACGGTTTGCCGGCGAACGTGGTTCGCGCGAACTTAGGTGGTTCGCGTGCGGGTACCGCACGCGAACGTTTTGCGGAAGAAGTTCGGTTCACCCCATAATGCACCTGAGGGTCAACTTTGACCCTCTACATCACAGTCAGCAGGCCCAGTGTAGCCAATTAGGCTACACTAGCCCCTGGAGCCCCACCCCCCTTATATAAGGCAGGCAGCGGCGGCCATTACGGCCACTCGTGTGCCTACATTAGTGAGAGTAGGGCGAGCTGCTGCAGTCTCTCATATAGGGAAAGATTAGTTAGGCTTAACTTCTTCCTGGCTGCATACCTGTTCTGTTCAGTGAGCCCTCAGCCCACTGCATACCTGTACTGTGATCCTGCCACTGCATACCTGTTCAGTGATCCTGCCACTGCATACCTGTTCTGTGAACCCACCCACCACCACTGCATACCTGTTCAGTGATCCTGCCACTGCATACCTGTTCTGTGAACCCACCCACCACTGCATACCTGTTCAGTGATCCTGCTGCCACTGCATACCTGTTCTGTGAACCCACCCACCACTGCATACCTGTTCAGTGATCCTGCCACTGCATACTTGTTCTGTGAACCCACCCACCACCACTGCATACCTGTTCAGTGATCCTGCCACTGCATACCTGTTCTGTGAACCCACCACTGCATACCTGTTCTGTGAACCCACCCACCACTGCATACCTGTTCAGTGATCCTGCTGCCACTGCATACCTGTTCTGTGAACCCAACCACCACTGCATACCTGTTCAGTGATCCTGCCACTGCATACTTGTTCTGTGAACCCACCCACCACCACTGCATACATTGATTTTTCAATGCTGTGAGTTGGGCTGCGTTACAGGCTGCTTTAACGTCCCACTGTGAAAGCAGCCTTATTCAACATAAAAATATTTCTCGAGCCCCATCTGTAAGAGAACAGAAGAGAGACAACATAGAAAAAGAGAAAACAACTCATAGGCATTATCACAAACAATGGCAGATATAAAATACTACCCATGAAATGTTTTCTAACACCAAGGCAAACGAGCAAGCATCATTAGGTAATTAATATACCTCTGATTGCCAAAATAGGCTAATACAGGGGAAATAGGTCACCGACCCAAGACAATACACTACAATAAATGCAAGAAAACTACAGATCTCCCCTTATTGCAATATATTAAATCAGCAAATGAGCAAAATACAAACAAGATGTCAAGAAAAATGCAAAAAATGTATTGTGAGCCAACTACAAGATTAAAATCAATTTAAAAACAAGGCAGCCAGACCTGGGCCATAAGCCCCTGAATGATACAATAATTAATATGAGCCCTGCATATAACAATTAGTATAATTGATGCAAGTGGTTAACTCTGGAGTCTCTGCGACAAATGTATAAATCAGTGCCACAAGAAATAGTTTGTCACTTTTATTGTTGAATTTTTGAAATTTTGATGGTGATGATATTAGAAGGGGTGAGGGATTGGTACCCCAACATGCGTATGCATATGAGCGGGTCACTTTATAAGGGGCACTTAAGGATTAGAAGACTTGGAGGCAACCCAGGAAGGATTAATATTATTTTTGAGTTTAACTAATATATTTAGTCCAATCTGATTATTGTTATATGTATGGTATGCAAATACAAGATGGATGAATAGTTCACAGGTAAAATGTTGGAACAGACTTTAACTGTGTGAATAACAATAACAAATAGAAATAGGTATACGAAAGATGATGAATTAAATGTTACATGTAAAGGAGTATGAATATATAAGCTGATGAATTGTAATTGGCCACTGGGAGGGCTCTGAAGCGCAAGGACTACGTGTAGCAATAGACTGGGGGCGGAGATGATGCGTAGCGGTGCGGCTGTGAAGCCGAGGGAGGCGGGGGTGCACGCAACACGGCATGACGTAAGCCGCTTCCAAAGAGTCAGGGGTAGACATGGAGACCTACACGTGATGACGTGACAGAGGAGGGAAGGCGTAGCCTGATCTGGGACGGATAGAATAACCATCCTGACACGCATAGTGGAGCCGCCCGGTGACCGGGAAGGCTGGTTTCGGAGCTGGGACGGCTACCATTGGAGGAAAAAGGTTCCATTTCCGGGTGAGGGGAGGGGAGGGTTCTCTTATCCAAGCAGGGGGTATTTTAATCAGGCAAGGGTAGGCCGCGCATGCTTCTGAAGAGTCGCCTGGTGCGACGAAACCGGTCAAGCAAGCGTGGCCGACTCTTATCTTTCGTGGGGACAGACGTGGATGTAGAGGGGGAGGTGAAGGAACAGCGCTCCATAGCCAACCCGGCGGCCAACGTTTGGGGTGGAGCCCATAAAAATTCTATGCGATATGACCCCGGAAATGTTTGTAAGTGCAAACTCTTTTTAATAATACATTTTACGTATGGTTTTACACTATGGGAGCTCTGGTATATGTCTTTTTGAGGTGAAAGGAACCAGCAACAGTAGCAGTCAGTGGTGAGGACGGAAACGCTCGACACGGCAGGGGGTGGCCAAATAACCCCGCAAGCGCTGAGGGCCCATCTAATAGAGGGTCTACTGTAACGGTGAGTGGCCACTGCTTGGGGTGTGGTGGTGGTATCTCACTGAAGCGGAGTATTAGCCTGCCCTGTGAAGGAGAAGTGACGTATACCACTTGGAGTGTGGAAAACTGTATGATTGTGTCCTTGTGCGCAGCCATAATTTGGAATTGACATTTTGGAATCTCTTTGATAGCAGCGCACCACCGAGTCAATATCACCCAATATTAGATATCAGCGCAGTATTTGGTGTTTTATGCTAACTAGGGTGTTAGGCAGTTAGCACGCCTAAAGCTTTTATTGATCGCGCGCAAAGTTTAGCGCTACCCGTACCGCACCGAAAAACGTTGCACCGGGTGGCCTGAAACGTTGTGACGTTTCGGGTGCACCCGGTGTGATGTTTTAGGCGCATCCGGTGCTACGCTTTGTGCACTACGGGCAGCACTAAACTTTGCGCGCTACCTTAGTGCGGGAAACTTTGTGCGCCCTGAAGGGCTTTGGTGCTTTTAGGCGTGCTAACTAAGTTAGCACCCTTTTGTGACTCAAGCCCAAAGAGTGGAAGAAAGTTGAAAGGAGGAAGAACAAATAAATGTTTTAACTGTTCACATGCCCAACTCATCTTTAACTTAAAATATACTTGTTGAACCCCATCTGAAAGAGAATGGAAAAGAGACAACACAGCAATCCATCTTATATGTATACATAAATAATGACAGATATAAAATACTACATCCAGTGGGGAACGTAGGCCTGTGCTGTCTGTGCATCCTCACAGGGGTTCCATGTTATGTGGGGCCCATTCAGCTCCATCAGTCAGGCCCAGATCATCCTCTACGTTTGTGTATATCGGCAGATTGCGTGCTTCTCTGAGGACAGTGAAAGACATGACTATGCACTCTGTAATGTGCTGCAGAAGATGTCAGTGCTATATAAATACATAATTATAGTATGGAAGGACATTAGACCTTGAGTATGGTAGAGGTTAGAACTAGAAATGGCCCGAACCTCCGATTTTAGGTTCGCGAACCTGGTTTGCAAACTTACCCCGAAAGTTTGGTTCGCGTGAACTTTCGCGACCCGCAATAGAGTTCAATGGAGAGGCAAACTTGGAAATTTAGAATAAATTATGGTGGCCAGAAAAATGATGGAAAAGATATTTCAAACAATCTAAAACCTGGACAGAGACATGGTTGAGTGGGATGCACGTCAAAGTCTCAATAAAAAACCTAGATTTAATACAAACCACTGTTTTAAGGTCAGAAATCTCATTGAATGTTCAATTGCAGGCCTATACTGCTTTACAACATCAGGAAGCGTAATACTCCCTCCTCCCTCTCTCCCTCTCCCGGAGGAGGAGGGTCTTGTCTTCCAGAGAATTGTAGGATTTCAAAAGCCAGCTCACATACATTGGCCGAGAATCAAACCCAGATCTAGTGCTTGGTAAGCAGCTCTCCTCACCGCTGTACCTCCACCAACACTACATGCTGAAGCCAGCCTAGCATGTACTATTATGATATATCCAAGAGAAAAATGAGCTTGCTTAGGGATTTGTAGGCTTTTGAAATCCTACAATTCTCTGAAGGAGGAGGAGGAAGGAGAGAACTGTTGTGGGGTGCAATATAAGGAATAACAATCAGCCAGGAGCAAGCTAAGAATCCTACAAGAGCCTAACTAAGCTCTCCCTAGCAGAGTCTGTCAGCAGCTGTCCCTTAACTTATTACTGTAGGCAGACAAGGGAGTAAAACAGCTGGAGAACCTTGCCTTTTATAAGGGGGGGCAGGGGTGGCGCTGCAGGAGTGAGTGTAGTCTGATAGGTGACAATGTGCCTGCTGACTGTGATGTAGAGGGTCAAAGTTGACCATTATGGGGGCGAACGGAACCTCCGGGAAAGTTCGCCTTCGCCGGCGAACCACCCAAAGTTCGCCGCGAACTGTTCGGGCCATCTCTAGTTAGAGCATGAGCTCCTTTGAGGACAGTCAGTGACATGATGACTATGCACTCTGTAAAGTGCTGCAGAAGATGTCAGTGTTATTTAAATTCATAATAATAATAATAATAATAATAATAATAATATGGTAGGACATTAGACTACTCTGTAAAAGGACTGTGGAAGATAACAGTGCTAAATAATAACAATAAAAGGTTTTTGCCCATTTATATTTTTACAAGTTTTGATCTATGACACTGCTGCATGGGGAGCAGTGATAATTGCTTGTGACCTAGTCAAGTACAAGATATAATGAATAGGTGGAAAATATGTGCGACATTAAAGAGACACTTAGGTCAAGCAAAAAAAAAATGAGTTTTACTCACCTGGGGCTTCCACCAGCCCCCTGCAGATGTCCGGTGCCCTCATAGCCTCGCTCCGATCCTCCTGTTCCTGCCGATGGCTACTTCCGGTTTCGGCGACAGGCTGGGAACGTGAGTGATTCTTCACATTCCTGGCCACAATAGCACCCTCTATACTGCTATTGCGGCCTTCCTTGCAGCAATAGCAGTATAGAGGGTGCTATTGTGGCCAGGAACACAAAGAATCACTCGCGTTCCCAGCCTGTCGGCGCCGGTCACCGAAGTAGCCGCTGGCGGGGAAAGGAGGATCGGAGCGAGGCTGCGAGGGCACCAGACAGCTGCAGGGGGCTGATGGAAGCCCCAGGTGAGTAAAACTAATTTTTTTTTTTGTGACTTAATTGACCCTTTAAAGAGACACTGAAGCGAAAAAAAATATGATATAGTGAATTGGTTGTGTACTATGAATAATTACTAGAAGATTAGCAGCAAAGAAAATATTCTCATACTTTTATTTTCAGGTATATAGTGTTTTTTCTAACATTGCAAAATTCTATAATATGTGCAGATTACACAACACTCAGCATTCAAAATAAGTATTTCAGAGCAGTCTGTGAAGTAATGACCTCTCCTCTGCCAGAGGAAAAGTAAATAGTCCAATAACATTTGAGATAATAAAAGTCAGATAACAGTCCTCTCCAGGACTAACTTAGTCGGAGAGCTTAATGGCATGTTTGCATAGAGATAACAACTGGAGTTTCTCAACTCTTCCTGTACTGGAAACAATAAGACTGATGTATCGGATCTTAATGTTTTATTTCTTAGCTGTACTACACATACAAATCATAATATCATCATTTTTTTTCGCTTCAGTGTCTCTTTAATACAGTGCTTACTGATTGTAACTTAGGTTCACATACTTTTATGTTATTGAAATTATTTGAATCGACCCATGATCTGTTATGACCACGCCCACTCACATGGGGCCCCCTACATTTATTCTGCACAGGGGCCACTGTTGACTTTGTCCGTCATTGACTAAACATGACATTCCTCCAATGTGATCTGTGTGATCTGAAGAAAAAAGGGTAAGGCTACTGAGGATGGATGGGGAGAGAGAGGTGCTTATTAACAGCCTGTAAGGGCCCAAATTGCTTTTTAAATCGCTAGTGTAATGCAAACAATATGGTAGAGTTCTCACTGTGGCGATTGCCGAAGATTTGCGGTAAACGCAAACGCGACACATGCATCTTTTTGCGATTTTAGAGCTATCATGATTGTAATGTATTTAAAACGTGAATCACAATTGAAAAAATGTACAGTATTAAATGTATGATAATCGCAAAAAAAAGCCAGTGTTTTGCTATCCCCAGTGTGAACGGGGCTCAAGGGAGAGCGTAAGGCAGTTTCTAGGCTTCAAGACGGAAGGAGGAATTGCACGGTAGTGAGTCTTGCATTGCATCCAATAGGACATGTGCAAGACGTTTGGAACGCAGGAAAGCCGACGGACGTATGGGTAACTAACCCCCTCTCTCCCAGCCGCACAGCTGAGGCAATTAAGCCTCATTTAAATCACAAATTAGAGTCCTTAGGGACTCGTGAGCTCCATGCCTGGTGAGAGGTATATGGAGGCTGCATATTTATTTCCTTATAAGCAGTACCAGTTGCCTGGTTATCCTGCTGATCCTCTGCCTCTAATCCATTTAGCCATAGACCCTGAACAAGCATGCAGTAGAGATCAGGTGTTTCTGACATAATTGTCAGATCTGACAGCTGCATTAGCTGAATGCTTGTTTCTGATGCAGATTCAGACACTACTGAAGCCATATAGATTAGCAGGGCTGCCAGACAATGTGCATTGTGTAAAAGGAAATAAATATGGCAGTCAGGGGTGCCTCTAGCAATTTTGTTACTCCAGGTGAGAAAACCTGTGGTGCCCCCCCCCCCCCATTGCCGTGCCCCCATGAGAATGATCGAAATGCGGCAGCGCTTCACCAGAAAAAAATCTTAATGCCGCAATGATAATTGTAATACGGTTGAGTTTTACCAGAAAATAATCGTAATAAGGCAGCATTTCGCCAGAGAATAATCGTAATGTGGCAATGTCTCACCAGAGAATAATCGTAATGTGGCAATGTCTCACCAGAGAATAACCGTAACGTGGTAATGTCTCACCAGAGAATAATCGTAATGTGGTAATGTCTCACCAGAGAATAATCGTAATGTGGTAATGTCTCACCAGAGAATAAACGTAATGTGGCAATGTCTCACCAGAGAATAACCGTAATGTGGTAATGTCTCACCAGAGAATAATCGTAAAGTGGCAATGTCTCACCAGAGAATAACCGTAATGTGGCAATGTCTCACCAGAGAATAATCGTAATGTGGCAATGTCTCACCAGAGAATAATCGTAATGTAGCAATGTCTCACCAGAGAATAACCGTAACGTGGTAATGTCTCACCAGAGAATAATCGTAATGTGGCAATGTCTCACCAGAGAATAATCGTAATGTGGTAATGTCTCACCAGAGAATAATCGTAATGTGGCAATGTCTCACCAGAGAATAACCGTAATGTGGCAATGTCTCACCAGAGAATAATCGGCAATGTCTCACCAGAGAATAATCATAATGTGGCAATGTCTCACCAGAGAATAACCGTAATGTGGCAATGTCTCACCAGAGAATAACCGTAATGTGGCAATGTCTCACCAGAGAATAAACGTAATGTGGCAATGTCTCACCAGAGAATAACCGTAATGTGGTAATGTCTCACCAGAGAATAATCGTAAAGTGGCAATGTCTCACCAGAGAATAACCGTAATGTGGCAATGTCTCACCAGAGAATAATCGTAATGTGGCAATGTCTCACCAGAGAATAATCGTAATGTGGCAATGTCTCACCAGAGAATAACCGTAACGTGGTAATGTCACACCAGAGAATAATCGTAATGTGGCAATGTCTCACCAGAGAATAATCGTAATGTGGCAATATCTCACCAGAGAATAACCGTAATGTGGCAATGTCTCACCAGAGAATAATCGGCAATGTCTCACCAGAGAATAATCATAATGTGGCAATGTCTCACCAGAGAATAATTGTAGGAGGGAGGGAGAGAGAGGATGGAGCATATGGGAACCATATGTCCTGCAGGATAATCACAGGGAAGTCAGACAGAAACTTTTCAGAAAAACACACACACACACACACTTCTCCCTCCTCTGTAGTGAAAGGAGCAGAGATAGGATCAGAAGCACTGCAGATACCTCATACAGTGCTTCCGATCCTGTCTCTGCTCCTGTCACTACAGAGGGGGGAGGGGGGGGGTCACTAGAGCTGTGTGTGTCTGAAGATGTGAAGAAGACCAGGCCTGCCTGACACATGTGTTACTGACGATCCTCTCTAGTAGAGTCTCTACTCACAGTTCAGTTCAGCTCCACTTTAGGTCAGATAACGCTGGCTGCTGTGCTGTGAACACTCCTTCCATCCAGTCCCACTGACTGTCTCTCTCCTGTGAGGCTGCGCTGAGGCTGGCTGCCAGTCAGTGCCTGAGTAACAGACATACGCTACTGAGGCTTCCCTGGAGGTCCTTCTGCCGCCTGGACGAGTGCCTTTGCATGGGGAGACGCAGCCACATGTCTGGGGGGAAGCTGCCATGCAGGGCCAAGGGGCAGGATGGGGGCCCAGTCTGGACAGCAGGAGCCAAAATGTGGTGACTCCTGGTTGACTGGCAGGGGGCGGAGTTAGAGGCGGCACCGCACGAGGTAAACATTGTACCCGTGCGGCTGCTGCTATGGAGAAGGGGCCAGACTAGAGGAGGAGTGGGAAGAGCAGTGTTGAACACTGCTTGTATTGGCCAGGAGCAGGACAGGGCGTGTGTAATGGCGGCTTGCTGGCTCAGGCACCGGAGACGGAGAGCACGTGGTGCCAGCCAGTAAATAAATAAACATAACGAAGGTTCTGCACAGTAGTAGCGGCGGGTGGCTGCGGTCCCGCTGCAGCGCCTTCCCCCACGATGCCGCCTCAGGCCAATGCTTGTACTGCCTATGCCTTAAGGCGCCCCTGATGGCAGCATCCATTAACCTCTCACTACAGTTGTCCTTTAAGTTACCTGGGGCTTGTACCAGTTTCCTGCAGGAGACAGACCGATGCTCCGGTCCCCCGCAGCGCCCTCCTTTCGTTCTAATGCGCTGCCCTGGTTCGTGGGCCTCCTAAGCGTGCTCCCATGGACGAGAGCGCTCTGCATATGTGCAATATGAAAAACGATGTACTGCACATGCAGAATGCTGTGGCCAGCGTTTTGCGATTTTGTGAGTGATTTGTATTTTAGCTCTTACCTGCGCGTTATTTTTTTTTTTCACAGTGCTTTTCTAAGCGCTTTTGCAGAGCGATTTGTATTTTCACTTTCTGACTCAAGTCAGGAAATGAACTCTGGATCTGGAAAATAATAAATACAATGTATTTATTCTTAAAAGCGCTCGGGAAATCACCATACAAAGCGTATTTTCAAGCGCTTTGCGATTCCCTATACCTTCCATTGAGGCAAATCACCCCAAAAATGGTACAGGCAGCGCTTTGGTGAGCAGATTGGAATCGAACTGCTCATATGTGAACACTCTCATAGGGAATCATTGCACAAAAGCTTTTAGGGCGATTTTGAAAATCACTGGCGCTTAAAATATCCCAAACGCGCCCAAGCTATTAAAGTGAAACTTTTTTTTTTTCAGCTTTCAGTTCCACTTTGCAGGGAACCTTATCTCAAAATAGTTTCACTTACCTGAGCCTTTTACCAGCCCCCTGCAGCCAACCTGTGCTCCAGTCCCCTGAAGCAGCTAAGTTTCGTGCACCTGCGCGGCCCTGGCTGCGCGCATCTACGCTCTCGCTCACATCGCTGTCCTGCGCATGCGAAATAAGAGAAATCAGGGTCAGCAACGTGAGCGAGAATGCGTTTCTAGGGCCGTGCAGGCGCAGTGGCTCAGGTGACTGCAGTGGGCTGGTAATAGTCCCAGGTTACTGAAAATCCTTCTTCTTTTTTTTCTCCTTCATTTGAGTTAAAGGGCAACTAAAGCAAGAGGGATATGGAGGCTGACATATTTATTTCCTTTTTATCAATGCACATTGCCAGGCTTCTCGCTGATCCTCTGCCTCTAATACTTTTAGCCATAGACCCTGAAAAATCATGCAGCAGATCTAGTGTTTCTGACATTATTGTCAGATCTGACAAGTTTAGCTGCATGCTTGTTTCTGGTGTGATTCAGACACTTCAGCAGCCAAATGGATCAGCAGGGCTGCCAGGCAATGTGTATTGTTTAAAGGGAAATAAATATGACAGCATCCATATTCTTGTTACTTCAGTTCCCCTTTAAGGTTCCCTTTAACTGACTCCTCCAGGTACGCAGCCTGCTGCACATATGCAAAGGACTGTGAAGACGGGGCTTAACACAGACGGGGTGGGGTTTATCATGGCCAAATGGGGGGCAGGAATGCTTTTCGATTTGGAGGCGGGGCTTTGCAGCAGCAGGAAGGGAACAGTTTGGCCAATGTCTGGCCCTGGAAAAGTCTCTGAACACGTATTATTGCTACCAAAAAGAATTTACATCAGTTTTTTTAAGTAATATCAGCCCAGGATGAGCGTCAATTCCCTAAGGTGTTATAGAATTATTGAATGTTTTATCGCTAAAACATTTGATAAATATATAACACCTTAGTGAATTCAAAATTAGATTTTACCCATGAGGTCAATTATCAAACGTTTGATAAAGTGTTTGATAAAGCTCAGTGAATTGAGGCCAATGTGTTTTAGGGGATGTTATAGGTCGCATAACGTGCCCCTAAAGCAACGCCTGGTGGTGTTGGAGAAGGACGCCAGAGTGAGCTGCGTTATGCAGCTCTTTGTGCGCACTGTGCAGTATAGACTGCATAGACCACGTGATAGTTCCGATCACGTGGTCTCCGTGGTGCTGATTGGCTGGCGGGACCACGTGATGCGGAGTGTTCCACTCCGCATCACGTGGTCCCACCAGCCAATCAGCGGCCGCTCCAGGAAGACAACACTGCAAGTGCAGTGAATATTAAAGAGGCACTTAAGTCACCAAAAAAAAAAGAGTTTTACTCACCAGGGGCTTCCCTCAGCCCCCTGTAGGTGATTGGTGCTCTCGCCGTGTCTCTCCGATCCTCCCGTCTCCGCCGGCGGCTACTTCCGGTTTCGCTGTCAGGACCTGACAGGCTGGGAACGCAAGTGATTCTTTGCGTTCCCAGCCATAATACCACAAGGAAGGCCACAATAGCAGTATAGGGGGGCGATATTGTGGCTGGGAACGCGAAGAATCACTCGCGTTCCCAGCCTGTGGGGTCCTGACGGCAAAACCGGAAGTAGCCGCCGGCGGAGACGGGAGGATCGGAGAGACACGGCGAGGGCACCAATCAGCTACAGGGGGCTGAGGGAAGCCCCAGGTGAGTAAAACTCATTTTTTTTGGTGACTTAAGGTTCACTTTAAGTAGCCATGTGGCTGGCTACATTAGCGGACTCTCCCCGCCTCCTCTCCGGCAGCAAAATATAAAAAAGGCCATTACTGAGCATGTGCACACAGTCAATAACGTACAGCATGCTGCACTTTCCAATAACGTGCAGCGTTACAATGTAACGCAACGTGGGCACTGTGAACAGCCCATTGATTTTTCATTGCTGTGCGTTACTCTGCTCTAACGTGGGACTTTAACGTCTCACTGTGAAAGCAGCCTAAAGGACATAACTAAGCAGCGCTAGTCTTCTAGCATTTTGTTAACTACACCTCCTATGTTACGCCACCCGTCACACGCACGGAGACATGAGGCTTGAAGCTGGCGGATACACCACCGATCGGGTCACACAAGATCCTGCTGCGCCCTCCTGTGTAGCTCCACCCGCATATTACAATAATGCCATAGCACAGATACAGTGCTAGCGAAGACATAAAGGGCACACCGACTCCGGGAAGCGGTCACGCTAATAGCAGCGTAAGTTAATTCAGGCGCGGCTATATGCAATTATCTACTACGCCTTCTTTTCACGGCCCAGACTGCATAATATGGGGTCAAGGCTAAGGCCTGTAATCACCATGTCATCTGCGGCTATTTGTTATAGCCCGGCTATTTTGAACCGCAATTCACCTCATTTTAATATTGCTGCTGTTCTACAACTAATATATATATATCTCTATATCTCTATCTATCTTTAGAATTAAGATAGGTATGGGAAAGGAAGTATGGTGAGCGACACATCGAGGACATTGATAACGTAGTGTGCGCTCATAGCAGGGATCAGGCATAGCTTATATGATTGAGCACAGGGTTCTGTATGAGAGTATTGTTAAATTTAAAGGAATACTGTAGGGGGGTTGGGGGAAAATTAGTTGAACTTACCTGGGACTTCTAATGGTCCCCCGCAGACATCCTGTGCCCGCGCAGCCACTCACCGATGCTCCGGCCCCGCCTCCGGTTCACTTCTGGAATTTCAGACTTCAAAGTCTGAAAACCACTGCACCTGTGTTGCTGTGTCCTCGCTCCCGCTGATGTCACCAGGAGCGTACTGCTCAGGCACAGACCATACTGGGCCTGCGCAGTATGCTCCTGGTGACGTTAGCGAGAGCGAGGACACGGCAACGCAGGCGCAGTGGTTTTCAGACTTGAAAGTCTGAAATTCCAGAAGTGAACCGGAGGCGGGGCCAGAGCATCGATGAGTGGCTGCGCGGGCACAGGATGTCTGCGGGGGGGCTATTAGAAGTCCCGGGTAACTTCAACTCATTTTCCCCCGACCCCTACAGTATTCCTTTAAAAAAAAAAATCTGTATTAAAGACTGAAATTTTACGAACAAACGGCTTTTTGTTGAATATACCTACCAATTACAATTCAGCATGCTCCTGCTGGTTTATCACTTTATGTTGTCTCATAGCTGATAGACGTTGCTCTCATTAATAGCACTTATTTCCCAACGACTAAAGGGGCATACAGACATGCGACTAAAGTCGTTGGTAACGAACGACTAACGATCGTTTATAACGACGATCGTTACAAAATAACCGCTAACGATCGTTAAGGGTAACGATCAGCGACTGAAGTCGTTGCAAACTGGAAATCCGTCCTGGCGGATTTTTTGTAACGACGATCGTTAGCAAAAGTACGTGTGTATGCTGATCGTTACAAAAACGATCGTTCGTTAAGTACCGTACATGCGCAGACAGAGAGAGAGAGACAGAGAGATGTATATAGATATATGTATATAGATATATATATATGTATATATAGATGTAGATAGATGTATAGAGATATATAGATATATTTTGACATAGATAGAGATATATCTATCTATATCTCTCTCTCCCTGTGTATATATATATATATATATATATATATATATATATATATATATATATATATCTGTACGCAACTTCCTCTTTCCTACTGGCCATTAACAATGACGTTCGTTCCGGGTTCATTGATCTGAATAACGTTTAGCATACTAGATGCGCTGCATCATACGTTCGTCACTTCCGCATCGTTCGTTCGGAAACGATCTGATCGTTTCCCACTTTCAACACCTCTTTACTAACGACCTTTTCATTTCTCTCCTTAATTGATCGTTCGTCGTTGCTTACGAACGATCGTTATCGCATGTCTGTACGTAGCTTTACACCTGTGTCATTATTTAGTGTTGTATTTATATATACAAAATTAAAGGGAACCTAAACTGAGAGGGATATGGATGTTTCCTTTTAAACAATACCAGTTGCCTGGCAGTCCTGCTGACCTCTGTGGCTGCAGTAGTGGCTGAATCACACACCTGAAACAAGCATGCAGCTAATCCAGTCTGACT